>NC_087205.1:81603741-81668741 GCF_015104395.2 Macrobrachium nipponense
TCTTAAAATTGTAGGCTAACCGGCAATGATTCCTCGCTATATTTCGTTGCGTTGTGAAATGGATCATTTTCGAGTTCGCTCCCAATGCGGAACCGGAGGAATTTATTTCTGGTGATTAGAAATTCATTTCTCGGTATAACGTAGTTAGCATCCACAATAAACTGTAGGTCCCGTTGCTAAGGAACCAATTGGTTCCTAGCCACGTAAAAATATCTAATCCTTCGGGCCAGCCCTGGGAGAGCTGCTGTTAATCAGCTCAGTGGTCTGGTTAAACTAAGTGGACGGTTTCTTATCACGGTCCATGACGAGGCTACGAAATATGTAACTAAATTCCTTCGTGGAGAGAAAGGAATGAACTTAGTTTTTATTATTATTATTATTATTATTTTTTTTTTTTTTTTTTTTTTTTTTTTGTTTTTTTTTTTTTTTTTTTTTTTTTTTTTGCTCTATCACAGTCTTCCATCGACTGGGTGGTATTTATAGTGTGGGGTTCCAGGTTGCATCCTGCCTCCTTAGGAGTCCATACTCTCCTTACTATGTGTGCCGTTTCTAGGATCACACTCTCTGCATGAGTCCTGGAACTACTTCAGCCTCTAGTTTTCTAGATTCCTTTTCAGGGATCTTGGGATCGTGCCTAGTGCTCCTATTATATGGGTACGATTTCCACTGGCATATCCCATATCCTTCTTATTTCTATTTTCAGATCTTGATACTAATCAATTTTTTTTTCCATCTCTTTCTCTTCAACTCTGGTGTCCCATGGTATTGCGACATCAATGAGTGATACTTTCTTCTTGACTTTGTCAATCAACGTCACGTCCTGGTCTGTTTGCACGTACTCACCCTATCCGTCCTGATACCATAGTCCCAGAGGATCTTTGCGTGATCGTTTTCTATCACTCCATAGGTTTGGTGCTCGTACCACTTATTACTGCAAGGTAGCTGATGTTTCTTGCAGGCTCCAGTGGAGGCTTTTGCTACTGAATCATGCCTCTTTTTGTACTGGTTCTGTGCAAGTGCCGGGCATTCGCTTGCTATGTGGTTTATGGTTTCATTTTTCGTATTGCACTTCCTACATATGGGAGAGATGTTATTTCCGTCTATCGTTCTTTGAACATATCTGTTCTTAGGGCCTGATCTTGTGCCGCTGTTATCATTCCTTCAGTTTCCTTCTTGAGCTCTCCCCTCTGTAGCCATTGCCATGTGTCATCGCTGCTAGTTTCTTTAGTCTGCCTCATGTATTGTCCGTGCATCGGTTTATTGTGCCAGCCCTCTGTTCTGTCTGTCATTCTCCTGCTCTGATATTTCTGGGTCTTCGTCTACTTTTATTAGTCCTTCTTCCCATGCACTCTTTTGCCACTCGTCTTCACTGGTTTTCAGATATTGCCCCAGTGCTCTGTTTTCGATGTTGACGCAGTCCTCTATACTTAGTAGTCCTCTCCCTCCTTTCTTTCGTGTTATGTATAGTCTGTCCGTATTTGCTCTTGGGTGTAGTGCTTTGTGTATTGTCATATGTTTCCTGCTTTTTCTGATCTATGCTGCGGAGTTCTGCCTTCGTCCCATTCACTATTCCTGCGCTGTATCTGATTACTGCACTGCACATGTGTTTATGGCTTTTATCATATTTCCGGCGTTGAGTTTTGACTTGAGTATCGCCTTGAGTCTCTGCATATATTCTTTCCTGATCGTGTCCTTCATCTTTTTGTGTTTTATATCCCCGCCTTCCATTATTCCCAGGTATTTGTATCCTGTCTCATCTATATGTTTGATGTTGCTCCCATCTGGTAGCTTTATCCCTTCAGTTTTCGTTACTTTGCCCTTTTGTATGTTGACTAAGGCGCATTTTTCTATTCCAAACTCCATCCTGATGTCCCCAGATACAATCCTTACAGTCTGGATTAGGGTATCTATTTCCTTGATGCTCTTACCATACAGCTTGATGTCGTCCATGAACATCAGATGGTTGATTCTGTTGCCTCTTTTCTTGAGTTGGTACCCGGCATCCATCTTCTGTAGTACTTTTGTCATGGGATCATGGCTTACTACGCAGAGTAGTTGGGGACAGTGAGTCGCCCTCCCGGAAGATCCCTCTTCCTGATATTAACCTCTGCTAGTCTTATTCCAGAGTATTGTATTCCCAGTTGTGCATTGTATTTTTTGAGGAAGCTGATGGTGTTTTCCTCTGCCCCCATATATGTTTTCAGGCATTCTATTAGCCATGTGTGTGGTATCATGTCGAAGGCTTTCTTATAGTCTATCCATGCCATGCTTAGGTTGGTTTTCTTCTCCTACTGTTCTTCATTACCATTTTGTCTATCAGGAGATGGCGGTCTTTTGTGCCCCTACACTTCCTTCTGCAGCCTTTCTGTTGGTGGGGGAGTGTGTTTGTCTCCTCTAGGTAGTTTTATAGCCTTTCACTGATGATACCTGTTAGTAACTTCCACATTATTGGTAGGCAGGTGATAGGCCTGTAGTTACTGGCTATATTTCCCTTACTCTTGTCTTTTTGTACTAAGGATGTTCTTCCTGTGGTCATCCATTTTGGTGCATGGTGATTTGAGATACAATGCTGGAGTTGTTCTGCTATTATCATAATTATTATTATTATTATCCTTATTATTATTATATTACTTATTATTATTATTATTATATTATATTAATTATTATTAGTTATACATTCCCTTCCCAATTTTTCAGATTGTTTGAAGAAAGGTGTTTTTCTCTTTATTTAGTACTGTTTTGTCGGGTTTAAAAAGACCTGCATCTGAATTTGAGTTTTTTTTTTTTTTCCACCGATGAATTTTCTTGATATTGTTTTGAAACGGAAGAAATGTTGTTGTTATGTAGAACTAGCCATTTTATTTTTTAGTTCTTCCAACATTTTATTATTGGTTTATAACAGTACCAAAAGAAATATAGTCCTTAACTTTAAACCAGATTGTTTTAATGGGCCTTTTATATTTGAGACGTATCCTGTTTTAACAGAAGAATTTATTTACGTATATCATTTTTAATTCTTTTGAACAACAACAAAATTCTTATCGTCTAATGTAAATGATTTTATTCAGATGTTATTTTTTTATTATAAGTGGTTTTTTACTTGTATAAGTAGACTTTAAAAAAATAATAATAAGACTTAAAAAGATATAGCTGGGATTTTTACTGAATTACACGAAATTTAAAACTTCTAACAGCGAGAAAATCCCGTTATGAATATTCCCTTTAGAGAGACTTTTGTGTTGAAAAACCGTTGCGAGAAAAATATTATGTTGGTGAATATTTACGGCATAAATATTTTTTCATCGATGTGGATGTTGACCTAAGGAATTCTCATTTTATAGTTACCTTGAATTTCGTTAGGACGAGTCCTCCTCTCCTCTCTTTCCGCTCCTCCCTCTCTCTTCATCTCTCTCTCTCTCTCTCTCTCTCTCTCTCTCTCTCTCTCTCTCTCTCTCATGAAAGGGACAACATTCTTTTGAATTTTGCAACTGAACCTTGAATTTTGGAAATTGTGTTGCGATTCTGTTAATTTTGTTATAATTATTACTTTAGTTTTATATTCTCTCTCTCTCTTCTCTCTCTCTCTCTCTCCTCTCTCTCTCTCTCTCTCTCTCGTAAGAGGAATAATACTGATTGAGCTTAACATTATTTTGAATTTTGCAACTGAACATTGAATTTTGAGATTTGTTTTACGATTCTGACATATTATGCTCCTTATAACATTATTATTATTGATTAGTATTATTATTATTATTATTATTATTATTATTATTATTATATTACAGTAGTTTTGGGCCTCTCTCTCCCTCGTCTCTCTCTCTCTCTCTCTCTCTGGCTGTTCCGAACTTTCACATCGCGTTTGCCTGTAAAGGGCTTTGCTCCTTCACCTCACCTCAACAACACCATAAACAATCCTCCCCCCCCCCCACCACCCCCCACCCCCCCACCCCCACCCCTCTCTCTCTCTCTCTCTCTTTCATCTAGGCCCCCTTCTTCTCTTTCTATTTTCCAGCACTAACCCTTTAAGCCCAACAAGAATTTATTGGAGATCAAGTGGCACTTGATTTATGCTCCTGTCAGTGCTTGCTTGGTGATTTATGCTCGCCTTATTACGCAAATTATATGATTCGTAGGAATGGTGTGTTTTGTTGAGATCTGACGAAAGGCATATAACTCTGAGTCGGGTTTTTTTTTCCCCAGTCACAGTAAATCTACTACGCATACGAACACGCACATGCTCTCACCACTTGTCGTTTAATGTCAATAGATGAATAAGACTGAAAGTGGATTCTGTAAAATGAGATTCCATTGCAACTGATTCCGCTACTGTCACATTGTTTATTTGTTCGTAACTTTGTTTCCTTTTTTCTAAACATGGAAAGAAGAAAAATTCTCTTCGATTTTCGCTCGAGATATTCATTTGACAGCACCGTCTCGTTTCCACTTCAAGCAACGAAATAATTCATCAGTGATTCGACGAAAACTTAAAATATTTCAAGATAAGAAAAAAATAGATAACTAATTCTGGTTGGCTATGACAGCATGAAAAAATCCACCGAAAAAAAATCGTGAAAAGATGGTTCAAATAAAAAAAAATTAAAAAACGAAAAAAGAAAGCCTTTTGATATTCGGCAGAGACGCAGAAACTATTCTGTGCAGTTTAATTAATCCACCCCTCGACATGGCTGGTCTATGGAGGGAGGCCTTCCAATGTGTTCTTGGAAGAGGCGTCTTCTATCAGTGCGTCGAAACGGACGACTTCTATTTTGCCCGGCAGCGGTTGGCTTCCATTGGTGCGTCGAGATAGTCGGTATCCATCTGTGTGGTTGCTAGCAGATTTCATCGGCTCATTATGGTGGGCTGCTCCCACGTGTGTCTTGATACTGATCCCCTTCTTCTGTGTCTTTTGATAATAGGCTTCCAAGGGTATTTAGAGGCGGGTGTCTTTCATGTGTGTGTTGAGATATGGGTATTTTATGATTATTTGAAACTGTGGTGTATGGAACGGTTGGCTTTCACTGGTAAGGGAGACTGGCGTCTCAATTTTATTAACTTTCGTCAATTTTTCTTGTGATCAAGGATGTTCCTTCCGCTGACTGAACAGAGTTCTATACAAAGCAGTGTAAAAATTTCATAAAATATATCTTCTCAACAGAAGAATAATTAGTGCAAAATTCTTCCATTGGTACCTTGAAGAGGTCATTTTCATGGCTGTCATGAAATGGGTGTCTTACATAGGTGTCCCAAAAAGTTGGGATTCCATCGAAGTCGCCAGATGGGTGTCTCCTATCGTTGCGTCGAGACGGGCGTCTTCCATAGACGTCTCGAGGGAGGGAGTGGAGTGAGAGGAGGAGGAGGGGGAGGGAGGAGGAGGGTTTCTGAAATTAAGGTTGGTAATTGCTCCGAGGCAGCGAGTTCCCTTCCAAAGCCATTCGATTAAAAGTGATCTGTGTCGGTCGGTGTGTAATTAGCACTGATGAATCTGTTCGGTTCAACTCCAATTTAAATGTTAACCAGAGATAGGCTTGCTAAACGGCTCGTCTTACCCGTTCACCCTTTCTCCTTCATCTCCTCTTATCCTTCTTTTTGCTTCTTCCTCTACGCCTCCTACTCTATTTTTCTTCTTTGTTCTACATGTCTTTTTCACTTTTATTGCTTTTTTCTGTTGTCTGCTGTTACTCATTTTTTTTTCTTTTTCTTACTTTTCTCTTTCTCCTCCTCCACCTCCTCAGTCTTCCGCTGCTTCTCCTCCAACTATTCTTTCCTCTCTTCCTCTTTACTCGCCTCCCTCCTTATCCTCCTCTTCTTTAAGATTAATGAACCGGAAGAGAGCCGCAGAGATATGCAGGGAGAAAGGCGAAAACCCGTTTACGAGAAAATCAGGAAGTATGTGACGTAGGGAGAAGAGAAGAAATGATGAGTGGCAGATAATACGAGCAAAAAATACGATGTGAAAAAAAAAATTGAGGTTTTAAGGTTTTCGAGTTATTATTATTATTAAATTAGTTTAACCAGACCACTGAGCTGACTTTCAGCTCTCATAGGGCTGCCCGAAGGATTAGATTAAAATTAAAAAAAAACCATGTCTAGGCCAGAGGCAAAGCTCTGGCACCGAAGTGTTTTCTCGGTGTGATGACGAATGAGTGAAAATTAAACTAAAAACTGCACAAAGGCACACACTCACACAGGAACACATGCACACTATAAATACATTTACTCATATATCCATATTTTCATAAAAAATAAAAATCAGAATAAGTTAAGTAACATTTAAAAGTTTTGTTTTAAAATTCATTAGTCTAATAATTTTCGTATTTTCAAAGTTTACTTAGATTTATATTTTATCAACTAAATTGCACTTCTTTAAGAACATAAAAATGGGCATGACTGAAAATGCAGAGGATTCTGACAAGATTTCTTTCATAGATCTGTTTCCATTGGTCGACAGTCGTTGCTGGTTTTACTTTGGGCATTCGCATAACACATGTTTGACAGTTATACCTCCCTGCACTCTGCGCACTCAGGAGCTGAGCTACGTGGGCTGCTCATTAAGTGTCCATGTGTCAGACGGGTATGGCCTATACGGAGACGTGTCAGAATTTACTTGTTCATGTCTTTCTCTCTGATATGACCTCTCCACTTTCCTACTTCAGGTTTTATTTGCTTCAATTTGTTATTTTCTGACTCTTCATTCCAAATATGTTGCCATTTTCTTATAATACCCATCTTTATGGTATGTACATATCACTCATAGGGAGATTCACACTTGATCTTGTCATTTGATTTGCTTCTTTGGCTGCTTTGTCAGCCTCTTCTTATTTCCTTTGATCCCTACATGGGCAGGGATCCAACATATTTCTACTTTTTTCCCAATAATATCTAATTTGTGAAGTGATAATTTAATTTGTTGTACATTATTTTTTTTTGGTTTATAACTCTGGATGGCTTCTATGGCACTTCTTGAGTCACTAAAAATCACAAAATTATTTAGTGATGTTTCTTTAATTATTCTTATGGCTGAGGCTATTGCGCAAAGCTCCGCTGTGAATATTGAAGCTGTATTGGGTAGAGAGAACTGATATGATCTGTCCTGGGACACTGCAGCATATCCCACTCCATGTTCCGATTTAGATCCATCTGTGTATATTGCATAATGTGGACCTTTTCGGTTTATGTGCTCTATTGTATGTTGTCTATGGTGTGATGGCGTATATAGTATTTTTTTTGATAAATATTTTAATTGTGTGCAAGTTTTCATTTTTATTCATCTTGTCCAAGGCGGAGGTAATTTTACTACTGGAGGAATTTGTATATATTTACATTTAGGTGACTCAAACAGTCTTCTAGCTCTAATTGGAAAAGGGGTGGATGATTGTTAATAAAAAATATCTCTTTGTTCAATAATTTTTTTGTTGGAGAATCGCTTGTCTGATTCTCAAAGCACTCTTCATTAGTACAAGCTCTCTATGGAGAGAGAGGTAGTTCACCACATTCAACCTGTAAGGAAGATGTCTGGTGTGATTTAAAGGCTCCTGAACATATTCTAAGGCCCTCATTATGAACTGGGTCCAATGCTTTCAGTGTTGCGTCTGACGCAGAGCCATATACTTCGCTACCGTAATCAATTATAGACAGGACTGTTTGCTTTATACAGTAATGTAAGGGTTTGTCTATCGGCTCCCCAAGTGGTGTTTGATAATTTTCTAATTAGATTTAATGCTTTTTTACATTTTGATTTCAGGTATGTTATGTGAGGTTTCCAGTTTAAGTGAGGTATCAAACACTAAACCTAAAATTTTGCAGTTTGTCTAATTGGTATACTAGATTTCTGATTTTTAAATCTATCACTTCACCATTCATCCACCTTTTATCTTTATAAAACACTACTGCTTGAGTCTTATGTATGGATAACTTAAATCCTACAGATGAGGTCATTCATTTATTTTTATTATACTTTTATTAATGATGCGTTCTGCATGTTTAATACGAGAGGCTGAATAATATATCGCAAAATCATCCATGTATAGGTTGTTGCTTTTAATTCCAATAGGCAGATTTTATTGATATCATTGATTGCAAGGGTAAACAGTGTGCCAACTAAGGACACTTCCCT
This sequence comes from Macrobrachium nipponense, assembly GCF_015104395.2. NCBI lineage: Eukaryota > Metazoa > Arthropoda > Malacostraca > Decapoda > Palaemonidae > Macrobrachium > Macrobrachium nipponense. The sequence continues at coordinate 81,611,855 of NC_087205.1, forward strand.
GTGGAACCCATTTTCAAGTGGAAATGTTCTTGACAATACATCATCAATTCTCACTTGAAAACTACGATTTGTTAAAAATTTTGGATGAATCTAGGTAAATGTCCACGGATGTTGTTATTTTGTAAACTTTTTAATATAGGGTACCTCCAGGTAGTATCGTAAGCCTTTTCAATGTCAAAAAAGACTGCTACAGTTATTTGCTTTCGCTCAAATCCTTTTCGTATATGGTCTTCGAGGTTAGAGAGAGAATCTAATGTAGATCTGTTGCACTGCTGTGACCCGAAGTTGAGTGGGAGTCAGATTTTATTTTCTCGAATGTGCCATGTTATCGAGTATTTACCATTTTTTCTAGTAACTTGCACAAGCAACTTGTTAGAGAAATTGGTCTGTAGTTATTTGCATTACTTGGATCTTTCCCTTCCCTTTGGGGATTTTGGGGATAGGTATTATTATTGCTTGACGCCATTCATCAGGAAATAAATTTCTAAGCCATAAATGATTATAAATTGCAACAAATATGTCTTCGCTAGAGGTGCTAAGTGGCAGATCATCTCAAAACAAATACTGTCACCTCCAGGAGCAGATTTATTGCTGTTAGTGAGAGCAAATTCCAAACTCTTCCATATTAAATTTTCTATTATAATATATGTCTTCTATTGTTTCGAAATTTATTGTTTATTAGTTCTATATTGTTTTTCTTTGTGCGGAAGTGGTCATCTAAATTTCTATCATACTTACATTAGCTAAGTTTTCTCCTATTATATTACTTATTTCTTTGGATCGAGTATTCTTTTCCGTCTTTTAATATGGCATGTCTGGGTGGTTTCATATGGGTACCATTTATTTATTTTACGGATTTTTCCCATATTTTTTGTATGGGAGTATTAGAGAGATCTGATACATATTTCCTCCATGAAATTATTCTTCCCTGAATTACTTCCTTTTTAAATTTTGCCTGATATGTATAGAGGCTTTAACGCTTCAATTTCTAGCAACAATATAGTCATTTTTTGTAAAGTACTTTCTAATATTGGTATGTTTTATTTTATTTTACTGAACTTTCTATTCAAATTATCCAATCGTCTCCCTATTGAGTGTTTTATATTTATTAATTCTGTCAACTTTTCGGACCACCATGGAACTTTGTGTTTGTTGGATGGGGTTTTTGATTTTGGTATTGCTTTATCAGCAGCATCTTTGATGAAATTAACAAGAAACTTATTAGTTTCATTATGATCTTTCAGATATTCAAATGGCGGTATACTTCTAGTATGTATTTCATATTGTTCCCAATCTGCTTTAAAAATGTTATAGTGAGGAACATGTTTAGCTGGGTTATTTTGTAAAAAGGAAATTAATATTGGGAAATGATCACTGTGTACAAGTCATCAATTGTGTTCCAATCTAATTTGTCAACTATACTTGTTGAACAGAGAGTTAAGTCTACAGAGGAAAATGTTCCATGTGTTTTTGAATAATATGTGCTAACTTCATCATCATTTATACAACACATGTCATTTGAATCTATAAGTTCTCTACTTTCTTCCTGTTCTATTTGAGTTTGAACAGTTACAATCCATATAGGGTTGTGAGCATTAAAATCCCCTATTATTATTATAGGTTCTTTGGCATTTTTAACAAATTCTCCAAGTTTATCAATATCGTAATGTTTATTTGGTTGGTTGTATAAATAAATACTATATTATAAAATATCGTTTTTAATTCGAATTTTAATACCTGATATTGGAGGTCAGTAATGTTTACAGGTTACTTTGTCATAAACATACTTTGTTATGTATATATGGCTGTACCTAAATTTACCTTCTTCTTCCGTGATGTTGATATTAAGGTATATTTACCTATTGTTGGTATTGTATTATTTAACATGTTGTAAACATAATATCATGGTTCATATTCCTTTAATAACCTTTGTACTTCTCCCAGGTGTAATCTGGTCTGTAGACCCATTTACGTTCCATTTGTATAATATAATTATTGAAAATATTATGTTACATCGGTCGTATTTTGTTTTCTTTTTTTGTATTATCATCAATTTGAATTTTTTCTAAAATTTTATTTACCACATTCAGTTGTTTATCTTTATAATATTTTTAGTGCTCAATACACATACATCCTTTTTCATGGGTGTTTAAATCGTGGCCTCTTTCTTTCTATATTTCATAAATTTCTTATAATGTTTGTTAAGCAATCTTTTGTTATATTTTTGTTTTCATTGCACAATGCAATGAAGCAATCATTACAGCCACATATGTTGTCATGTATATCTACTGTTTTTATTTGCTCTTATTGTACCAATTATTGGTGATGGAGTAATCTCATCACCCTTGGCATAGTCACCCATCATCTATGGTATGATTTTCTCCTCCACTTCTTTGGTGTGGTCTCGCATCCATAGGTTTTATTATTATTTTAGGAGATAAAGGTATGTTCTTATTTTGTTTTTGTTCTTTCTTATATCTTTGGTTTTTGGTTTGACTGATGTTTCTCTAATTATAGTTGGTTTCTTTGTTTTTGGTGGTGTTCTCTTCCAAAGGTCGTTTTTTTTCTTTTATTTCGGTACATCACAACTTCCTTCTTCCACCTCTGTGGTAGTATCTTCTTGTGTCTATTTTGCATTAACACGTCAATGAATTTGATAGATTATCATCCAATTCACTAGCACCTGTTTCCTGATTCTTTACTATCTTAGTTTTTTCCTGTATATTACTAACTTCTTCAGACCTACTTTGCTGTATCTTGTTACTTCTATCTGTATGTTTTTTTGTTTCATTACTGGTTCCTGTTATAGAAGAATATGTACGTTTCTTGGCAGGATCTTGAATTCCTCTCACTTTTAATTCTAATTTAGCCTCAGCTATAGACATGCCTGTTCTTTCTGTTTTAACATTTTCAATTCTGTGTTGTATATGTAATACATGCATTCTTTGGATCTTGCATGATGGTTCTGCTCACAGTTTACACATTTTGGTTCACCCGCACATTCCATTTGGTGGCGTGTTCTGTAGATCCGCAGTAAGCACACACCGGACCCATTCCTACAATTTCTCTTTGTGTGTCCATACTTACTGCAATTTTGACACTGCAGTGGCTTTGGTATATAGGGTCTTAACTCTCTATTTTGTCCTAAATTTTTATTTTTTGAGGTAGATCTGAACCCTCAAATTTTATTTTTGCTATTTTACTACTTGTTTACTGCCTCTCTTACTTGTCATGTCATACACACTTCGCAATCCTCAACCTTGGGGTATCTCTTTTGAGCGAGTCTAAAAGTATTTTCTTATTAATTGGTTCGTCGTTGTTATCAGGAAGTACAATGGTACCCTGAATGCTGTTCATATTGTCATGCTTCTCCATTTTTAACATTAATAGAATCTATAATTTTTAAAGACGAAACTAGTCTTATGACTGCTTTTGTTGTGGCTTCTATAAGCCAAGTCTTCTCTCTTATTTTTCTAAGACGAATTTCTGCCGTTGGATGTCTATTTAGTAAAAAATTTTCTAATTTTCAGGGCCGAAAATATTTTGTTCTGCTTCCATAGTTAGAAACCTTGACCAACTTCCACTCCCAAAGAGGGAGTCAAAGTGAGTCAAGGTTGGGTCATGCCGGTACTGAAGTTTCCTAGGTTTAGATATGGTATTAATGTTTTAATACCAACCTGGTCTTTGTGATCTGAGCTTCCGTTAGAATGGTCCAAATCCGTGCCAGAAGTCGTGGGGGTATTTTTTAAATTTCCATAAAATAAAATTGTGTAAATTTCGTCCAGGATGAAGTCCCTCTCACCAAGGAGGCCCAACTGGGGAGGAGCAATAATGTTACACAGTGGTAACTGCCCTGGGACACTCACCTGGATATACGCCATACCCACAATGCCTTAAGGGTCGTCAGTCCCATGAGATCGGGCCCAGCACTGCGGGCATGGTTTGACATAAAAATTTCCCCTCGCTCAATCACGTCAGGTACTTTAGTTTTACGGGTGAAGTGGCATGCCGTCCAACTCCACCCTCCATCAAGTTAAAAGAGCAGTCAATTCAAATGTCCAAAATCATGCCAAGGTCGTCAACGAAAGAAGAAGAAGGGAAAGGGGAAAGGGAAAATTTATAAGAAGAGGACTAAAGGAGTTAAAGGTCCCAATGTCAGTTTGGATCCACAGCAAAGAGCATAGGCATAAAGGGGCATACTCTCTCTGCAGTTGGATCCCTAAGCCCCCCACCTCGTAAGGAGTTGGATCAGGGGGAGGTTTTCGAGGACCAGGAAAGGGGTGAGGGCTGCTCTTTTGGCGATCACACAAAAAATGGGATAAAAAAAATTGATAATAAATACGTAGGACTGTCTGTTTCATTTGAAAATTGAAGTTACTAGAAATATACGTAATGTGTGCTATTATTAGAGGCGGCGTCAACAACCTCGTCGTTGCGACGCCAGTAAGAACTAACAAATCAATCAAATCAATATTCATAGAGGTATTTGTTACAAAAGTTAGAACAGGCAGCTTCGACAATCTGAGTTTTCTTAAGATTCCAATTAGACATATCGATGCGGTTGCTTCTTGAATTATGTTGTAATGTTAAACTGTTTTAAGGTACTATTTGAACTTAATTTTTATGGGAAATATTATATGTATCTATGTCTACTTATATCTTAATGGTGAGAGTTCAATGGCTCAAATAGAATATTAGTCATTTTGTGCTGTTTGTAAACCAGATTTTCCTTGTGGAGTGTTTGTTGTGCTCTATCTAGTCATTTGTTTCTGCCTTTCATGCATCAGTCCGATGAGCCAAAGTCATTGTTATATACAACTACAGTAATATTCCTGGACGTTGTGTGAATGAAGTGTTTGCTACTTTTCAATGGATATAAAAAAAAGTTACCGGTTTTCTTTATCGTTTACTAAATTTTCGTTGCTATCTAGAATGATTCGAGTCTAATCGAACATATCACCTGTATTATAATTGAGCAGATTTCCAGTTTTTGTCTGCTCTTTATATAACTCTGCATTAAATAGGAATGTGCAGCTTAGTTTTATTTATTTATTTTATTCACAAACCAACGAAAGTTTTCCATGTTTTACTTTGAAATATCATGAACTTTCAGGTGAAATATATACTTCTGCAGTGAATTTATCACTTTCTTATATACGTATTTTTATACATTTACATTGCATGTTCATTAAGCACCCACGATGGAACTTGTTAACTCGGTAAAAGAAAGAATTCGAAAAAATTTTTGAATAACATTTTACTCATACATAGATAAAAGTTCCATTTCCGGGTTGGTACAAGGGATTCTTGAATTATCGTTTGTTATTCTTGAAACGTGGAAAATCTTCCTGTGTTTGTGATATAAACATCATCCAAATGGCGTGGGTACTCGTATATTGAAAAACTTTTTTTTCTAATTTAACATTTATTATTCTTTGAATTTAGTCACAGGATGTCTTGTAATGTTTATGCAATAGCCATTAGCTTCATTTATTAAAGATTAAAATACGAGTGGTCCGTTCCCTGAAAATCCATTTTCTCCTGTTGAACTTATCACTTGAGTCTTTTACTCAAGGGCCAGTTGTCTGTGGCTGATCGAGGCCAGTGCTAAGACGGCTCTCTTTCAACTTCATCCCGAAAGACTTCTTGAAAATGTTAAGATAACCCCCCTTATAGGAAACACGTTCTTTGAATGCTAAAGAAAATGTACATACAGACACATAACACCACACACACAGACACACACATTATATGTATGTATATATATATATATATATATATATATATATATATATATATATATATATATACACATACATACATACATACATACATTTATATTCATATATATACACATATATATACATATATATAGATGTGTCTATATATAAATACCTACATATATATATATATATATATATATATACATATATATATATATATATATGTGTGTGTGTGTGTGTGTGTGTGTTTGTGTGTGTGTGTGTGTGTGTGTGTGTGTATGTGTGTGTGTGTGTGTTATTAGGTAAAACATAATAATATTATTTTGCAAGAATATTGAGTCTGATATTCATTCCGCCAAGCCTGGAGGGAGGGGTAAGATACCTGTAGCAGCAGAGAGAGAGAGAAAAAAAAAGAATAGAAGCCCCACGGGGTATGTTTCCTGCAGGAAAAGAAACGAACACGAGGCAAAATGATGACAAGATAATCTGAGTCGCAAAAAGAAGAGGAGAAGGAGAAGGAGTGAGACCAAGAAAGGGAGGGAGAAAAAGAGGAAGGGAAAAAATTGGTTAGGAAGACAGATGATGGGGGAAGAAGATCCAGACGAAGATGAGATCGAGCCGAAGGGAATCAGCTCCCGAACCGTAAATCAACGGCGGGGAATCGAAAAGGCATAAATTCGAAAGGTGTCGAGGAAAATTACTCTACTCTGCTTTGGAGCCTCTCTCTCTCTCTCTCTCTCTCTCTCTCTCTCTCTCTCTCTCTCTCCATTGTTGTAGTCTGATAAGGTGGAAGTAATCGGTCTCTTTCTTAGATGCCTAATTCAGAGGTAGAGAAAAATCTCTCTCTCTCTCTCTCTCCTCTCTCTCTCTCTCTCTCTACACACACACACACACGCGCACACACAAAGAAGCACATGCGACCGGGTGATTATTTTAGCTCTCTCTCTCTCTCTCTCTCTCTCATTACTTTATTAATTTCGTCCCTACCAAAGGTTGCCAAATTTTACTAAGTCTTTTATTTACCTCTTTGTAGCGTAATTTTTTATATAGTTCTTTTAAACAGGTAATGTAATCTTATTATTAGTTATACTGTTTTTATTTTAATTTTATTCATCTCTTTAAATAATTTCAGTGTATATATATATATATATATATATATATATATATATATATATATATATATATATATATATATATATATATATATATATATATATATATATATATATATATATATATATATATAAACATATATACATTCTTATTATTATATTACTATATAATATATATTTACATGTATATATGTATATATATAAATATATGTGTATATATATTCTATGCACTCATTTTGTGATCATTTTAGTATTCGTCGTTTCCAATCATATTTAACATAACACTATCGAGTTTTCCTTTTATTATTTTATGTTCATTATTTTTTATAATTTTGCTTAAATCAATAACTTCATGGAAGTGATTGTTTTAATGCAATTATCCATGCTTATTCTTTAAAAGTATTTTACTCGTGTCTCTAACCGAATCCAGCAGTATTTAAACATAACATTTTATTTTCCTCTCAAACTATTTACTTACTAGAGTCGCCCTGGATATCTCTGTATAGCTCATTTCTTACGTATTGAAGTTATTTATTTTCGTGTTCATATATTTGTGTATCTTCTGGTTTTATTCTTTGCTCTTGTTTCAATTTTACCGCCTACATTTGCTCTTTTTCTGTTCATATCTCTACTCCCTGAGCTCCAAAAGTCAATCTTTAATTTATAATAATTTTTTATTATAGTTCGGATACTTATTTATGGCTCTGATTTATCTTGAATTCATCTCCTTCAAACTTTATGCATTTAACATCTCTTTTATTTTATATATATATATATATATATATATATATAATATATATATATATATATATATATTTATATATTTATATGTATTTCTAAGTTGTCTGCTTTTAAACCTGTCTCAGAATTCCACAAGATTATGCTAAGCACACTTAATTATATCAGTACATCAGAGGGACAAAGCACGAATCCCTCTTTCTCTCTCTCTCATTAAGTTCGTGGTCGTGATGAGGACTTTCGTCAATTAAATCCGAGGGACGGGAGCAGTGTCTGCCTAACAGTGTCTTCAGACATTAAGGTGCCGGAATATGTTGGTTTAAGGTTCTTCTCTATCTGTGTATATATATATATATATATATATATATATATATATATATATATATATATAGATATATATATATATATATTATAGTATGAATATATATATGTATATATATATGCAGTGTGTGTGTAAAGATATATATGTATGCATATATATACATACATATGTGTATATACATGTCTTTTTATATATACATACATACATATACTATATGCGTGCATTTTTAGCTACAAATGTCTTGTAATATCTAATTCGCTATACCTCGGAATTAATATATCGTTATGTATGTTAACCGAAGGGGAATTTTTTAGTTGAAAATAATTTCGTCCTCTCGTGGATTCGAACCAGCGGACAGAGGAGAAATCAGGACTTCAGTGACGTTGCTGACTTCCTGATTTCTCCTCTGTGCGATGGTTCGAATTCACGAGAGGAAGAAATTATTATTAACTAAAACAATTCCCCTTCGGTTAACATTTATGAAAATATATTAATTCTGAGGTAGATCGAATTGGATATCAAAGGACATTTGTAGCTTAATGCATGGATACGAATCACGGTGATGTGATAAAAATTTCATGCGTATTGTACAATATATAATATAATACTGAGAGAAGGATCAAGTAGTAGGAGTTTCTCGTGGTTTGGGGTGGCTACAGAGAATCACAAAAGAAAAAAAAAATTAAAAATAAAAATAAAAACATTTGCCACCCAATTCATCCTTTCAGTTATGCGTCAAAAATCATAATGAATCATCACCATGAGAACTGCATAGACAATATGCCTTCCTAGAATTGCTCATTAGTAGTGCGTTGACACTATATATATATATATATATATATATATATATATATATAATATATATATATATATATATATATCTTCTTCTTCTTCTTCTTCCCAGCTTTTTCCCATTTTTTATATGGGGTCGCCGTTTCGGATGAGCCGTTTCCATCTATTCTTTCTATCTTGCACTTCTGCCTCATCAATTCCCTTCTCATGTAAATCTCCTCTCACACAGTCCTTCCATCTCTTCTTGGTCTCCCTCTCTTTCTTCTTCCTTGCACCTCCACTCCCATAGTATGTCTCCCAGCGTGGTCCTCATCTCTCCTCAACAGGTGTCCATACCATCTCAGCCTCCCCCCTCCTGCACTTTCTTTGATACTTCCACCACCTTAGTTGACCCCTTATGTAGTCATTTCTGATCCTATCCACTCTTGTTACCCCAGACATCCACCTAAGCATTCTCATTTCTGCACATCCATCTTCTTCTGCTCTGCTTTTCTCATGCTTGCTGTTTCCTGTACCATACAGCATTGCTGTTCTTACCACCGTCTTGTGAAATTTTCCTTTTAACCTAAGCGGCACTCTTTTGTCACAAAGAACTCCCGAGGCCGCTCTCCAGTTGTTCCAGCCTGCCTGTACCCGATGTTTTACCTTCTTCTTCAATTCCTTCTCCTCCAGCGTTAACAAAAGATCCCAAGAAATACTTAAAAACTTATCAACTCTCCTTATTTGCTCTCCACCAAGCTGAATACTTTCTCTATCATCCCCCTCAGTGGTGGTACACATGTATTCTGTCTTGGATCTACTTATTCTCATTCCTCTGTCCTCCAGTACTGTCTCCATCTTTCCAATTTCACTTCCAGATACTTCCCTGCTCTCTTGCCACACAACAACAATTCATCCGCATACAATATGTTCCATGGTACTGTCTCCCTTACTTCCTCTATTATAACATCCATCACTATGTTAAAGATAAATGGGCTCAGAGCCGACCCCTGGTGTAATCCTACTCTCACCTCAAAACCTTCTGTCTCCCCAACACTGCTCCTCACTCTGGTAAATACATTCCGGTACATCTCTTGTATCAATCGCACATACTTCTCTGGCACCATCTTCTCCCTCAGGCTCCATACCTCCTTTTGCCTCGGGACTCTGTCATAGCCTTTTCAAGGGCAATGAATACCATATGTAGGTCCCTTTGTCTTTCCCGAATTTCTCCATATTGCCTCAGACAAAATATACCATCTGTTGTTCCCCTTCCCATTCACATAAATCCCATCTGCTCTTTGCCTATTTGTACTTCTTCTCTCAGTCTAGCATCTATCATCCTTTCCAGTATCTTCAAAGTGTGGGACATCAATTAATGCCCCTATAATTACCACACTCTTGGACATCGCCTTTCCCTTTAAAAATTGGGATCAATATACTCCCACGCCACTCATTTGGTATCTTTTCCTGTTCAAGGATCTTTATCATAAGATCGTACAGTATATCCCCTCCTTCATCTCCTTATCTTTCCATGCCTCCACCGGGATCATCGTCTGGTCCGGTAGGTTGCCCTTCCCATTCTTCATCTTCTTCAGTGCATTTAGTACCTCTTGCCTAGAAAAACCTCATTACCATGCCAATGTTCACTTGCCCATCCTCTCTTATTAGTCTATTATTTTCTTCATTTAACAACTGTTCGAAATATTCTTTCCATCTCTTCACAATGTCTTCCTCCTTTCTAAGCACTACACCCTCTTGATTCTTTATTTGTTTGATGTGTGTTATATCTTTGGTGCTCTTATTTCTAGCCTTTGATAGCTTCATCATCTTCTTTAATCCTTCCTTTGTCCCCAGCTCATTATACACATCATCATACGACTTTGCTTTAGCTTGGGCTACCACCTTTTTCACCACCTTGTTTTTCTCTCTGTACCTATTTCTGTCTTCCACTGACTGGTGACTCTTTCCCATCTTTTCTTTGCCTCCTTCTTATCTTTTACTACTTTCTCAATGTCTTCATCCCACCACCAACTATCCTTTTCTTCCCAGATGATACCAGATGTCTCTCCTAGCAGCTCCTTTCCATGCCTTCTTATTACTGCTGCATTTCGTGCCCACCATTCTTGAACATCTTCAATCCCTATATCAATATCCTCCAAATATATATATATCTATATATATATATATATATATATATATATATTATAAATTTACATGTAATATACTATATATACATGTGTTTATATATATATATATATATTATATATATATATATATATATATATATATATATATATGTGTGTGTGTGTGTGTGTGTGTGTGTGTGTGTGTGTGTGTGGGGTGTGTTTGAGAGAGATAGAGAAAGAGAGTGTATGTTTCTGCGTACGTCTTGAGCAACCTTTTATACGTAAACGAACGCTCCGGGGCTTAGCCTAAGACCCAAGTAAGAGAATCCGGACTTATGCAAATGACTTCATTAGGGCCAATTAAATTGTCTTAAAAATGGCCGGTGTTATACTGAGATGCGGAGGAATCCTTAATGTAGATGGATGAAAACACGGGCGGAAGCCGGAGCCAGACTTCTGTACTCGCTCCTCCTCTTCTTTTTCTTTTTCTTCTTCTTCACATTCATGATACTATAAAATCCTCTTTTCCTCGGCTTCAATATCGCCTACATTAACTAAGGAAGTTTGAAAGCAGGTGCTGTGTTTATCAGTGCTTGCAGACCTCCATTTGTGTGATATTACATTTAAATCCCTATTTTTTTAAATTTATGTGTATATATGTATGCATGTGTGTGTGTGTGTTGTACACGGATACAGTGTTTAACTTTGCTATTTGTATATTTATATATATATATACATGTGTATGTATATATATATAAATATGAATACGTGTGCTTATATATATAGATATATATTATATATATATATATAATATATATATATATATATATTATATAGATAATACATATATAGAATACATATATATATATATATATATATAATATATATATATATATATATATATATACTATGTATAATGATATATTTTTGTGTGTGTCTGTCCGTCTGTGTGCACGCGCGCCAAAGGCCATAACACGTTTGCCATGCCGTTTGTAGTCTGATCAGCCAAATTAAGCATCGTTGGGTATAGTCAGTAATTGGATGGGTGATTGCCAAGAAATACCGGATCCTGTTGGCGCATAAGCTGGAGCAGACGTGGAGCTAACAAGCTTATCCAAAGATGCTTTCTGAAAATGAATAGATGACACATTCTGGTGCCATCCTTGCCTAGGAGAAAAGGGTGTGTTTGGGTGTATATATATATATATATATATAGATATATATATATATATATATATATATATATATATATATATATATAGATATATGTATAGATATATATATATATATATATATATATATATATATATATATATATATATATGAAGAAGCCAGGTACTATGTCGTACCTCTAAGTAAATGGGGATACAATCCACAATGAAGTAAATTCCTCTTGTAATTTAAAATAAAAATATAGTTCTTGTATAGGATTAGAGCTTTCGACCATCAACTGTGGTCTTGTTCACTAAAGAACTATATATTTTAAATTACAAGAGGAATTTACTTCATTGTGGATTGTCCCCATTATAACCCCACCCTATATATATATAATAATATATATATATATATATATATATATATAATATACTATATAATATATATATATATATATATATATATATTAATATATATATATATATATATATATATATATATATATATATATATATAATATATATATATATATATATGTAAGTTTGTGTGTGTATGTTTATATATATATATATATATATATATATATATATATATATATATATAAACTGTTTGTGCTTGGTTGTTAATTTGTTTATATTTGTATGATCATTATTGTGCGTATGTGTTTTGGTTTTGCATTCAGAATCTGTATGCATTATTGTTCAGCTATTGTGCTCTACGCAAAAACACTATAATTGAATACAGTGCTCCCTCCCTTTCAGGTGTTTTAATTGTGTAATTAGAGAATAAGGGACGAAATAAGCCAGACAATAATTGAAATGAATAAGCCATTGTATTCTCCCCCTCTTGTGTGTGGGTGAGGGGGGGAGGGTTGTGGGGGTTGGTTGAGAGGGGTTCCAGTGCCCGCATGTTTTCGCCCTCATAAATTAAATGGAATTTTTGTACAGGCCGGCTTCTCGGGGCTGCCACTTGCATGTAAATGACAGTAGTTACGTATTCTGGAAGCTCTTGGCCACATAAATAACTTTAAGACAGCATTGTGAATTTTTTTTTAAGTTTGCTTTTATTTTATTTTCTTTTTCGGTGGAGATCGGGAGGAGCGAGAAGAAATGCTTTCGCCGCTTTTTTCTTTTTCTTTTTCTTTTTCTTCTGTCTTCGGTGGCTGAGGCTGTTGGAATTTTCTTCTTGTAACGTTTATTGATTTTTTCCCTGTGCCATTAGTATTTCCATATCGGTTTTTGTATATATTTTTTCCCAGTTCTCCTGTTTTCTGCATCTGCTTTTTTACGATGCTTCTTTATGCTACATTTTTCCATTTAATTCATTCCTGACTGAGCTCAGTCTACGTCTGTTTGTTTGCAGAGTATTTATTTGCAGTCCAATGTCAAGTAGTATGTGATCTTTGTCCTTTTAACTTTATTTTGATTTTTGCCTTTTTTTTATTTTACTGTTTGGTATTCAATATTTCGAATTGTATTTGCAGTTTGTTCTACTCCCTTTTAATCTCGAAGATATATGAAAGAGAATTTGTATAAAAGAAAATGAAATTTCGCACCCTAAAAGAAATAAGGCAGCTAATCTCTCCATCTTGGCAGTGGTTATTTCGGGTTCCTTTCCACGCACTGCAATATCTCCACTGAAATCCACACCGTGTAATTTACCCAGACGCCCTCCAAATATATCTTTGAAATTGAATAAAGTGAGTAGTCATATTACCGAAGTTCAAAAGCCGAGAGGAGAATACGAGGTGGGGTGCCGGCTTGAGTACGGAAGGGGGTTGGGGGTCGGGGGGGGCGTTGTCTGGAAGGGGAACGAATGAGAGGGATGAGATAGGAGGAAGGAGAGGAATAGTGAGGGAAGATTTAAGAAAGGAGAAGCTCCCCTTCCTCCTTCATCACTTCAAACTTTGGTTGACTGCCGATGGCGCTCCCCCACTCCCCTCCAAATCATATACGCCCTACGTCATGCTGCTCTAAGGGCCAGTTTCGCTTGCCCCGATTGATTAGATTTCCCCAGCGCTTCGGTGGCTTTTACAGTTTCGTTTGTTGTAATACTCCAACGGGATGCTTCATTAAGAAGCTAATAAGGCCCATTTTACGTATGTGCCTGAAGTATCATTCGTCTTAATTGATTCCCTTTCATTCTAACATTTGGCATTCATAGATCGGTTCTGTAGTCCCTCATTCTATGGCTGTTCCTTTCTGTATCCTTCTGCCTCGAAATGAATCTCAGTCGCGGTGAAAAAAAGTACCACATTTAAATGTTAAATTTGTATTTCAATAAACTGACTCATTCCGGAAGTTGTCACCGCACCATTCCTGCTTATTGAGTCCAGAAACTGATTAGCTATAAATAGTTTTTTTAATGTTTCAACAAAATATAAGCCTTTTCAAAGGAGTTACTTATCTCTAAACCCTTTCCCCGCCTAAGCTGAAATATTGAGGGTCCCTGTGCTGATGTGTGTTTAGTCCGCTACTGTAGGAAACCATGGGAGGCACTCCACCCAATCGGGAGGTGAAGTGTCGTTACTACCAATCCGTGTAGGCGCTTTTTGATTATCCAACGGAGAATCTTCAAGACCGAAAGTTTTCTCAAAGCGTCATTCAGAAACTGTAATGCTAAGTGGTCCATCTTCACTAAATAGCGTTTCTCATGGGCTATATCTCCGGTCAGAGCCACTGTTCAGCAGTGCCAGACTCCTGTTTGAATCTTCAATAAAAGATACCCATCTCCACTGGTATGAGTTTTCCGTCTGAAGTGCACGGATCGCTCGACATCGCCGGAGATCGCCATGTTTTTTAGAAGTTTCGGGTTGGACATCACAATGGTCATGAGAATCCCCTCCTGGCCATTATTCGATCATCAGAGTATATCCATAGACAGGGATGCGGTGCTAAAGACCTTATTTCTGTTGGCATTGGCAACAGTGCAATGCTCAGAGAGTTGCGAGTCCCCCTCATTTTTTTATGTAATGAAATTTGTGGCAAAGTCATAGAACCCGTTAGTTTCCAATGGAAGATGCTAGGCGTTCTCAGCATCTCCCTGTGTGACCAGGAAATTGCAAGTGACACATAGGCAGCCATTTCTCCCTGCCTCCATATGTAAAGTAGAGGGTTTGTATCCTCGCGGCATATATGGCAAATTTTGGAGATCAATTTTTTATAAACATACAAAGCCTATTCTTTATAGTATGCCCTCCCCCCCCTCCCCCCCTTCTACCAGCCCTTTTTGCCGTCTGCCTAAGGAAGACGTCCAAACTTCAAATTGTCTTAGGCTTCAACCGGACACCGGCTGCGCCTGAAGTATATCTTGGAAAAATACATTTTATAAAAGTAACTTACCAAGTAATTACTTAGCTCTGATTTAGTAATTACTTGGTAAGTATATTTTTAAAACTTCATTTTATTGTAAAAATAGCATAATTATCTTCAAATAATGCCTTATTTAAGTTAGGACATGCTTAGTTTAATCAGTGTTTCTAATAAGGACTGCCAAGTTTAGCTAACCCGTACTCCCATGACAATTCTTTGCCTCCACAAGAATATAATAAAGGTGTATATGTTCTTTAGATATCTTTCCTGTCTTCAATACATGCAAGTGAAAAATGAGTCTTGCGTTGATGTTTTTAAGACTTACGGAAAGTTTTTATGGTTGAAGATTAGCCTTATTTGGAGTCTATTTCGTTATGGGGGGATGAGGAAGGTGCTGTATATAGTTGCAAGAATTCTGATTATCAGAAACTCCTTGAAAATTCCTTCGGATAAATATGTAGTGAGTATACTGTATAAATCTAAACTATAAGCACAACCAAATATAAAATCCAGTTCCGCAGAGAATTTCCTTTACAAACAAATATACTTTTTGCATCTTTATTTCCTGTCTTTTTTTACTGAGATTCATTCTTAAGGTTGAAAATGGTTTCTAGGACGACTGAGCATCAACCGGTGTAGATAAGATAAAACTGAAAATCCTTTGGTAGCAAAACCTCGACGTTCCAAGATTGAGTGCTACGGTCTTTCTCGGTGTATTAAATTCAAACCTATTTTTTATTAATATATTTTTCAAAGATTACAATTGTATGAATAATATGAATAGGTTGTAAGTTGCTTGAATTAGAAAGCAATTATTGAAAATGTATTGTGACCATTAGAAACACCTATTTGTAAATTTCAGTTTTCCACTAATATGTCTACGACTTTGCAGGGTAATTCATGAACTGAAAGAGTGTATTAATGTTATGGATAAATCAGTTACCATTAATGGACATTATTTACTCTACCTCTTCCAACATGTGTAAAAAAAAGGACAAAGAATTGACAAAAATATTTTTATACCATTAAGTTTCATGTGGGACATTTCAGTATGGTGTTTGACGTTATCTTGTCCATGCTAATTTCAGATTTATTGTGTGTATAGTAAATTGACTTAACAATTGCAGAAACAGGTCCATTTAACCATTTACCGTTAAATACGGGTCTTTGGAGAGGCACTATACTGTTGAGGCCTTGCAGATATGAAGCCTTACGTGGCAACATCCGCTTTGAATAACTCCCCTAAATACATAATGGCACTGAGCGTATTTGAGTTCATTTAATGATTAAATCTATTGCACATAGCGTGTTATTGTGACTGCCTGGTTGATTTTGTAAGTGACATGAACATACCAACGTGTAATATACGCCATTTTCCACGTCAGTGAATATATTTGTGAAATAAATAATGATGGACATGTCATAAAAAAAAAAAAAAAAAAAAACTCTTATCCACGTTTTGTAAGGTTTTATTTCCATCGCCTTCTATTTTCTCCCTGAATGTGACTTTTCATTTGCTGGTTGTGAACAGCAATTAATTAACCATCAAGACAAATTGTCTGCGATAATAGCTAAAAGCCTCTATGGCTATTCTGTGTTAATGGCTTCTGTTGAGAGATCAAGGGGAAAAATAGCTGGAGAGAGAGTGGGTGAGTTTTAATGATGCTAAGAATTTCAGGAAATGTATTTTTATTTCATGGTTTATCTGTCATTATATATATTCTTTATTCTGCTTTTCTTTGTTAGCGAAGACTTTGTTGCGTGAATGTTTGTAAATATCATATAAATATACATACATGCACACTATATATGTGTGTGTGTGTGTATAAGCGAATACCATAGGAAAATGATAGGCAGAAAGTCAAACCAAGCGCTTTTGCCTTTATTCAGTTATGACTTTCTATCTAACATTTTTCTGAGGTATTCGCTCATATAATGATGTTACGTGCATCTGCTGTGATATTTAAGCATATCATATACTCTATATATATTATATATATACTTATATATATTATATATAATATATATTATATATGTATATATATATACATATATATATATATAATGTGTGTCTAGGTGTATATAACTGCTTGTTTTGTAAAAATGTGTATTTATATGTCAATAAAATTCATTTAGATATGGAAATAATTCGCGTACATTTCCCAGACGGATACTGACACTAATTTTACATTCTTTTGACCAGGTTCCATAATCCATGGAATGTTGTCGGTTAGATAACCTTCGGGGAAAGATAGGCTTGCTTTCACAAATTAATTACAAGCTTCTGCTGGTTCGGAGCTGGTATAGATTCCAGAGGCTACCTAAGTCTTCAACCAGCCTATGTATGAGAAATGAAAGGCATTGGCAGTTTTATGAAAGTCACCCCAAGCAACCTCATCCATTCGCTTTTAGAGTAAATTTTATTGATCGTGAATTAAATATGCCAAGAATCGAGATTTTACCAGCAAAATATTCAGTTAGTCCCCCCTGGAACTTTCCAGAGGTAAAATTTTGTAGATATTTTAATTTTACCAGGACAGAATTGTCCATTGAGGCCATGCGGTCAATATTTTTAGAACACTTTGCAACATGATGACTCCACTGCAGTTTTCACGGATGGCTCAAAGTCAGATGATGGCGTCGGCTTTGGTGTAGCCTTCCCTGATGTAGAGAGAAGCGGCAGGTTATCATCTGTTGCATCGATTTTTACAGCAGAATTATATGGAATTTTAAATGCTTCAAAGGAAGTTTTAATTCGGAATGAAAATAATTTTATTATATATTGTGACTCAAGAAGTGTTCTTCAGTCGCTGGAATCTTTTAACCCTCTAAACCCTCTGATTTTAGATATATTGGAATGGCTGCTTTTACTAAAAAGAAAAGGGAAAGAAATAAAGTTCTGTTGGGTGCCTTCCCATGTTGGGGTGGCTGGGAATGAGAAAGCTGACCAACTTGCAAAGTCTGCGGTCAACTCCCCAGAACCCACAAGATGCCTACTACCATACTGGGATCTGTAGGTCAGAGAATTGAAAAATGTTGGCAGTCCCAGTGGGAGGATATTTTAACTAATAAAAAAGTGCGCAGTATCACTTCATCAGTGTCTCCTTGGTCATATCCGTATATGCCAAGGAGACAAGAAACGATGTTGTGCAGATTGAGGATTGGACATACAAGACTCACACATGGGTTCTTGATGTCTCGTAAAAATCCTCCGTTTTGCGAGAACAGTACTCTGCCCTTGACTGTGAAACATTTGTTGATTGAATGTCCCAGATTCGGGAATTTGAGACATAGGTTCCTGTCTTGTGGTCGTGACAGAGTAGGTAATTTTATCCTAACTACAATTCTTGAAAAGGATTGTAATATAGAGCAGTTATATAAATTTATTGGGGAGGCGGGCCTCCTCAACCAAATTTAAATTATACATAGATTGTCTATGTAAGAAATTATATATATGAACAAAATTTTTATATACATGTATTTATAGATATTTTTAAATGAAATTTATTAAAAATTTAATTTTTTCTATTTAATTTATTACGGTGTCAATTACCCAGATGTTGTGACGCCAGATTTAATAGATACAATCAGTCAATCAATTTTCACAAATTACCTGGGCTTTGCGAAGGGACTGGGTATGGCTATTTAATCATTTTTCATTTGTTTATCACTTTCCTTCATCCCCATTTATCAGGAATATTTTACCCATTAGGTTATGATCTGAATACATTACCTGAGGGGCTAATGGAGTCTTCGGTCTAGCTGTTTAGCCTCTCTAACTTTTGTATTTTAGTGCAGCTGTGGGGTTTTCTCACAGTTTTCCCATTAGATCCTTTCTGTATCCCTTTCCCTTGCTGTTCAACCACTCGAACTCTCTCTTTCCTTCCACTATCTTAAGCCCTGAAAGTTGTAAGTGCTTGGCTTTACGGTGAATTTTATGAAATCAGTCAAACTTGGGAGTTCTCGTACATAGCATCTCGGGAATGACTTTAAATGAAAAGGACTTGTAGGGAAATCCCCTCTTAAAACATCGGAGAAAACCCCTTATAGAGCAAATAGGGAATTCCTTCATAAGAGCAGGTATGGAAATCGTCTTACAGAACAGCCATGGAAAGTCTCTTAGTGGCTCTCTAAGGGAAACATTTTTTATGAAGAACAAGTAAGGAAGTCCCCGTAGAGAGTAAAAGGGAATTATCCCCTTTTAGAACTGGAGCACAATAGTGGAAAAGAGCGATGTTTACTCAAGAACAACATAACCACCCTTTCAGGAAAAGTTCTATGCGGATAGGTTCCAATGTTGTTTTCGCTCACAAAATATCGGCGGAAATGTGAGGTTGAAATTGTGAAATTTCCAAGTTACATAAAGTTTGAAAGTAATGCTTTGAGTTACAGGCGAGTTTTTTTTCTTTCTTTCTTTTTTTACTTTAAGGTTCGTGTATCTTATATTGTTTTAGATTAAGCCAGCCTTTTGCTGGCACGGGCCCATGCTTTTAGAAAAAGTTAAGTATATCTCAGTTTAACCAAATCACTGAGCTGATTAACAGCTATCCTAGGGCTGGCCCGAAGGATTAGATATTTTTACGTGGCTAGGAACCAGTTGGTCACCTAGCAACGGGACCTACAGCTTATTGTGGAATCCGAACCACAATATATCGAGAAATGAATTTCTCTCACCAGAAATAAATTTCTCTGATTCCGCGATGGCGGAGCTGAGAATCGAACTTCGGACCACCGTATTGGTAACCGAGCATGAAAACCACTCGTCCAACTAGGAACCTTTTGCTCTTAGAACAGCCCATAAAATGTGTTTCGTATAGTTTCAATACACAAATTTGAAATGTGGGTACAGACGAAATGGTGAAAAGTTCGAATGAAATGCCTTTGAGGCTTCGGAGTACAGAATCAACACTGGTGTGTCAATCCACAGTCAGAGTATATTACCTTTGCGTGTGTATATACGTATAGCATTCGGTACATGCGTCAGAGGCCGATTACTGATAGTCGCCCAGTTCCAAAATAGTAACCAGGCACAAGACTCATATTATTATTCTGAAGCTAAAACACAAAGCTAAAACACAAAACAGAAACCTTGGAGAAAAGAGGAAAGAGGCCTAATTGCATTCAATTAAGAGGCAACAAAAGAAAGAGTCCGTCTTCAAAAATGAAAAGAGGATAAAGAAAGTAAATCATTTCCCCGAGGACGAGGAGAAAAAAAAAACAGAATTCTATATGACGTGCTGTTTAACGGCAAATTCCTTCTGTCCTCATATCACTTCTGAATTTTTGGTAGGCAGATGGAAAAATCTTTAATTGCTTCCTATTTTTTTTTACCTCCTCCTTTGGCTTGATTTTCTTTTATTTCTTTTCATCGTCTTCGAATTCATCCCATTGCGTTAGGTTACGAAAAATGACTTGGAATTTTATGAAGGATAAGGCCGAGCTCATTAAGAAGATGAGCTTAAGTTTTGGAGTAAACCAAACACTTCAGCTTTCTTTGATCATCTCAGCACATTCAGAGAGAATAAAAAGTGCGGGGAAAGGAGAGAGAGAGAGAGAGAGAGAGAGAGAGAGAGAGAGAGAGAGAGAGAGATACTAACAGACACTTACTTGTCAAGACAGCCTTGAACTGGAATGAAATTCTAAGAACAAATACTTGATTGTGAAAGAGGCCTGGAACGAGAACCAGGACCAAATTGGAATATATGATATACGGGCTATTCAAGGCAGCCTCGAATAATAGTTGGGTTAAAATGAAGTTACTATGAGTGGATGAGTGAGGTATTGTGAGGGAAAATTGTAAATGTCACCGAAAATCATTTTGCGAGCGAAAGAAAGTAGGACCACTTTTCGATGCCGGTATAAGACCAGCGAGGCCGAGAGGCAAACAGTAGTGGTAAACACCTCTCCTTCCGAGAGGAAAGGAAGGAGGGGGTGGGGTCTCCCTGGTGCATTTTTCCCCGTGAAAATTATTCAAGTATTATTCCGTGGGCCGCTTAGCCCCCATGAAGATAAAAGCTGGTTGAACGAGGCTGGCCTCCCATCTCCCAGGGTCCTTATCCTCGTAGTTTGCATAGCATAGCCACTAGGATTCTCCTTTCTTATGCGACAGCACGGAACTCTTGACCCGGGTCTAAAAGAGCCTTGGGAACACCAAACGCCGCTCCAGAACGCATGAATAGGGAGGAGGATTCGTTTGTAGTGCAAATATCCTTCCCTCCGCACCCTCCACACAACCCCCCTCTCCCCCAGCCCTTCCTTCCCCTTCCTAAATCGCCTGAGATGTATACCCTCCCGCCAGCCCCTTACTCGTCCATCCATAAAAGTCCTCTTATTATGCTTGATTAAATATCCTTTTTATCATTTTTTTTTTAACCCAGCCGTTCGGTCGTTAGCTGTTCGAGGTGACTGTCCTCAATCCGAGGCTTAAAGGTGGGCCATCAGGCTCACCCCCCAACGTCAATTGGGTTAGGCTCTATTGCCTTAAGCCGCATTTGGAAAAAGAGGAATGTGGATTGTGGATGCAAACTGACCAATAAAGATGCAAATGTATTGAGAATCCATTTCGATGAGAAGCATCACACACGCTGATGCCAGCAAGGAGACACCAACCGTGATCCGGAAAGCCAGTTGTACCAGAAAATAGAAACAGTAGTAAACTAAACAACCGTCCGGTTAAACAGACAAACTTAGAATGAGTGATCGTTTTAGCCTCATAACTAAGCGGATAAACCGTCAAAGTAAAAATACGTTGTCATATCACCTACCAGTGCATGGAATTTTCGATCTCTCCCATTGGTTATCCTGAAAGGTCTGGGACGGAAATGGGCTCTGGACCCCACCCCTACCCACCAACCATTTCTGGAGGTCATGGGCACAGGGATGAGGGTAATAGTGAGATGGCTGCTTCTGTCACTAACTGATGCCCGTTATTTGCAACTTAATTAGGGTAAGTATGGTAATGGCATGCTATGAAAAAACAAATCAAAGTTTTTGTGGGTTCCTTTTGTTTAATAAAATTATATATATTATATATATATATATAATATTATATATATATATATATATATTATTATATATTATTAATATATATATATATTTTATGGGTATAAAATATATATTATTATAATAATTATTATAATATATATTATATATTATATACTATAATATAATATATTATTCCTTTTAATATATATATATATATAATATATATATATAATATATATATATATTTATATATATATATATATATATATATATATATTATATATAAATAAGTGAATCACGACACTTCGGAACATGATGAATATATAAATAAAGGCAAAAGCCACGAAGGAAACTGAAACAATAGTGTGCGCTGCAAGGCCTTTCGACTTTCCTTCTTTATATATTCATCACGTTCCAGATTTCCGTGATTCATATATATGTATATATATATATATATATATATATATATATATATATATATATATATATACAGTATTATTTTACAAGCTTTAAAACAGAGTGTTTTAATGGGCTTTTTATACTCGAAACGTATCCTGTTTCAACAGAAGAATATATATATATATATATATATTATATATATATATATATATATATATATATATATACGCCCTGCCATCGTTATTATTTGAAGTCTCATTTCGGTTATTTTTATTGGTTTTACTTTACCATGAAAAAGAAGCATTTGTATTAACACCATGTTGTCCAATGTTGTTGGCAAAAGATACATACATATGTCACAGTTGCACTTCTTTTTATATCCTGAATAGCAGGACACAGACTCCATTACTTTTACAGCAGGAAATTCAATATATTAACCACTAAAAAAAATCAAGAGGATTATTTTGACGGGTGTCGTTGCTAGTAATGAAAAAGTTCCTAGGCACAGAAATAAGAATAAGGTGAGTAAACAAACAAAATACTCTTGACATTTTATGTATTACAAAGTGAGTAACCCTAACCAACTTGCGACCATATGAATTGCAAATGGATCCCAATATGAGAGAAATTCAAGGCATAAAAATCACAGGTTTTCTTGACAAAATGAGAGAGAGAGAAGAGAGAGAGAGATTGAAGATTACGAGTAATATATTCGGCCCGGTAAGATAAGACTTCAAACGGATGTCATGATAGATCTGGACACAAAAGGAATAAATTTAACAGGCCACTGAAAAGGAAGCCATTAAAATCATATTTCCTCTTATTTCCGAGGATGGAGAAGTCACCACCGTAACCCTAATTCTCTCTCTCTCTTTATCTCTCTCCTCTCTTTCATGTCTTCATCATAAGCGGTCGGTTAAATAAACATATATACACACAACCGTACCTATACACGTATATATATATATATATATATAAATATATATATATATATATATATATATATATATATATATATATATATATATTTATATATTATTTGTGTGTTTGTGTCTGCTCTAGAAGCAAACGTAATACGGAATATTTCGGCCAAAATAGCTACTGTGTCCCTGAATCTGGACAGGAGGTACGTTACTAAGATATTTATTTTGTACGTATGAGTAGGAAATAAAGATTTAGGTGGTACTATAAACAATAGTTAACTTGCTGATTCCGTAATGCAAGAACTTGAAGACGCCAATAGATTTAGCCATCATTAGATTCCAGCTTGGCTTTTTGAATGGTGGATGAGTTGTCATATCAGCCTGCGAATAGATATAGAATAATTTCATCCGTATCATCTGGTTTCTAATGCCAACTTGATTGGGTCATTCTTCTGTCATTGATGATTGATATCGGATTTTAGAATCTTCCTCTTGTACGGACAAGTACTGTAAGAGAGCCTGGAGTTGTTCATAAGTCATCCTTTATCTGTACAAATTAAATGACAATAATATTTTTGGCAATATTGAGTTTTCCCATCACTACGATATTGTTCACATGTTTGCAAGTCTTCATCCTCCTGTAATCTTTGTCTGGTGGGCAGAATTGTTTGAAGCTGTAGCATCCTGTCAGGAAGTATTGTCGTTTTGGGCTATCTTTCGTAAGTTTTAATAGTTGACTTTTATCAGATGTACCGCCCATAAATTTAGAATATGCATGTACTATTTGTTTTGCAAACTTCTAACTTCCTAATTCAATTAATGTGTCGTGATGTTACATCACTTGAGGCCAGACGTTTTGTCATGTCTCAAAAATAAAGGAAAGTCTTTCTATCACTGTTAAGAGTGTTCATACTCTCTGGTTTTTAGAAAGAAGTGTTTCTTCAAAGTGCCGTCCGCATTACCTCCAGTTTTTGTTTAACTTTTCTAGTCTGTAATCAGTTGTTTATATATGCCTCTTACTTACATTTATCTCTTGATAATTTTTATTTCGAGTTATACTTACATTTATCTCATGTTAATTTGTGTCTCTCCAGTTATGCTTACATTTATCTCGTGTTAATTTGCTCCTTTTAAATTATATTTTCTATATATATTTTACCTAGTTTGGCCATGTCTGTGAGTGTGTGTGTTTTTTTACATGCAGTTACAGTCATTCTGTTATTGGAAGCGTTTTTAATAAGATAATGGTGACTTTGGCTAGTTATATATGAATGAGTGTCTCTGCTAGTTTTAAGAAATTGTAATAATAGAACAACAATAATAAGTATAAGAACTTCACGTTCTTTCCATAAGGTCCTCAGATATGTAACGTATATGAAATTAGAATTTCATGAGGCGTGTACACACATACACACACACACACACACACACACACACACACATATATATATATATATATATATATATATATATATATATATATATATATATATATATGTATATATATATGTGTGTCTATGGGGGTTTTGTATGTGTGCATATATGTGTGCACATGGAAAGAGAAGGACACAGCACATCAGAGATCGTTAGCTCTTAGGTAGGTATCCAATTTATTTATGGGGAGGTTATCAGGAAGACGACAGACGGGTTTAGCGTAAGATGCTGAGAATTTGGGGCTCAAATGGCAATCAGCCGAGAATGTTTGATGTCTGAACTGCCGAAAATGAAGCTTTGTGGGAGAGTACGCGTCGTCGACTGAAGAGCTTCAGGTTTACTGTGCACTTGTGTCGAGTGCGTGTCTTGTGCCTCAGTGGTTGTCGTAGTATTTACTTATCCGTAGTTTGAGGGATGACAAAGGTTGCGATTGGAAAGCAAAGTGGCCCATGTTATGAGGTGAAGATGCGTGAGTGGGAGCTGTGAGAGGTCGTACCAGTGACTTCCAAACAGACGTTTTGAGTTTAGAACATTTTTAGTTAATGAAAGGGGAGTCTTAGTGAGTTACGGAGGAGGTTTTATTTATTTATTTTTTTTTTTAGTGAGGTCTCTTAAATAATGAAGGCTTCGTTACGGATCCCTTAAGCATTTTCAGTTTTGAAATATATAAAAAGTGTAGCAGTAATGGAAATGGATAAATTATGACTTTAGAAGTCATATTTTCACATTGAGTATCGTCAATTCGGGTGTTGAAGGGAGAGTTATAATGACTCTAGGAAGGTTGTACGTATATTTCCTAGAATATCAAGTAAATATGAAAGTAAAAAACAAAGGTGATAGTAAAATGTTACTGTGGGTAATGTGAGCTCGAAAAGGGAATAATATTGGAAGACAGGTTTAAACGTAAACACTGATGAGGAACATAATAATACAGTTTACTGTATAATTGTGGCTGTTGTGCCAGGAGATTGAATTTCTTAGCTGTGGAAGACATATTAAAGGAATAATAATGGAAGACATATAATGGAATGGAAGACATACAAAGAGATAATAATGGAAGACATACTTGTATTGAGCGTTAAGGTCGGAAGTTGCGTCAGAGTGGCTGAAGAAGCCAGTCTCAGTATCTTCAAGGAGAGAACTGCTGGATTTATTGAAGATTCGATTCAGCCGGTTTAGACGCTCGAACGCAGGAAGGATGTTGGTCGTATATCGGCGGACGACTTTAGTGAAAAGTAAATATGACTTATAATGAGATATTAACTATTTCGTTTCATTTAATTTTTTTCTTTCCATTTCTTTTTCTTTCCATTTCTGATGAAAATTATCCATCTACTACATGACATACTTATAATAATGGAAAACAAGCAAATCGACTGAAACTTTTTCTTTGTTGTTATTTTGCTCTTTTGTATTCAATGAAGATGTAACTATGAAATAAAAAAAACTGATAAACAGAAAGTATCAAATTAAAATCATTTTTATCGCAGTGCTTCAGTTCATGTTCAGAGTTATTGTATCATATTTCACCGATCGTGTGTGTGTGTGTGTGTATCTAGTGTAAGCCTCTCGGGAAAGAGAAATAAATGACCAATAAGCTTAACTGTATTGGTTAAACGCAGATATAATGTCATTGCAAATTCCATAATTACATCTAGCTTCATATTTCCATTTCAAATAATGTATTTTTCGCCGTGGGTGACCTATTTATGGTAACGTCATTTCAGAGAAATCAGGTAATTAGTCAGTCTTCTGTTAGTAGACACAGGGATACCAACACTTATTTCTTCGTAATCTGTTGCATTTTCATCACTTATGACTACCAGTCAGTGGTTCAATACGCCGCTAGCCGGTCCAACTGCGAATGGGTACCACCACTCAATGGAAGTCACAACTAATGAAAATGGAAGTGTTTTCAAAGAAATACAGTCTGCTAATGGAGGACTGTCTGATTGCATGATTTCTCTAAAAAGGGTTTACCCTAAATTAGTCATCAACGCCAAAATAATTATATATATTTAGAATGGAAATACGAAACCAGAAATACCTGTAGAATTCGAAATATATATGTATAAACATACATTCATACATACACCACTCATATCATGCTCCTGCATTCCATTTCATACCCAATCCCAATTGGGTATTTCTCTTTTATTTTAGTTCCCCTCCGTCTTGCATAGTAATTGAAAAGTCGTGTGTCATTTCAGACCATCATTAGCTTGCACAGAGAGGAGGAAGGGAAGGGATACACCTCGTGTCTGCTTTCATTTATCATTCACGAGGCTCTCCACGTTTAAAAATCGTTTCTGGCATTTTCATATGTTTATCACGTCGTGATAATAAAACCTCTTAATATGTGTACTAAGTAAGATATACTTGCTGAGCTAAGAAATTAATGTTTGATTTTATTTTAATGATTCATGTGGATATTTGGAATTTTTGTATTCTTTCATTACATTATGTTGTAATATTCTGTATTTAATACTTGGACAGCTGGGATTCAATAATTAATTTCATATTTTGAATAATAATTTTGGCATATCCATTGATAACTGGGTATTTCTCATTTCAGGTATGTGTGATGAGTTCGTCTTTATCCCAGAATGCAGCGTATGTAAGTCTGGATATATATTTCTTGCCTGACGCAATTAGGGTGCGTTTAGTTAATGTGTTATTTTATCATTTCCCATATTTAGGAGATGAAATGGAAAAATATCCAGCCACATAAAGGGCCAAAGAGATCTCGTTTAGGTAATTATTTATGCGCCTTAGTCTTGAACGATTAGCAGAAATTTCTTCGCCTTATTAGTGTTAAGAAAACTAAGACATCCAGTAAAGTTGAACGTTGTACCGACGTCGAGAAATCAATAAATCAGCCAATATTAACTGGAATTCTTTCCGGTATTAAAAAGTACATCGCGCATACATAATATTTTTTTAATCCTGTCTTTAAGCTGGCACTTCGCGTTGCGAGAAGTAATATAAATTTACCCGCTGTAGTACAATATTTTTCTTGTTACTGGCGTTGCCAAAGTAATGTCTATGTAGCCGTGAAGTGTGTCTTTGCATTGGCTGGAGATTTTACGTAGAACAGAAAGGAACAGCATCCATATTCTTTTGGTGAAAACAATATAGCCCCTGGACATTTCTGGCTCTCTGGTCAAAGGATAAGGTCAATCATATTTATTTCATTTTATTTTCAGACAAAGAACAAAGTGGGATAAAACCGTCCAGGCACAGACGGAATCCTCAAGAGAGAGAGAGAGAGAGAGAGAGAGAGAGAGAGAGAGAGAGAGAGAGAGATCGACTCTCTCTTGATGTGATTCTCGTTGAAAAGACCCCATCCTTTGCAGTAAGAGTTGTTTCCATGAATAATCACAGTGGAAAGGGTAGTTGAGCAAAATGATTGAGATCCTGCAGGAAATCGAATTTTTCAAAGCAGGTTTATTGCATTCTGCTATCGAGTGAAAGTATATTAAACTATTTTACTTTGCTTAAGATATGCGTTGTGCTCCTAGGGATAAAAGGAGGTGGTGACCTCATAAAATATGATATTATGAGTGTAGTGTGTTTGCCAGCCATTTCAATGTTGACGGGTTTATTTTCTCAAGGTTGTGAAACGGCTTTGACGATACAATTATAAAACGAGTCAGCTGGACGTTTTTGAACTGTTGAGTTAGGGAGTATTCAAGGAAACTCTCTCTCTCTCTCTCTCTCTCTCTCTCTCTCTCTCTCTCTCTCTCATTGATGTATACCTATAACCAAGAAATTTCGTCAGTATATTCTCTCTGAGTATTATTATTATTGTGGATTTAAGTCTCCTTATTTTTTATTCTCTCTCTCTCTCTCTCTCTCTCTCTCTCTCTCTCTCTCTCTCTCTCTCTCTCTCTCATTGATGTATACCTATAACCAAGAAATTTCGTCAGTATATTCTCTCTGAGTATTATTACTATTGTGGATTTTAAGTCCTTTTTAATTCTTCTCTCTCTCTCTCTCTCTCTCTCTCTCTCTCTCTCTCTCTCTCTCTCTCTCTCTCTCTCTCTCCGGTAAATTTCTGGGTGCCAAGAGATGTAAATGTAAATGCATGAAAGTTAGACGTTTCAGTTGCGAGGAGCGAAGTAATGGGGTGACTTTTCTTTTGCAATAGGCCCGTCGTTCAAAAAAAAAAAAAAAAAAAAAAAAAAAAAAAAAAAAAAAAAAAAAAAGTTAATCGACTGAAAGTAAGAAAAAAAAGCCTTATCTTTTTCCCCAATATACTTTACCTTTCCATTGACAAAGTTCGGGGTTATATTCTTTCTACAGTTTTTTTTTTTTTTTAAAGGAGGTGAGCTCATAATACTTCTCCTTTACCGGCAGAACTTCCTTCGTTTGTTATAGGTTATCGATAGGAAGCATAGGACGTAAGGACGCTTGGCGCGACGTAACAACTTTCCCGTTTTAGGATTCTTGAGCTACATTTACCCCCTCTCTCTCTCTCTCTCTCTCTCTCTCTCTCTCTTCTCTTTATAAAACACACACACACACACACACACACACACACACACACACACACACATATATATATATATATATATATATATATATATATATATATATATATATATATATATATATATTATATATATATATATATTTATAATATTTCTGCGTGCGTGTGCAAATCGGGCTAGGTTACATTCTCGCCTTCCGTTAAAGAGGTCGACTTCAAGCAATGACGGGCTATATTGAAAACCTGTTGTGCCGCCATTGACTTGGTTTAGAACTGAAAGGCTAACCCCTCTAAGGATAAAGGCTTACTTTATATATATATATATATATATATATATATATATATATATATATATATATATATATATATATTTTTTTTTTTTTTTTTTTTTTTTTTCTTTTCTTTTTTTCTTAGCAGGGCTTACCTTCCGTTTGCCCTTATAACGTCACTGTTCCTCATATGTTTTGACGTTTTATATCATCTTTCAAAAGTCTTCAAGCTCATTCACTAATTTCTTAGATTCCTTTCCAATGTGCTTAGTCACCCTTGTATTTTCTGTAATTTTCATATCCCACTTTATTGCCGCGCTATCGATATACATTTATACATTATATCTATGACACAGTTTTTTTCCATTTTCCAAACTTGTCTGTTGACTGTTATAAAACATAGCATATCTACACACACACACTCTTCCTAGTGTAAATGTTCCGTATCAATCCGTTTGTTGTTTTTTTCGACCATAATTCCTAGTATAAACCATCTTCGGTATCCTAAATAACCTTATGATTTTTACCTTCGCCTCTGTCACTCTTACCGTTTTACCCTTAATACAGTGGGACAACTATCGCTCCAACGTATTTCTTTGGAATCTTTCTCTTATCAAGACTTACCTTACAAATCCTGATCGGCCACTGATACTGTGACCACCATTCCGAAATATCTCACCCATAATCCTTTGAACTCTTGTTTTGGTATCTTTCCAATCTTCAGGCTTTTTAATTGCCCTCCATACCCTCCAGCGTCATTTCCATGGCATTTTCCACATTCAGCAATTCTTCAGAATCTTACTCCGTTGCCTGAGGACATTATTCACTTGCAGAACATCCCTCCATTGCATGTTTTATCCATTCGTTCATCAACCTTTCTCTCAGCATTTACATCCCTGTAAAAACGGTTTATTATTCTCCCCCAAGAGGGAGAATAATAAACTTACCTTTTCCCTTTGGTATTATTTGTCAGCCAGGATTTTAAATGTTCATTTACTCTCTGCTTGTAATTAGTTTGCTAGTCAACGCTTATTTCAAGATTTTTGTCATTTCGTGATGTGATGTTGCTTGCATAACCTTGGAGACTGAGTCGGGCGTTTCCAACCGTCACGTCAGGAAAATTAGTTGATCATTTTTTATTGCAGTTTCTAAACATAATCTCTTTCCCTTCATCTTAGCATAATACACTTCATTTTCTTTTGCCTTCCTTCTCCCTTCTCCTTTCCATTACAACGAAGCTCCCAAACACCGCCGTTCCCCAGTTCCCGTGTTACACGTAACAGGCGCATTTGACCTTAGATAAATTAGCAAAAATAGCCCAATTTTGACTTGTGCAAGAGTGTAGTTGTATGAGAGAGAGAGAGAGATAGAGAGAGAGAGAGAAAAGTAAAAGGACTGGAGTTTCAAATTACAGAGCTGAATAAAAGCAATTGCTGAAAGTGCATGGAATTCAGAATTGTAATTGTATAGTGTAATTCTGAAAAGCCTTTTCCTACTAATGACTTTATGTTATTGCTCCTATCACCTTATTTTGAATTGATATGATATGCTATCAAGGTGGGAGGGAAATGGGTAGCTGAGGGAGAGAGAGAGAGATATTAGTTCTTATCTTCAGATATTTCAGTTACATTATATATATATATATATATATATATATATATATATATATATATATCATATACATATACATATATATAATTATACTGATTCAATGAAAACTTAGAAAATATACCGCAGAAAAAATAAAGTCGAGACTTACGGAACCACATTACATCACATTTATTTACATCCACACACGCATGCGCACGCAGGCAAGCGCATGCGCGTCTGTGCTCAAGAACATTTATCGTTACCATGACCATAACAGGGAAAACTTTCTCAGTAGGCTGGTAGGAGGAGGGAAGGCGGCAAATCTTTGCTGTATAGAAAATCCATACCAACGGCCTCTCCTCCCTCCCTCCCTCTCTTCCTTCCCTCCCCTTGACCCCACCCAGTGCCTCTTCCCTCCCTTCCGAGCGTCAGTGCCTGAGGGCCTGTCTGCTCAGGGAGAAGGAATTGGGAAAGACATGATAACCATAGGGGCGAAACCGCACATAGGAAGGTGTTATCGGATATTCATTCGGTGATTATGAGGGGCGTTTAGTCTCCTGGAAAGAAAAAAAAAAAAAAAAGAAACCAAGTGGGGCATTGTGGGAGGGAGATAAGGATAGGGAACGAAAGGTTTGGAGAATGACACAGTCGCAAATAGATACTATACCGAAAATGAGGGAAACGAAGCTCTAGGACGAAAAAACAGAATAGTTGGTGTTAAACTGAATAATCCAACGTAGATGACGTCATGATGGATAACGAGAACAGAACAGACTTGAACAGAAGGGTTGAGAATAAGATGACGCACGATACGGGAAAGTGGAATTGATTAGACGGCTCGACGGCAGATCATTTCTTTGGTCGACTGAGCGATCAAACCAATTAGTCAATGTTTCTTGCCCCTTTCCCGGTGCGGTCGGAATTAAATGAGATCATTCCTCGGAGGCAAAAATAAAATCCAAGATATGAAGGTTTCAAAGTGACGACTGATGCTGTGCCATATCTAACCTGAGCCTCCACCATCACCCCCGCCCCCCTCCTTAGAAACCCCCTCCTTCTCTCCCCCCCCCCCCCCCCCCATACTTGGCTTCTTGGGACGACGCCCACCGACGGCAAGTGGACTGGAAGAACAGAGAAGGTGAATGAGTGGCTGTAGGAGAGGCCTAGAATGGCTGGACCAAGTGATGGATCTGGAATGATAAAAGATGGGTTGGGGGGGGGTGGGGGGGGGGGGGGGGTTGGGGGTACCGGCTAACCGAGCGACGAAACCCTCTAGAGGTTACTGTAGTGATAACTCTCGAGTCCGTAAAAGCAATTTATTACTTTTAAACCACCTCTCTCTCTCTCTCTCTCTCTCTCTCTCGGAAAGATTTTATAGACCGCTTTCTTTGTCTCGCAAAAAGGATGGTTAGTTTAGTATAACTTCCTTTTTCTCGGGAGAGAAATGCTCTCTCTCTCTCTCCTCTCTCTCTATCTCCTTTTCTTTCTCTTATCTTTTTTCTCTCTCTCTCTCCTCTCTCTCTCAATAAAGACCGTTCTTCGAATATACCCGAAAGAATTGGTTCCCACCTATCGCCACGGGTTTACCCCCACCCACCCCAACGCCCCCAGCCCATCAAAACGATACACCCCAACCTGAGCACGATGGAATTTTATATATTCGTGTTCCAGCATTTTCTCGTGTCATTTCTTACCTTAAGTATGTTCAGAACGAGGGGAGCGGGTCTTCAGCACAACGTCTAGTGTGTGAAAGGGCGTGAATGTTTTGTAGTGATTTTTTTTATATATCGATACTTTC
This sequence comes from Macrobrachium nipponense, assembly GCF_015104395.2. Lineage (NCBI taxonomy): Eukaryota > Metazoa > Arthropoda > Malacostraca > Decapoda > Palaemonidae > Macrobrachium > Macrobrachium nipponense. Next base: position 81,645,005 of record NC_087205.1, read on the forward strand.
GTGTTTATTTGTTTTTTTAGGTTTTCATTCCAGATTTTACTTCGATGTTCACGTTGGGGCTGAGATCGGTTTCACCCTGATTCCATATTTATTCTATATTTCTCCCTTCCATTATTTCTTTGATAGTTGTTGCATTTTTGTGTGAGACGAAAAACCTCACAGGAAACAGAAACCTATTTTCAGCAAATCTTAATTCAAAACTAATTTTACCATTTTCTGTTCAGCTTTTCCGATAGATTACGTTTATATGAGAACCTGCTGTATTTTTATACACATTTATTGTGTTCATGTTTGTACTATCCCTGAATGAAGAATGAAACCCAGGTTGTTTTCATTCTTCTAAAATCAATCTTAGTGTGTTTCAAGTTTTGTGTTTTCCGTTGAACATTGCAGGCCTCGGCTTGATAAGCTCTTTTGGCTGTCCGGCCCGACGGTCTACGCTCCCTCTTCGTCGTGGTCTTAAATCTTTCTGTTTAGGCTGTGATCTCTCTCTCTCTCTCTCTCTCTCTCTCTCTCTCTCGCTGTGTTAATGAAACTTGAATCCATCTTTTGGATGCATTTGTTTTGTGAGTGTACTTATTTCCATAGGTAGTACTTTTCTTTACTACTTGTGATTACTGCTTTTCGTCAAGAAGAATTCAACGTATTAAAAGAATACGTGTGTATATATATAATTTCCTTTAACCAAAAACCAATATAGGGTTTAGAAAATATCAAGTTGGGTGAAGTGGTAATCATCGTGCTCTCCTTGTGTGTTTTTATCACGTTTCTTGATATAGTATATCCTCGCTGCCTTACTTCCAGAATAGAATGATTGACTAACTTGTATCTGCAATTCCCATTTATTTGTGATAGGTGATATCTTTTGCAGCAGACCATATTACGGAAATACTAAAAAAGGACGCCAGCTGTGTTCATGTGACGCTGCACTGAACTCTATCCAAAATAAAATAATTAATAACCTCGCATTACTGAAACAAAAGCTTTAGTTTGAGTGACGTTTTACGGTGTAACGAAACCCGATAAGCAGAAGAAAATGTAAGGTATTCTTCTCAATCAAAGACTGGAAAATTTCGCGGAATGGCGGATCAGCAATCCACCGGCAAATTTCTCAATTAGTATTGTCTCTCTTTGCTACGATTTTTTTCTCAGGGAAACATTGAAGTGGACCCATCAGAAAACGGATTATTATCATTCTGATTCTCAGTTTTAAACATTTCCCCGAACCGAAATAAAACTGCCTTTCAGAACTTTCATGAATTGCCTCTCCAGATACCAACTAAAACTGTCATCATCAAAAGTTCTGGATAGATTTTTCCCGACTGTATTCCTCGTGGATTGTGTTGTTTCTCCATTTTTATTCTCGTTTCATCGCTCTCCAGTCCCGCTAGGCGCGTCGAGTTTAAGACTTAGAATATTCAGCACAGATAAAATTGCAGGTTATTTTCTCTTTGCTTTAAAATAGTGCGTGCTATATCTAGATATATAAATTATAATATATATTATAGTATATATCATATATATATGATAGAATATATATATTATATATAGATATATATATATATATATATATATATATATATATATAGATAGATAGATATGATCATATTATATTAATGGCCCCTGATTCATATACATACATCGAGCTACAAATGTCCTTTAATATCTAATTCGCTCTCCCTCGGAATTAATATATTTTCATATACATATGTTTAACCGAAGGGGAATTTTATTTTAGTCGATAAGAGATCTGCCGGCTCACGTGTGCGAACCATCGAAACCAACAAATCCAAGACGCACAGTGAAACTTTAAACCACACCGCCACCGGTGGCGGTGTGATTTAAAGATTGACTCTGCGTCCTGGATTTGTTGGTTTAGATGATTCGCGCCCGTGAGTCGACAAATCTCTTATAGACTCAAAAATTCCCCTTCGGTTAGACATATATGAAAATATATTAATTCCGAGATAGAGCAAAGTAGATATTTAAGGACATTTGTAGTTCGATGTATATATATATATATATATATATATATATATATATATATATATATATATGTATATATATATACACACATATATATATATATATATATATATATATATATATATATATATATATAGTGTGTGTGTGTGTGTGTGTGTATAACTTTTCATCAGTCTCTCATCCTGTTTTTCCTGTTTTCACGAGACTACATCACTTCAAAAGACCCGTATCCGTTTTCGATTGTTGCTAACCCTCTACCACATATTTTTATTCCACGGCACTGTCTCTCAAAAGCAACGACTAAAATTTGATTGATAAAGATCAAATGTCCGCAGTAAATTTAGTAACAATAGAAAACAATGAGTAAACAACGAGAGAATAGGTATCCAAAATTAGAGGCAGTTAGTCGTACAAATTGAATTTGAATGAAAAAGACAAACACGAAAGTCATTAAATCATCAGTTCGCTCAACACCCCATCACTCTCCATCTGCACACCGCTCCTCCTCCCCCTTCGTGGACGAAAGCTACTGTAGAGCAGAAAAGTCTCCTTTCAGCATTTTGAGGAATTATGATCGAGTGGACATAGCAGGCACTCTCCCGTCCACTTTGTGCACAATATTTTCAGTCCTACAGGTATTGCATAGAAATCACCAACACAATAGTATATTAGTTTGATCAGCCTCTATTACTATCGATATTTATAAGTAAAATTTACCTATAAATATCGATATTTTTACTTTATTAGGACTCCTTCCAACAGGGATCTGTTAACAGAAAAGGGTGGGTGAGCCATTTGATATATATATATATATATATATATATATATATATATATATATATATATATATATATATATATATATATAGTGAAGAGTGGTCCAGTCAGACGACAGTCAATTACACGTGTTTTATTAATATAATACGAAACATTTCATGTTGTCATCAACACATCATCAGTCTGCAATTTTTATGGTTTTCCTTATGTTATATATATATATATATATATATATATATATATATATATATATATGTTAGCTAGCTTACCAACCCAGCACTGCCACGGAAAACTGAGAGGAAGTAACACGTGGTGTGGTTTTGATTAGCATGTTTATTTAAAACAGTGAATTCTAGACAGGATTATTAATCATAAGAATGAAAAGCATTTTCATTGATAGTACGCAGACTTTACACGTAAAAAGCATTCAAAGGAGATACAAGAAAATGATTCAAAGTCGCGCTCAGGCCGACGCCTCTGCAGAGCCCTATTCTTAATACTCCACGTTTCACACCAGTCCATACCGTGTAGGGGGGTAGAGTCGTCAACCGTAAGCAGTACGTAAGGTTCTTTGCAGCATGCCTTCGTCCTCTAGCTGCCATCCCTTTCGATCGTTTTACTTTACCTCCTTTCATATTCTCTTTCTTTCATCTTACTTTCCTCCTTCTAACAATTGCGAGGTTTTCCTCCTGTTAAAACTTTCAGACCTTTTACTGTCAATTTCCTTTCTAGCGCTGAATGACCTCATAGGTCCCAGTGCTTGGCCTTTGGCCTAAATTCTATATTCAGTTCAATTCAATTCACACCAGTCCAAAATGTTACCCCATGGGTGGTTTCTTCGCCGGGACCCGCGGTAAATAAGGTACCGTGAAAAGCAGGGGAAACGGGTTTGAAACCCACGCAAAGATTTTTCATGGGTCAAATGAGGGCCGCATGCAGAACTTTGTCTTGATCGGTCAAACGGGTTGGATTATTATAGAGCACAAGTTTACTTTATATATATATATATATATATATATATATATATATATATATATATATATATATATATATATATATGTATGTATGTAATATATATATATATATATATATATATATATATATATATATGTATGTATGTAATATATATATATATATATATATATATATATATATATATATATATATATAGTACTCAAACGTAATTGCTTGTTTGTTTGATAGTATATGTGTGTATTATAAATCTTTTTGGCAAACTCTTCGAATCCTCTCTGTTGTTCATTTTCGCTCTCTCAGTTTGACTCCATTTTCATTCCAGAAGCGATGTGTACGCAATTCCCTTGTTTTCCTAGTATCATTGAATGAATACGTGAATTTTTTGTAGAATGCCGTTGTATTGTGAATTTTTCCCAACGGAAAAGTTACCTTTGCTTCAGCATCCTCAAAGAAGGCGTAGAATAGCATATAAAATATTGCACTTGAAATCCCGGTGCGTTACAGTGGACAGTAGATGCGAGTAGCGGTATACGGATGCACATTGTAAACAAGGGTCGTCTCTGGGTTTCTCCTTCGGCTTTTCCATAAGTAAAAAGAGGTTATGTGCAGCTGGCATTATATATTCCACCCCAAAGGACGCATATTGGTTGAAGTAATGATAGTGGCCGTTTGGTCAAAAATAGGTTGGGCCGTTGTGCCGCGCTCCGAGGAATTCTTTATGATAATTGATTTTATCCGTCCCGCCGTTCTTTTAAGAAGCCGGATTAAGGCCGAGAGGGAAAGTACAAATTGAGACGGAAATTTACTTGAAATGCCCCGCCTTTATATCAGTGCGTCATGCGACGCTAATGGCGCCTTTTATATGACTTACAGCTTACCTCCCCATCGTATTTTCTTATTTTACGGCCGCGTAGGGCAGTGGTCGCCCGAGCACTGGCCCCCTGGCTAAAGGATGTATGCTATTACATTTTGTCGAAAGTGCCTGGTTCGCAACCTGCACTTACCATTTCTTTTCCAGCTCCTAAGTAGTTGTTGTAATCTTTTGCAGTTTACTATTTTTATAAAGCATTCAGGTTAATCTGGTGCCCATTTATATTGTTAGGTCGTATTATTCATTGTGCTATTATGCTACCAGTCTCTCTCTCTCTCTCTCTCTCTCTCTCTCTCTCTCTCTCTCTCTCTCTCTCTCTCTATCGTTGTGAAAGTTATTTACCGCATTCTTGCTTTGTTTTACTCTACCTTCATCTCGTGATTTATAATATTTTAGTATTTTCTTCTTTGTTTGTAAGATATACTGAAGTTTTTTTTTTTTTTTTTGCTTCACGAGCACCGCAACTACATCCGGCAATAAAATGTAGCAATGACTAGAGTCTCCCGCTCTTCATGTCCCATGCAAGAAGAATAAGATTGATAGTATTTGTAGTGGACTGGAGTCCACTTCATAATTTGTTAAGGACGTTTATCCCACCAACCAGGAGAGCCAGATTCAGTTCTGAACTTGGGTCGGCTGATTTGTTTGCTGTCCGGTAAAACCCAGCCTGCTTCTGTTGACCTGGGGACCGTGAAAGGACGTGGTAATTATGCGAGTGTGGCAGGATGGAAAGGACTTGTAAACTCGTACCAAAAGACTTGCTTAGATCTGGAAAGTTACTTAACACCTTCTAGTGCTCCCCGCCTTATGCCTTTCAAATGGGAATTTTTTTATGCATACACACACACACATACATATATATATATATATATATATATATATATATATATATATATATATATATATATATATGTGTGTGTGTGTGTGTGTGTGTGTGTGTGTGTGTGTGTGTGTGTGTGTGTGTGTGTGTGTGTGTGTTTGTGTGAATGTCAGCTGTCGATTCCACAGAAGCTGCAATATTGCAATATTTACATTTAGATTTCTGTCCACCCAACCGAATCGCACCTTTGTATTTCGCAACAGCTTCCTCTTTAGAGATTAATTGGGCAGTGTGAATCAACAATGCTCTCTGCGCGGTTGAATGACCCCACAAAACCATTAGCAGGTAATTTCTGGTTTTATAATATATCTTATTTGTGCGCTTTGACGTTTTAGGATTTACGATTGTGATATGGATTTAGTTGTGTGGAGTAATGACAATGAACTTTCTGTACGAGTTGGCTGCAGGCTTATTTTCGCTAACTTGTGGAGTAAGCCTACAAACTACTTTGTTGTTTTTGTTGCTGTTCTTGTTGGGGGTGTAGGAAAGGTCTACTGAAGTCTAAAAAGGTCTGAAAAAGGTGTTTCGCGTCGAGAGAAAGATACACAGGAATGTTTCACTGTTCCTGTACGAAATGGAAATGTTTAAGTATAAAGCTGTCGTGACCGCCAAAAATAACGGGAATTTTGAGGTTAAATGTCGCACATTACTTATACTCTGTACAATATATGTTTAGGTGCAATGCTTCACGAATCCTTGAAATACAGGTAAAAAAATTTTAGGGGAGGGTGAACTATCTTTTTCTTGGTTCATTCTCTAAAGAAAAATAATTCTCGTTATTATGAATAGAAATATTTTTTGTCTATCTTTATAGGAAACCAAACTAATTTTAGATAAATACATGAAGTGCAACCAAATCATAAAAAAATTATAGTGATTGGACGTACTATGAAGTGACTGACATAAATAGCAATAACTGTATAACTTTTGAAAGGCAATGTATTGTAGACTTCTCGTTGCTAATATATATATATGATTATAATCTCATTATATATATCCAATGTAGAAAGAAGGAACACGTACTTGAGAATATCCATAAATCCACGGTATAAAGTTCACACTGAATATAGTAATAGAAATTGACAGACCTTTATATACAAAAACAGAAAGAGGATGCTGGGTTACAGTTTGTTAATCTGGGCAGCATGTTTTTTAAGCTAAAGAGACAAGGAAAGAGAATCAAGGTATAATCCAGGATGGAGGTTTAAATTCTTGTTGACCTGAATTCAATAAAAATGGACTCCAACAGATTCCTTTTACGGTGATAATTCCTTTATATTCTCCAGGGTCAAAGATCACTGTAAAAGGAAGCTGTTTCAGACCATTTTTATTGAAGCCACATCAAAAGGAATTTAAATATCCATCGTCGATTATACCTCGATCCTCTTTCTTTGTCTCTTTTGCTTGAAGAACACTCTGCCCAGACTAACAAACTGGAACCCCGCCCCTCTATTTTTGTTTTTGTATATAAAGGTCTGTCAACTTCTATCGTATTCAGTGTGAACTTGAAAAAGTAGAATAAACTGCGAAAGTACTTGTTCCAAATCCCCAGTTTCACTTACCTACCTACCGTAGATTTAAGATTATACTTATATATATATATATATATATATATATATATATATATATATATATATATATATATATATATATATATATATATATATATATAAACATTGAGCAAGTATTTTTTATGGCAAAGAATAAAAAAGTTCTTTTCAGTTATCTTCAGTCATTTTGACTTTACTTTTGCTTATTCTTTTTATAAAATATATGCATACATCACAACTATCCACCTTTGATACGGCACCGAAAAAGAATAAAAAAACGTAACTTCGCACACACTAGTCAAAGAAGTATTTCAGGATGGAAGATCCTGATGTCCATTAAAATCTTTTCATTATATTTTAATCTGAGATAGCTGTCGTAGGTAGTATTGGCAAGTAAATATATAAATTTTGCATTATGCCAAAACGTCAAACAGCCCTACCTTTAATACGTATGTTTTGACAAAATTTTTACTAATTGTTTATTTTCCTTTTCTTAATCAAAATTAACAAAAATTTAATTTTTTAACTTTCAAATCCCACCAAAATGAGTATCTTAGCTTGAAAAATTATTGTACACAGATCGATCAAATAGAAGCACCGTTAAACTCACACCGTTAGCACTGCGGTTTTGGTGTGACACTGGAAAATTAAATACATAAATTAAAGAATATACGTTGCACTTTATATACTGAGTAGATTACGTAAAAATTAATTTCGCCTCATTCGATGGGGATGGGACTGGGTCATTGTCGTAAATAAAATATGCACAGGTGTAGGAACATGGTCATTTGATATATCACATGAAAGGTTTGTATGTAAGTTACAAATGATAATTTAAAACCTGGTCCGCCATGGTAAAACGGGGTCAGTGAGGTCAAAATACAAATATTTGAACACTCTCAATACAGGCGAGAGTAAGGTGACTTTGACACCCTTGTTGTATATTGCTACCAATTACATGCAGAATAAGGTCATCATTTATTCTTCTTGCTATAAAGGGACGCAAGTGTTAATGCATATTCAGACAGAGAGGTAGGGTGGAAATGGGTTATTCTGAAGGATAAGAAGAGAAAGAACGAACAGATTTATCGTGAGGAAATTCTTAAGAGATTTTACTTCTGTAGGGCATTGAAAGCTACTGATTAATATGAATATGCAGAACTCTGAAGGTAAATCAGGGACTTCTGGGTAACCTGGAACCAGTTTGTAGATTAATCATTTCCTTTTTTGTCCACATTTCATTGGTACTCAGATATCTGCTCTGAGAGATAATATGGCTGCAGAATAAACAATTTTTGGTTAAGTTTATTCTTAAACCTGCTTGTAATTCAAATGTAAAGCGGTGCTGTTTCAGATGTCGTTTGAACTTTCCATTAATTGGGAGCTAGGCGGTTTTCTTGTCTTCTTAAAAAGAAACACACGCTAACATTGTATTGAAATCTTTTTGCCTTGCAGTCTGATCGTGGGTATTTTATCCGTCTTTGTCAGTTCGACGAATTCTGTGATTGTATCTTTTCCATTGTACTTGATGTTATCGTAACAATATGCTGTGAATATATATTTTTAACAGTTTCACTTTTACTTTTCTGTAAAAGTTTTCTGTTGAAGAAAACTATTGCTATGACTTTGTCAGTCGGTCCGCCCTTAGTTCTTAAAAACTACTGGCTAGAGGGCTGTAAATTGGTATGTTGATTATCTACCCTTCAATCATCAAACATACCAAATTACAGCCCTCTAACCTCAGTAGTTTTTATTTTATTTAAGGTTAAAGTTATCCATGATCATATGTTTGGCAATGCTATAGGACAGCCCTGCACTGGACCGTGGCTGAAGGTTCATGGGCCGCGACTTTTACAACATTACACCGAGACCACCGAAAGATAGATCTATTTTCGGTGGCCTTGATTATGCCCTGTACAGAAAACTCGATTGCGCCGAAGAACCTTGGGAGCATTTTTTTTTTATGTGATTCCTTTTGGTAGAGAAGGTAAGTCCATAATGCTTTTCAATGATTTTATCTAAATTTTTTGTACTACCTCATTTCATAACTTCTCGCGTATTGGTTCTAAGCTTTTTCGCTCTTCCTGAAAATATTGTCACTATCTTTTAACTAAACTTTATCGCTTCATTCTTCTCAATTGTAACAAAATTTCGTTTCAAACAGCGTAACGAGAAAGCAATCAATGCCAAAAAAATCTGAATAATGTCCCCAGCCCCTATTCACACATTAATCACTTCCGTAACCGTCCCCTTGCACAGCCGAAGTCATTACTTTACCAATCACCCAATACCTCATATGTAGTCGATCCTATCAGCAGGATATGAAACTGAAGGGAAAAAAAATAATAGGAGCGATCATTCCCAGCAGGATCTCTTTCATCCGCGTATTGATCGGAAATAACCTTGAGTTGAGCGAAAGAGAATATGGTAATGTTATTTCTCTACTCAGACAGCCCACCGCCCCCCCCCCCCCCTTCCCCGGGATGAGGGGCCTGCGCCATGCAACAAGGGCAACGATTTATTCATTCCTGCTCTCGTTGCTTTTGTTTGTACCGATCGATCTGCCGAGATGTCTTGTCTCTTGGATTTTTTTTTTTTTCTCATGATGTTAAAATCATTTACTATTTGAAGTGTTGCCAGTGACAGTCTTTTTACTACCTTTTTATTTCGAGTTCTACATGATTATCTGCGTGTGATAGGAAATGTTATGAGATATATATATACATATATATATATATATATATATATATATATATATATATATATATATATATATATATATATATATATATTATATATATATATAGATATAGATATATATTTCATCTATGTTTGCATTTATATATATATATATATATATATATATATATATATATATATATATATATATATAATTATATCTATCTATCTATCTATCTATATATATGTATATAGATGATGATAGATAGATAGATAGATATAATTATATATATATATAAATGCAAACGTAGATGAATATAATATAATATCATAAATATATATATATATATATATATATACATATACATATCATATATTATAAATGTAATTATAATAGCCACAGTGCCATCTTAAATTTTCGTGGTCAGGTCAGCAACGTGACATCATTATGATACGCTGGGTGTAGGTTCGAACCCTACTACCGGAAAGTCAAGATCACTGCCTATTTCTTGCATTTGGGTCTAAGGCTTTGCGAGTGACAAGCGTATCCAAACCAAAAGGTGTGAAAATCAGACAAGTTGAAATGGTATTGTGGACATTATAATGTACAGTTACATATGTACCCGGTATAAAGTGACCAGCATGTAGATTGTATGTATGATATATAAATATATATATATATATATATATATATATATATATATATATATATATATATATATGTGTGTGTGTGTGTGTGTGTGTGTGTGTCTCTCTCTCTCTCTCTCGTCTCTCTCTTCTCAACCTCTCTCTCTCTTATATATTATAAATCGATATATATATATATATAATACATATAATATATATATATATATATATATATTATATATGTATATATATATAATATATTATATATATATATATATATATATATATGTATATATGTGATATATATATATATATATATATATATATATATATATATATATATATTCCTTAATGTGATTCCTTTCCCTTGGCTTTGCCAGCCAGCACTGTTGCAATGTAACTATCGTCGATCAGAATCCAATTTGGGTGTCTTTCATCTTAAATTTCACACAATATTGTAGGCTTGGTGGGGTCTCCGGGACTTCACAGGAAGCCTAGTGAGTCCGGGATGAAAGAACACCCTTGTAATTGGGTTTTGGGCTTTCCACGTCTCCTGGTGTTTTTAGAAGGAGACGAATCGGACCTCTGGAGGAAATATTGCCTGGTATTGAGAGAGATATAATCGTGTGTCCCGCGGAAAAGCATCCAAATTCTGAGAGAGAGAGAGAGAGAGAGAGAGAGAGAGAGAGAGAGAGAAAAGTGATGAAAAACATTCTGATTGAATTATGAGTTGAGAAGAAAGGATGTAATAAGAGAATTTGCAGTTCTCTCTCTCTCTCTCTCTCTCTCTCTCTCTCTAGTTCCTTGTTGGTTGGGTGGGTTGGCATGCTTGCCTAGCCGAGTTCGCTCCCTGCTCTGCCAATGAGGAATCAGAGGAATTTATTTCTGATGATTAGAAATTCAGTTCTCGATATAATGCGTTCGGATCCCACAATAAGCTGTAGGTCTCGTTGCTAAGTAACCAATTGGTTTGGGCTCCTAGCCATGTAAAAATATGTAATCCTCCCGGGCCAGCCCTAGGAGAGCTGTTTTAATCAGCTGAGTGGTCTGGTTAAACTAAATATACTTCACTTCTCTCTCTCTCTCTCTCTCTCTCTCTCTCTTTCGCACACCCACATATTCCATTTCGTCTTTTTCTTCAGGTATTTCTATTAAGCTGGGTGTTTTTAGTATCTTTCGTGGAAGTCAAGAAACATTTTCATTGTCTTGTGAATTTGAACTCTCCAAGTGAGTCTCTCTCTCTCTCTCTCTCTCTCTCTCTCTCTCTCTCTCTCTCTCTCTCTCTCTCTCTCTCTCTCTCTTTCCAGGAATTTATGTATACTCCTTTTATTAGATCCGATGAAAAGAAGCAGGGAACTTTATTGAAAAATGATAGCCTCGTAGCTTATCCCGAACACTGACCTGGTGTTTTACCAATACCAGATATCCATTGATTCTGTCCTTGTCTGTTTCTTGCGATTTTGTTCTCTAGGGCGCTTTTTTTGTTTGTTTTTGCTTCTGATGATACAGATGTTGGTTTCGTTATTTGATCTTTGTCTTTCCATGAAATAATGTGAAAGAAAACAATATTTTTTCAGTTTAGTAGAGCTATGTTTTAGTTAAGGCAACTTGAGGCAAATTTTGAGGTTAAATCGTCTTAATTTTTATCATTATTAGGAACTTTATAAGAATTTATTAATATTAGGAACTTTATAAGAATTATTTGCAAATATGTGAGGTTCCATAAATAAATTTCAGGTCGGTTTCTAGTAGTCTTTTCAGAATTTTTCAAGTTTTTATAAGCTCACCTATGATTTTATTTGATTGTTTTTCTAATGCTTTTCCAAATAAGTTAGGTTTTCCTTATTGCATTATAAGTTCTTTTCGTTGTGGGGCATTGGAAAATGTGTACTGTGAAATAAAACGGTCCCACACTGAATTTGATTATGTTCTTCAATTCTTCTTTCGTGAAAGTTAGGAAATTTCCCATTTTACAATGGCTTGGAGTTTTACCTCCCTCTTAATCTTATTTAACTTATGACCAAATATTTGTTCTTACCTTCCCTCATTTTGAGTTCTTCGTGCGTTTGGGATGCAGTGACTCTCTCTCTCTCTCTCTCTCTCTCTCTCTCTCTCTCTCTCTCTCTCTCTCTCTCTCTCTCTCTCTCTAGTTCCTTGTTGGTTGAGTGGGTTGCATGCTCGCCTAGCCCGAGTTCGCTCCCTGCTCTGCCAATGAGGAATCAGAGGAATATATTTCCGGTGATTAGAAATTCATTTCTCGATATAATGCGGTTCGGATCCCACAGTAAGCTGTAGGTCTCGTTGCTAAGTAACCAATTGGCTCCTAGCCATGTAAAAATATGTAATCCTCCGAGCCAGCCCTAGGATAGCTGTTAATCAGCTGAGTGGTCTGGTTAAACTAAGATATACTTCACTTCTCTCTCTCTCTCTCTCTCTCTCTCTCTCTCTCTCTCTCTCTCTCTCTCTCCCACACACACACACACACACACCTACATACACACACAGTACCAGAAAGTGATCACAGTTGAGCTTCTACGGTCAGGTAACTATGAATATGCTGATGTTAGTTAACTATGAACACTATCTGAATTAAATTTCTTGACTAAGCCCGGTCGAGGTAGACATCTTGAAATTAAAGATGGACGTTTTGGCCGTTATGGTTGACCTGATTATTACATCTACCCATGGAGGAGTTCCCAGATGCATTCGTGCCTTGAGTTTTCAGTGAGAAAAAATCTGAAAGAAATTTCTTCATGAATTTTCAGTATTCATTGTGATGTCATTATTTAAGTTATGGGTACTGATATTTTTTTCTCATGCCATTTTTGCTGCGCGAGTTGGAGTTTGAGAACTCGGAGAGAAATATAAGTTCGCAGATAATCGTGAAATAATTATTCCAAGTAGGAACGTACGGTACGTGACCTCTTTCAATCATGTTTTTTGCAACGCAATTTGAAATATACAAAAATTTTTAAAAATCGCGACAAGTAGAGTCAAAGAACATGCTTTGACGGCCTCTTTCTTGGAAAGAGGCCGAACGGGGTCGCTTTATATAACATGTCTTTCTCTATAAAACAGTGGCCTAAACTGATTTTTATGAATTGGCACCAGATCAGGTGATACGACCCCCTTTCCCCCCTAAATTGGGAACGATTGATGTTAGAATTAATATCGCGAGCCTACACCGCCCCCCCCCCCCTCCCCATTTGGCCTTCTCTCTTTCCCACTACCAATACCCCCACCCCCTCCCACCGTGGAAGCATCGTCACGACTGAAAAGTCCGCGCGGAAAAAATAATCTGATTTTGGAAAGTTTATGGAGACTGATGCGGCGTCATCAGAATTATTGAAACTGATGATTTGGCTAAAAGTTTTGCTTGACCAGTTATCCAATTGAATGATATTTCCATTAAAAGGAATTCCTATTTCAGGAACGCCTTTGTTCTGTAACTCTTCTGATCGCTTACCCAAATATGAGCTGTATCATGCTACAAACCTTCCTTAAGAGCTGTATCATGCTACATATTCTTCCTTCACTCCAACTTACCGGTTTATAATATCAACCTTCGCGGTAGTTGGCGGTTAATAAAGCCCAGCCAAACCCGAATTTGACCCTGTATAACTCTGAAAATATTCAACTGACCTTTAGGGGTTTCCCACTAAGGTCTCTAATCGTGGCAAATTTCATCGAAATCCGTTCAGCCGTTCCGGAGATCCAGATATCGATTTTTGGCATTCATGAGAATGTGGTCGGGGGTCGAGGGACCTAACATATCTGTGTAGCAGTAACGGTAAAAGATACAGCCGTGATGCTTAGTTTTTCTGAAAGCTCGTTTTTACTTTATTTTAACGGTCATCCAGATTTGTACAGTATTCCATCACAAAGTTCTTTCTCACCAAAAAGTTTCTTTTATATTTGTGTAATATATCCGTGTTTTCTGGTTATTTTGTGAGCTTTGTGGATTTATTAAATAATTTAAATATGTGCATACATGACTATTTCGTATTTCACCCTCTCCTTCAATAGTAGAAGCAATAACCGTATTGAAAAAAATCCGGGAAAATATTCCGCTTAAAATTATTATATTTAGATGAGATCATTAAGTTCCATCGCATATTTTAAAAAAGTGTTTGCTGGCCTGTTTTTAAATGGGCAATAGTTTGTTTTATCTTTGTGTTTGGTTACTTGGATATTTATCAGTGTGGTTCAATTACACTCGCAGGTTTTACGGCATTTTATTTCTCTGACGTTAAAGCCTCGTGTTCCGTAAACAGTGGTATATCCTCAAAGTTTTCATATATTCTGTGAGCTAGACTATTTAATCCCAATTTCTACAGCTGATATTAAAACATCAGGGGCCGCTTCTTCGTCTTACATTAAGATGGCAAGTAACTGAAAGCAGGAAGGTAGCTCTCTGGAATTTGATTACCGTTCCCAAAAATAACCTAGGGCTAAGGTATTCTTTGGGCAGTCTATAAAAAGATAGAAAAAAAGGGGGGGGGACGCCCAACCAGAACACGGATGAAATAGGGAGGTTGGGGAAGAAAGTGAAAGGAATCTTTTAAAGATATGGTAGTCCCATTTGGTCCTAATGCGCCCATTTGAAGGCCTTCTCCTGTTAGCTGTTGCCATTAGGTTTCATTTTGTTGTTCCAGATGTATTTTTCCACTTGCGTTTTGCGCTTTTGGGAAATTCTCATGACTAATTGTTTGTTCTGGCAATTGATTAGATTTAATAGTGTTCGTTGCAAGTTTTTTATTTACTCCATAGGGACTGTATCATACACGATTCTTATTTGATTCACTACCTTCCATAGAGAATAAGGTTTCCAATCTATGGATGGCGTTATTCTGAACAGCAACTGTAGTCATATATTTCATTTACAGTGGGTGATAGTTAATGCGTTTAACAAAGTTGACTTCTTTATAAGGATAAGTTCCAAAAGGATTGCATAGTATTAGTTCTTTTGTCGAAAATGTTCTATCTTAAGGAGTGGCATCAGGGGTTTGAATCTGATTGCCCAAAAGGAGGATGGCGCGAGCCAACAAAAGAGAAAAAATCCCTTTTCTGAAGGGTAGACGGAAGAGAAGGAAGAAATCAGATTTGCTGAAGTTTATGCAGATGATCTTAAATAGGGCGTTAAAAGATTACGTCAGGGTATTGTTTTCCTCCTCATAGTTAAGCCTTAAGCCCCTGTGACTTTAACTTTGCAAGGATTCATGCAATTTTGAAAGAAGCGAAAGTTACAGCGAGCAGAGTTCTAAGTACGCACGATATGCCTATTTCCCAGCAACATGAATAGCCAGAGAGGAAGTTTGACCAAACCAAGGCTTGGCTGGAGAGAGAGTACTAGTTAAGTAATAATCCAAAGG
The DNA here is from genome assembly GCF_015104395.2 of Macrobrachium nipponense. NCBI lineage: Eukaryota > Metazoa > Arthropoda > Malacostraca > Decapoda > Palaemonidae > Macrobrachium > Macrobrachium nipponense. The sequence goes on from NC_087205.1 coordinate 81,660,721, forward strand.
GTAATTCTGAAATTAAGATATAAATGGTACCATGCTGAACTCTATGAAAATTCATATAAGTATGCTTTTCACGCCTTTTTAGGCAGTGTAGTCATTCATGTTTCCAAGCTCATTCTATTGTCATATCATTTCCGACGAGGAAGCAGTCCTACTCCAAAAATATTTTACACCACTCTCTTGGTAACAGCGACCTGTAAAATGACCAGACATCCGGTTAACTGTTTAGATCAACGGAGGTACAGTGGAGAGTGCCTGCATCATTTCGTCTTACCGAGAATTCAATGCTGGGTCCTTTTTCAAATGAGGTGTATTCTGCAAACGACATCTTCTGTATACATACATATACATACATACATATATATATATATATATATATATATATATATATATATATATATATATATATATATATATATGTGTGTGTGTGTGTGTGTGTGTGTGTGTGTGTGTGTACGTGTGTGTGTGTGTGTGTTTTCTTGTGGCATCCATACCCATTGTAGCTTGAGAATGTAGAAATAAACTACGAAAGTACTTGTTCAAAGTCCCAGTTTTCACTAACTTCTACCGTGGATTTAATGATATATATGTTTGTATGAATAACTTGATCACGAAGTATATAAAACGTGATGCTATGTATAAATAAAGGTTTTGCCAAGGAGGAAAATGAAAGGCGAGAGAGCCAAGAACTTTCGGTCTAACACGACCCTTTACTTAGGCACAACTGATCATACAGTTTGGATATTAAGCCTACTTTTACTATGTTTTTGCTCTGTATGATCAGTTGTGCCTGAGTAAAAGGGTCGTTAGACCGAAAGTTCTTAGCTCTCTCCCCCTTCATTTTCCTCCGTGGCAAAACCTTTATTTATATGTTTGTATGTATAAGTACAGAAATGTGTATGTGTGTTTTATGTGGGTATGAGTGGGCATCATGTATACATATTTTTGCAGGTTATCTTCTGAGTTCTGATAAATAAATAAATATGAGCAGACAAGATGTAAATTGCATGAATACCCGTTGTAATGTCTTTTGTGCCTCGGTAGAAATCGCCATTGATTCCAGACCCATCTGAATCATGAGGAAAGACTTTAGCTCCGATTTCTTCTTTCTTTTATTTTCTCTTCTTTTTTTCCCCTGATAGAGAAAGACGTCGCTCGATTAAGCCTGGTAAGTCTCTCTCTCTCTCTCTCTCTCTCTCTCTCTCTCTCTCTCTCTCTCTTTTGACAAAAGAATTTCTCTTTCTCTTTCTCGCTGTTGACATTGTTCGGTTCTCTGGAGTCCGATGATGATGCTCCTTTCCCATTCAGGCTACTGATTCAACGAGCTGCCTTGAAGCCCGTTTCGAAACTGGTTCGTTTAGTTGTCTCGGCTCTGCGAATCTCTCTCGAATCGAAGCTTCAGTGCCGTTCTGAGTATCAGGCTGGCTGACTTTTTTCCCCTCGCCATTTCGAAGCTGTGGGTCTCTCTCTCTCTCTCTCTCTCTCTCTCTCTCTCTCTCTCTCGTTGACGATGCCTCATGGTTTGAATATCATGCCAGAAAAACCTTAGATATTTTATAGATTTTCTCCTTTGCCTTCGTGTAAGTCTCTCTCTCTTTCCCCCTCTCTCTCTCTCTTTGAAACATACATTCACGTAGGTTCTTTTTATAGCTTTATTTATGCTTGTGTTATATACTATTATGTTGATATGTATTACCGAATGTATGGCCTAAATTACGGAAAAAATTAGGAAAACCAGTTTAATTTTTTTTATTGAGTAGGGGACTTGGTGGATCATTTTGTTATTTCATATTTTAGGTTTTTTTTTATTATGTTTTCTATGATTTAAAAGGAATAATGCGAGTCTACTGTGTGTTTTGAAACAAGTATTGATTCAGATTACGAAGTTTAAATGTAAAGATTCTAAATTGATTTTAATAAGAAATCTTCGGCTTCAAATGTGATTTAAAACAATTTTTGGTCATGATAGTGAAATTGTTAGAAGCATTTACAAAGAGGAAGTGTGGCCAGAGACTGGAGACAGAGTAGAGCACGTCTGATGTCTGCTCTCTAACGATTTGGCTTCTTTATTGTCTGAGAAGTTACTATGAGTTTTGGAAGACATAACTAAATAATTGCTCATCCAGAGTATTCCAGAGATAAACATATGTAGACTAAAGTCGTAGAAACGGAAGTTCAGTTGACTCTTTAGTCTCACCCTGAAAAGTTATCATTGGTGATCCAAGATGTCAGTGTTGAGAGGTAGAGATAACGGGAAAGAAAACAACAATAAAACTTATTGTATAAATGATGCTCTGATTTTGTAATTGAACGTATAGGTTTGTTTTTAATTAACTGTAGGAAAAGAAGACGGCCGAGATAGTGACCTGACTGTCATTCATCTTTACAAGAGTTGATTATTTTTAAGTGATCCGTGATTCATATAAAGTGCAGAAACATCTGTTTGTGTAGACAACCGTTGAGCTTTGTTACCTAATGTCTTTTCGATGGTTTGAGACGACTGATCTCCATAGTCTGTGACACATATCGTCGGCGTTTCCACAAACCGTCGAATCGCACATTTTGGGCAAAATGAGTCATTACCTAAAAAAAAATAAAAAAAAAAATAAAAAAAAAAAAATAACATACTTTTATCTTTAATATCACAGACTTTCACATTGATATCTCAAGTGGTTTTCGACATATGCAATATCAGTACTGTCGAATATCGTCATTTCACACTAAATCAGCTTTCACAAAGTGACGAATGCTTACCTCGTCACTTTGTGAAAACGTGAGGCTTGTCGAATGCACAGTTTGTTTTCTCACAAAGTGCAACATCGTTAACTAAACCCATTCTGTTGCTCTGTATGATAACGTTTTATATTCATATGATGATATTATGCTAATTTATTTGTAACAACTTGTATCTAACTATCATTTACTTTACGGAGTCTGCTATTCAATTTTAGAAAAGAATTAATAATATGAATAATATGGAAAGAATTTTTTTTTTTAATCCTGAGAATTTGACATTAAGCTCGCATGAAAATGGCCATGAAAATGCCGTGGAGCTGAAGGATTTGAAATTACTTCAGCAAGAAAATCTGAGAATTGGACTTCTAATCAAATTGTGGAGGAAACCAGACAATAAATGGTGGAGAGGAGTTGTACTTGATTTAGAAGAACAGCAGTCCAGCGTTTGTGCCCCAGATGGTGACGATGATATACCCTTGTCAAAATTAGCCGAGAAAAATACCTCAAACGACTACGATTTTGAGGATTCTGATATACCACTCACTACCATCAAAAAGATATACTTAGTGCAGAGTGTGATTCAACAGTGAACCAGTGTCTGTGCCGAAGAGTGATGACGAAATCACAAAATGGTATAACTATGTGGAAGTAAAGGTTGTATGAGTGATGTGTTTGCAGCTTGTGGGAGATCCGAATGACAAAAGCTACTTTGTTTTTCTCAATAATCACAGTGTGATGATAAGTAAGAATTGTGATAAAGTCTTTGTGCAAAATACGAGGATATCTTATAAAAAGAAACTGTTTCTGAATCTGTTAGTGTATGTCCTAATGACACATACATTCGTTTGTACACGCGTGCACACACATATATCAGTCCCATATAATTGTACTGTTAGAATAAGGGGAAGCCTTGTTACAACACAGGATTCACTTGTCACTAAACAATGTAAACATCATGGCTATTTCAAGTACTGTTGATGTAACAATTCAGTCAAGTAACTGGGAATGAAAGACTTATCTGATATATACGAGGCAGGTACATCATTATCAGCAGGTGTACTCCTACCATTAAAAATGGCGTTATGTACGTGTCGAGACAGCAAGTCCCGACCGACATGACAATACATACTGTATCTGAAGGTCCAGTGGTGAGAGAGGCTGCTCCCAGGGTGGACGACGGCTAAAATGTACACCTTGAATTCGTCACCTGTAGGCTAACGTCGTTACACATACAAAAAAAAATTATGTTGATACACATCCTGTTGTGATCTCTCGATTATTGTATTCGAGAAATTGTGAAGTTATTCCCGTGGAACAAAACAAAAACCTTAAAAACTCGCAAAACAGGAAATGGAGCCGCTTTTTGAAATTCCTGGCCCTTCTCGAGGCCTCCATCCCCAGCCTGGCAGGATACCTGCCTTCCTCCGAGGAGACAGCCTCTGGGTCGGACCCTTCCTCAAAGCTGCCCTCATAAGACTGACGACTTTGAGGGCTTTTGGGTCTTATCCTTGAAGTTCTTGGTCCCTCTCCAGGCCCGCTTCCCCAGCCTGGCGGCAGGAATATATATATATATATATATATATATATATATATATATATATATATATATATATTATATATACGTATATATATATGTATTTAAATATATATATATATATATATATATATATATATATATATATTGTGTATGTATATGAAATGTATATATTTGTATATATCAGTATATATAATCCAGCGTTAGTGCCGCAGATGGTGACTGAAATACCTTTATCAAAATTAACCAAGAAAAACACCTCAAACGACTACGATTCTGAGGATTATGATATAACACTCACTACCACCAATAAGAAAGTGACAATTCTCCCACGGATGCTTCTGATATGCGTAGTTCACAGTCTGAGTCTATCAGAGATCCAGTGTATGTGGCGAACAGTGATGACCTTATGAGTGATGTTTTTGCATCTTGTGCAAGATGCGAATGTTAAAAGCTACTTTGTTTTTCTCATTTTGTAAACAACGACAGTTGCAAAAATCACTATTTAATAAGCAGTAAGAATTGTGATAAATCTTTTGTGCAAAATACGAGAATATCCTAGAAAAAGAAACTGTTTCTGCGTCTCTTAGTGTAACATATCATGGACAGTTTGAAGTTGATGGATTTACAAAACAACCAAGTGGAATGTCGCCATTAAAAAGGGATAACTTTTCATGAAAAGAAAGGCGTCGAAAATTTTTAATGTTTTTATACAAATAAACATGACATAAATAAATGCGTATATATCTTACACTCTCAGCCTGTATAGTAGCCTACTTATTTATATAAAACAAAATTTCAAACTTAGATCCGGTGTGTGACGAATATCCACTATTTAAAATAACAATGTGTCACCACAAAGTGACGAATAGATGTTGAATTGTTAACACTGTGAGTCAGTCAGTTTTCACAAACTGACGAATGTCATTGATAAACATTATTGAGAAATCTTTATGATTTTGAGAAATTGTTTAAACATTGTTAGAAAGAGGTCTTAGAATTATCAGCTACCAAAAATCAACAGTTTATCGACATCATTACTTGATAAAAAGATAATTTGAAATGAGAGAAATCTTTAAACGCGATTTACTCAAAACAAGTTTACCCAAGCGACGGTTTGTGGAAACGTCGACAATATATTCTTGTGGATGTTCAGTTACAACCCATATTGACACTTGAGACATTGAACGTAGAATTATAAAGGAAATGCATATCCATATTCCGCTGTCATTTGGAATACTATAATCAAAGTACTCATTCCTTATCGGCAATAAATTTTTATTTTGCCATCACTTCTCCTGAATGTAAATGTACGTCGAGGTCTTTTCTTTCGAGCAGGGATTTCCGTTTTAAGTCGAGGCATAAATCTTTTCTGCATAAGAAAATGAAGATGACGAAATGACATTGACATATGTGAATTTCATGATTTTTTTTGAGTTACGAGGATTTGTTGGCAGGAGTCAGAGAAGCACAGGAATGGCTATGAAATATTAGGCTCTTTCGGCTCTTTCTCAAATTCGGCTCTTTCTCAACATTCATCCAAGTGGAACATTTCTTTTTAATATAAAAAGTGATGTAGCAGATACGTTAATTCTCTCGAATATTGTTGTTTAATCTTATTCCATTGTTTTTCGATCCTTGTTGTGAACATGGTTGTTCAAACCAGGACCCATTCAGATTTGTTGTGGTAGATGTAAATCCAGCTCCCGAAGTTTTATTGGGAGCAATACATTTTTAAAAGTGTGCAGGGAACGTATGTTGTTACAACCGATCTTTGATTTGTTACTCGTGGTACTTTTATTAAACTATCAAAGATTACGTCTAACGTACTCAAACTGTCATTCAAAAATCATTTGTGCATCCGGTAAGATACGGTAATCTCTCTCTCTCTCTCTCTCTCTCTCTCTCTCTCTCTCTCTCTCTCTCTTCATTGCAAATCATTGCCTTTTATACTAGACCTTCTAAAGCTTGATGGTACTCCGTAACTGTTAAACGCGTGAAGCTGAACATAACCGCTTAAATCTAATTTGCGTAAGTTTGATATGAAAATAACAACTGTTATTTGCCATTATTTGCACATATTATGGGCGAAATGTATACTAATTTCCATAACGTGTTCTGGAGAACTGTTTAGATTCCAGTGGTCTTCAAACTTTTTGAGGTCATGGCCTACTTTGGATATCTCCAAATACCCATGGCCCACTACTTCAGATTTAGAATAGGAATTGATAAGTTCAAAATACAACATATAGTCCCTGGAACTGGAATTTTATTACATGTTACTACTATTACCATAAATTCAAAATATACATTTTCATAAATTCAATATACAAATATGCTCAGAATCATTTCATGACCATTTTTATAATCTAAAAATTAACCACTGAACAATTACTGGGATAGAATAAGAAGAAAATATAATTATTTCCATATTTTTACATATACTGTTTATTTATAATAAATTATTGGTCCGGATAAAAAAATGTACTTTTATTTTTGTTTTTATATATTGTTTATTTAAGACCACTGGCTGTATGTATGTATGTATGTATGTATGTAGTGTATGCACGTATGTCATTGATGCCATGCTTTAGTGATATATAGATATATATATATATATATATATATATATATATATATATATATGTTTATAAAGGCACAAGCCATGAAGGAAAGTGAAACAATGGAGTACCGTTGCAAGGCCTTTCGACTCAAGTCCTTTACTAAGCAGTCTGCCTAATTAAGGGCGAGCGAGTCGAGAGTCTCGCAGCGGTGCTCCATTGTTTCACTTTCCTTCGTAGCTTTTTCCTTTCATCACGTTCCAAATTTGCGTGATTCAGTTATACATACATACATTCATCCATACATACTCCGAAGTTGTAATATAGTGGTGTGACTGAATAGTTGTCGTCATGGTCTTATTATTATTGCAATATTTTCTGAATATAGATTTTAAGGTGAAGTAATGTTTCATGTGTTACTGACTGATAATAAAAGTAGTAAGGTGATATAAAATATTTTGTATTCATAATTACATGTACAAAGTGTTTACCAGTTTGCAACCCGTCACTATTCCAGCTATTACTGCAATTTGACTGTATTGTTTTATTATTATTTGTTGCCAAAGTTTTTTTTTGTAATTGAATGTGGTGAACAGGTGAACTTCCGTGGAAGGCTTTTAACCTACAGGCAAATGCCAAATGTAGGTCTACATGCATAAGCAGTGTTTTCGGTCACTTTGCTTTGTGTGTGTGTGTGTGTGTGTGTGTGTGTGTGTGTTTGGGTGGTTAGGGCTCATGTGACATATGCAAATGAGTTGATTTTTCTACTTGAAGTGTTTTGTCTAACCTGCAGAACCTTGTGTATTAAATCGGATTTTTAGCAGTGAAGTAGTAAAATATATTGAGTAAATATATTGAGTAAGATGACCAAATAAGCTCTGCCTCAGCTTAATTTACATATAAATTTATATCAGATGTATAACTTTCAATTTTCCGACATACAGAGACCTTCTTCGTCATCCTCACCGTTATCCCCAAGCTGAGGGGTCGATTGTCGTAATGCATTTCTCTATTTCCATCGAAGCTATCCTTTTCTCTTAAATCCTTGTCTTCCAGATTCATCTTCACTTTATCATGCCATCTAATCTTCTGCCTTGCTCTTGACCTTCTGCCCTTACCAGGTTCCACACAAGCCCGCTTTCCTCCTTCCTCCACACTGCCTATACCATCGATGTCTCGACTACCACCCGGGA
>NC_087205.1:81673741-81683741 GCF_015104395.2 Macrobrachium nipponense
TTGCTATGGAAGGGATAGTTGCTACAGATACAGATGCTAGTGAAAGAGATCTGTCGAACTGAATGAATGAGAGAAATTTTAGTGAAGGGGTTTTTGTTTTCGATGACGTCAACATTGTAATGAGGTGGGCTCCTGCTCCTAGGGCTGCCCGGAGAGTGAAATGGAGTGAAATGGTGGAATCGAGAGAAAGCTGTGAGAGAAAAGAGTTAACCAGTAGTCCTTGTGAGTCTCGATTTGCTGTCCTTAGGTGCTGCCTCTGTAGAGAAAAGAGGATTATTTTGTGAACTGGACGGGAAATCAATCTTCTTGGAGGAAACATGCCTTCCCTTCCTCCTCCTTCTCCTCCTCCTCCTCTTGTTTCCTTTAGACCTAGCCCAGTAGGTAGTATTTGGTTGCCCGTCTCATTGGCCTTTACGTTAAATAAAATATACTTGAATATGTAAATGGAAAAACTTCGATGCTTTTCCACTGTTTGAAAGAAGGAAGAGGATGGCCTGATCAAATTGCCGCGGGGAAATTGAGAAAAAGAGATCCTGTGAAAGACTTCGGGTTAGGATGATGGGGGAAGTTGTAAAAAAAGAGGTTGGTTGGTTCATATGTATATATATATATATATATATATAGATATATATATATATATATATATATATGTGTGTGTGTGTGTGTGTGTGTGTGTGTGTGTGTGTTTTGTGTGTGTGTGTGTATGTATATATATTATATTCCCTTGAACATAATTGACTTTTTAACCTTACAACTATGAAACCGTTATTTATATATATATATATGATATATATATATATATATATATATATATATATATATATATATATATATATATATATTAATGGCTTCATAATTGTGAGGTTAAAAAAAGTCAATTATGTTCAAGCGCTCATAATATATATTGTACATATATATGTATACTATTTATATATGATATATATATATATATATATATATATATATATATATATATATATATATATATATATATATGTTCCCTTGAACATTATGACTTTTTTTAACCTTGCAAGTAAGAAGCCGTTGATTTCGAATTCACTTGACGTTGGGGATAACATACCTGAAAGGATATATAAGAGTGCATCTGACCTGGTCCGGATTCGCTACTAGGAATGATATAAGGTGATTTTTACTCAGCTGCATGGAATGAACCTCATTGGTTGCAAGTTATTCCTAGGTTAAAATTAATTCGATATTAGGGATATTTGCGGCTTATTATTTATGAGTATGAAAATATCAAGGGTGTGTGACAAAAACGTACTATAAATAATGTCATAATCTTTACAAAAATTAAGTATATCGCAGTTTAACCAGACCACTGAGCTGATTAACAGCTCTCCTAGGACTGGCCGAAAGGATTGGATTTTTTTTATTTTAACTGGCTAAGATCCAACTGGTTACTTTACCTTATAATGGGATCTGAACCACATGATATCGAGAAATGAATTTCTAATCACCAGAAATAGAATCCTCTTGCTCCACATTGGCAGAAGCGGTGAGCGAACTCGGGCTACCAGATTGCTAGGCGGGTACGCAAACCACTCGTTCAATGAGGAACATATCTTTTTCATAAAGTTACCATAGGGGGATGGGGTGACTTCAGTTCTTAGTACAAAACCTGATTTTGACAGGAATAAGCACAGCAGATTCCGAAGTAAGCGTACATCTTTCTTTTTCGCCGTAAACTCAAAGTGGATAATATCAGATCTTGACCATGGCAGATGCACTTAACTTGTATAAAGACAATTCGGTGTAAAGTATTACCGAATAAAAGGAATTTGATATTAATGGTCACTTGCTTAATGTATGTATATATATATATATATATATATATATATATATATATATATATATATATATATATATATATATATATAATTTCTGTGTGTGCTGAATCAGATCCTTTTTTCAATCCAATAACCGTCCAGTAATTCCTATACATGTATCGGACTATCTTTCGATTTCTCTCCCAATCATCTCCTGCTGATACTCTCTCTCTCTCTCTCTCTCTCTCTCTCTCTCTCTCTCTCTCTCTCTCTTCGCTTGTCTACCAGTCGATCAGAAGGAGAAGCGATATCTCCTATATAAAACATTTCGCCGCCAGCCCTTGGAGATCTGGTGTAATTCTCACCTTAATTGAATCAGCCTTTTCATTTTCTCGTCTCTGCCTAGCCTACCTTGTACCACCCACCCCCTTGCCCCCCTCCACCCCAGTGGGATACCACCCCATTCCATCATCGTGGGAGAACCTCACGCCCCGAAGTCTTTCATGCCCTTCTAACATTTGTCAAAGATACTCTTAGATCTTGTAGCGTTCATTGGAAAAGGGTTTGAAGTCGGCGGACGCTTCTCTCTCGTCTTTCGTTCGTCATCGGCTGTGATAGCCTGCGCATTCGTTGATGTTTATTCATGATTCATTTTATTCGAAGGATGCCGTTGAACCTTGCAAAAAGTGGATCATTCATACGTCATTTTTTAATCATTCCATGTCCATAAGCCGTCTCGTTAGTTTTCGGACTACTAATCACTTCTGTTCATATTAAGTGCGTAATTCATAAGTAATTGTCTTTTTGGAAAACAGAAGAATATAAGATTTTCTGTCATTAAGACTGCATTGGAGACGGACACGCGAACTGTCAGATAGATGCTCGACCAGTTCGGTCAGCCTTTGCATATTGATGGACTTTCTCTTTGAAGCTGAAATTGAGGAGCATCGAATCTTCGAACACGCAAGCCCCGTGCTTCAAGGAGTTCGAAGCAGAAGGAGAAAATTGTCAAGAAATTTTGACGGATCTGTGTTTGATGATGAGACGATTGGAGTCCGAGCTTATGTTTCCTGATGATAAGTATCCAGCATTTCCTTGGTGCAGTTGGCCTTGTTGGACATTCTAATGTTAATTTTTTACAAGTTGCCAAGCTTAACACATTTGCCCCCCCCAAGAACGATTTGCGAAGTAAAAACATTTTTTAATTTTTTCTTCAAATAGATGTTTAATTTACGTCTAAGTCGTAGTGTTATCGGATGCAAAATAATGGCTCTAGTTTTGTCCTGTATTGAAAACTGCTGTATGTCTTTTGTGGGGGAAAAGTTTTTCATGATTATTTGTATTCTGACATATCTCAGGTTTTGTATATACTTACTATTGCAGGTTTTTATGTTTGGCAATATCATCATGGTTTGTTTTATCCACACGTGATCCTTTTTATTCTACTTTAGCTTCCGCACCTTGCAAATGTCATGTTTGTCTAATATAGGTGTCTCATCTTGAGATTGACTTCATCTTAGGAAATGGGAAATGTTTATTTTTTTTCTCATTATCTCATCATTATTAGATTTTTTGCAGAAACAAAAGAGATTTGTACCGAAGTGAAAATGTGACAGAATTTTTTTTTGTGATGTTTGTACTGTTACATTGAGCATAGTGCTTTATAAACTTAGCTTTTTATTGGAAAATAAATCTACCCCTGTCAGAAACATTTCGTTTTTCTCTTCTCAAAAGAAGTCTTGGCCGTAAGCTGTCTTTTATACTTTGTATTTTCCAAATGAAATTTTAAAGTAATGTCTCTCAAAAAAGTATATTAAGGGTACTCGTGTTCTTTATCCAAAGGCCATTCTCCACTGAAGTGCATTGCAATGTTGTGGACTTATAGTAAACGGACAGCATCCGGAAAATTATCTTTAAAGTGTCTGGATCTCATCTCCATATAAAATCATCCTGCAGAAGATTTTATTTCTTTTCAGTGACTCGTCACCTCGTATTTCTTTTCTCGGCCATATTTGATGTTCAAAAGCCTCTCGCTTTTTTCATTCTTAGAGTCATAGAGAATTTTGGAGAATAGTTGATGCAACACCCGCATAGGGAAAGTTTCCAGGAAATGCAGGGTGTGTCTTTCATTGTTCGGCTATCGGATGATTGAAAAATGAGCACATTTTGATTTGACGCATCATCAAGTCCTGTAATTAACCGTGGTAAAATCAGATGCAATGTTTTAATTTTAAAAGATATCGATACCCGTTATGTGGTTCGAGTTAATTATTCCTAATTTACGAGAGCGATTGGTTTTCTCCCTCGCACTTTATTCATTAATTGTCCATTACTCATTCTTTTAGGGTTTTCGTGCTAAATGATGGAGTCTTAATGTAACTACCTCTATGCTGAGTTTCTGCGGTAAAGTTATTTCCTTGTCTTGCTGTAGAGTGTAATTTTTGCTGATATGATTATCTGCCGACCGTTTTTAACACCCCCGCCCCCCTCCCCTCTCTCTCTCTCTCTCTCTCTCTCTCTCTCTCTCTCTCTCTCTCTCTCTCTCTCTCTCGTTTTATCTTCCCCATACTTAATGACTTTCCTTTTTTTGATTCTCCCAGAACCTTGTTCTCTTAGCTCTCTAGTGAATAATTGCTGATATTTTCCCCCTAAACCCATGAAGCCTTCATCTGTGTTTTTCCTTTTAATATTTTTCATTATGGTAAAGTGGGAGCCCCTATTTTTGTGATACTTACTAAGTGTTTGGAGGAAAGTGACTAGATGTGCGTGTATATATATATATATATATATATATATATATATATATATATATATATATATATATATATACATAATATATACATATATATATATATATATATATATATATATATATATATATATATATATATATATATATATATATATATATATATATATATATATATATATATATATATATATATATATATATATATTGTCGCGTGCCAGCCGTGAGCTCGTTGAGTCCAAGGGTTAAGGTTTCAGTTGATTGCTAGATCAATGACTTGGCTCAATTAGGATGCCTTTGCAGCAGGGTAACTTTATCAGTGACGTAGGACCCATGAAAAAGGGTGTCAGCATACAAGAAATAGGCGCATACTGTGAAAATGTTCTAAAACTACCAAAATTGATTCAAATTAAAACACTATTCGTCCACTAAAATTAAGTATAATTTCATTAAAATACAAGGGATATTACAGGGCCATCTATTTGAACCCTGTGGCACTGTAGGTTATAAGCACTGTAATAACTAAATTAGTTAGAACTAATTTTAAAGTTAGCACGTAAAAGTAAAAACAGCTGGAGTAAAAGCAACACTTAAAAATAGCGTCTATGATCACTTAGAATGTGCAGTTATTTCCGTTCAACACTGTTGCTTGACACACAGATAGACACAACACCAATGCTGGTACATCTGCAAGATATCCAGAGTTGTAGTGATTGAGGCCATGAATATTGCAAAGAACTTACTTTACTTCGAGGCGCAAGTGAAAAGCACAACTTTATTAAATTTCTCAATTTCAAGCAAAATATTTACTCGAAGCTTGCCGCCAAGAACACAACTAAATATATCTTTCAAATTGTGACTTTACACTTCAACGGAATACTGTCACTGCACTTAGTCACGTTTCACTGCCAATGAAGGGAGTAAATAGGGTGCAGCTGGAATGGCTGGTCGCACAAGGCCAAAGGTATAAGTTTGGCTACGAGGTATAAGTTTGGCTACAATGGAGTCTGTTATGGAAGGGTTCATAGCCTTCTAGCTTAAGCCAAGGCACTGGGTCAGATGAGTCTCTCAACTTGAGGTGGACAGCTTGGTCATGTGATAGCTATGGTCTTACGTCTATGGTGACTAGAGGTTCCTTCCTATTTAACTGTAGGTCCCTACTTAACTGATTTGTAAGGGCGATCTCAGGCCCTTATATCCATGTCTGCAGCTGCCATCTGGGATATTTTCTGGTCGGCAGCTTCCATTGTTTCTTCATTAAAAGAGGACCTTCCAAATCCCTAGGTAGTGCTGGAATAGAACAATATTTCGACAGAACGAGTGTCTCAGTAGATACAATAATGGAAGAGAGATGTTGAGAGTATGGGAGTTACTAGGTGTGAAAGAGTAATGACCAGGTCAAAATTGAGTGACCCTTGACCGGGGTCAAGAGGGGTCAGCCGCTGGAGCAGAGGTTTTTAGGAAGGTATCACACCCCTAGGAACATTTATACAATAGGTGAAGGAGAGGTCCGAAGACTGAATCTGCCCCCTTTCCCATGAGTGTTGTGACCAAATGCAGGTAGCCTGCTAGCTGGGTGGTGTGAAGCACTAATGATACCTGGAGGTTGTTAAAGGTGATTATATTGGATAGGGAATTCGACAATAGACTTAAGGGAAGGACATCACTGTGAGATCATCTGAAGGATTTATTAAGGGCGATGCAGTTGTTCTCAAAGAAGTGCCGTGGTTTGCTCTGCGGCTAAGCCAAGAATCCTTTTGGAGTTCTCAAGAAATGACTGGATATCACGCTATTGCATTTGCTATGACTTGAGAGGAATTTTTAAGGCTGCAAATGGAACATCATACTGGACATAGCTGAGTCAAACTAATTTTCCCTGTCACTTTTTGTGCTGCTCCTATCTGAGAGTAGAAAACAGCCCTGGGCAAATCACTTCGGGTTCTGCCCTGAAAACACGTTCTTTTTGGTTGGATAGAATAGAATTTTTTCGGAAAATGTAAGCTTCATGAAGTGATGCATGCGACAGTATATATATATATATATATATATATATATATATATATATATATATATATATATATATATATATATATACATACATATATATATATATATATATATATATATATAAATATATATACGTGTGTGTCTGTGTCTGTGTGTGTATATAAATGTAAATATATATATATAGATATTATATATATATATATATATATATATATATATATATATGTATGTATGTATGTATGTATGCATGTATGTATGTATATATTCTCATTTCTGATCATGAAAGAAATATTTGTTTTCCGCTGTAATACTAAAAATAATAATTTTGATAATCTGAAAGTTTGCCATTTAATAAAAAAAAAACGAAATCTATATGTGTTTCTTATGTTATTTTTTTCTTCTAGTTTTTTATAAGGGACCAGAAGAGATTTTACCTCCGAAGCCTTTTACGCTTGGGTTTTCAAAGTTCTAGTAATGAAGGAAGTTTTTTCAATTTGTTTGGAAACCACGGCTTGGTTTTTTTTATTTATTTATTTGTAAGTTAGATTACTGTGGTGTAGACGTCTAACAACGGTAATTTGTTTTATTGTTTTGTTCAATATACTAACTGTCTTAGCCTGTATACTGTAAGTGAATATTGTACTTAGAAAAGGCTAAAAATGATTTAGTACTCTTAGAGATGTACGGACATACTTTCTGAAGTTTAGCTTTCACATGAAATATATATTATCATCGAATAGTTTGCGGTGCAAGTCACTGAGATTGAACCGTATGTCGATATTCATCAGTCAAAGCTACATTTGAGATTCTTAATATTTTCTAAAACTTGCCTAGATAATGATAAGAGTAGCAGTGATTTATGATCATTAAAGAATACATGTGTTCATCAATATGAATTTTCTTCAGTAAAGCAAGTGTTATGATTTCATGCGTAAGAAACATTGTAAAAGATCATGTTTCAAAATATCTCAAAATCCTTCTTTCCTATAATCATTTTTTAATTTATCACATACTGCATATTAAGGAGATATTACAGAGAGACCCTGATTAAAGCAACCGTGGTCTGGAATAAAGAAGGAACTCAGCCATGAGCAGGGAAACAGATGGCCAAATTAGAATTGTGCTTCTAGGAAAGAGACTGAAAAGACAAGTATCAACAATGTAGGAAGATTTCATTCCCCATATCCGGGGTGTGGGGGCTGATTACCTTGGTCGGATAGAGAGAGAATAAAAAGATTACCCCGTTGACGTGGTTCCATACAAAAACCTTATTGGTGGTCAGGAAGAGAGAGGGGGACCAGAGTAAAAGAGAGAGATAGCAGAATGAGGAAATGATTATTTCTGTAGAGATCCAAAGAGCTTGATGCTGAAGCGACGAGAGTCGGCTCCATCAGACGACGAAACTTGAATGGAATTGGGCGTGAGCGAGTGGCTGACGCCATTCTTTTCCCCACGGTTCCTCTTCTTCATCTTCTTTTTCTTCTTCTTGAGGCGGGTGTGTGTGTGTGTGTGTGTCTCTCTCTCTCTTCTTTCTGAGACGTTGCGAACATGGGAACTGTTTCTAAACGAAGAAGGCATCGGGAAAACATGCGGAAAGGAACTGTGATGAAGAAGTCTTAGCATCGATCAGAAATCAGAACAGAACCTCTCCCTTCGAAGTATATAAAGGTCATTAGTTAAAGAGGATTTATTTGGCCTGTTGTCAAGGAAGCTGTAGGGCTCCTAAAATGGCACACAGAAAATCGTAACGCTTCCAGTTTTATCTGTGCTGTTTTAAAGGCTGCAGTCGTATTTTATGATGATTAATATTTCCTACATTTTAATTACCATTATCATTTTATAGTATTCTTAAATTCAAGTCTAATTGCAGCTTCCTTAACACTTGAAATCTAAGCAAGGGATTTATTCGTAGATTATTCTTCCATCATTTCACTTGGTGGGGCAAATTTCCGTTAACACGCGCTTATCCTAACGGAGTTCTGTTGTTATACCGAAGAGTTAACACTCGCTTACCGCACGTTTTCCGCATCGTCCGAAAGAATTCGATTCCGCGGGGGATCTCAAGTAAGAAAGTACCGGGCGAAGAAGCAGTTTTGTTTTCTTTTTGAGACGCCGTTCCTAACGTTCCCTCCTGAGCAGAAAGTGTTGCCAACCAAATGAGAAACTTTATGGAATGAGGAACGTCCAAATGAAGGAAATGTTTGCTTAAGATAGACGACCAAAGATGGAAGGGGTGGGAGGGAGGGAGGAGGGTGATGAGGAGGAATAAAAACTTTCTGGTGAGAAGCTCTTGAGGCCACTCCTTTTGTATCATTGTGTAGCAATGTCCCTTATCATATCCGGGCATTATGGAAATGAGCTATAACCCGGGGAGGCAACTTTAAAAGTAGCAAAGTTCGGCACTAAAGTTGAGGAAATGAAAACAAGGCCCAGGTGGAACTCCGCTCGGAAATTTGCACGTCTTGAAATTATGTGGATAAAAAAGGGAAGAGAAAAAGCAAAGACTTTGGTCACTTTTTTCCGCAAACTTAAGTTTTTTTTTTTTTCCGAAGAAGTTTGTATACCGAAGTTTTTGTCTTGACAAAAATAAGCAACGGAGTCGCACGTCTCGTCTAACTTCAGGAATGAGTAATCAAATTTGGAAAGGAAAAGATAATTCCCATTCCAGATTTTTTTATGCATGAAGAAGTGCTTGATCAGACCAGGTCATTTTTAGCCAGTCTTAACTTTCTTGTTCCATTATTATGCCAAAAGGTTTGGCGAACTGAATGTGATACTGTGTATTGTCGTACTTCTTCTTCTGCCTACATACATATATACATACATACATACCTGTACCCACAAAAGCGTATAAACCTTTCTTTAGATTGTGCGAAATTCTCACTGTATTTTCATTCATTCGTCCTTTTTGAATCTTCATCTTTTCCGCCGGTTTCTTTGCTGAGTAAATACGGATTTTCCTTTTCTGGTTTTTCCTTTCTGAGGAAGCGAGGAATATTTTCTTTTATAATGAATGACGGCAGGTTACGTATGTGTGTGTATATGCATACATTCATACAGTATTCAGAGTTGCAAGTTTTAATTTGCATGTTCTTGTGTTATTTATTTAGACAGGTTAGACATTATTTTTTTTTTAACAGATTGACTGCGATTTATTTAGATTTGATTTATGTATACACACACACACACACACACACACACACACACACATATATATATATATATATATATATATATATATATATATATATATATACAGATGGTGTATATTATATGGTGTAAGTTTTTTATGTAATTTTTCTTAAGAAATCAACATATGTCCTCAGCATTCATCTTAATGCCCCCAGCTGTTGAATTACGCGTTTTGCTAAGTACAACCGTTAGTTACGTAATTGTAGTTCATATCATCAGTCCTATTTTAGATATGAAATTGTGTATGAGCAAGTGAAGGTGTATG
>NC_087205.1:81688741-81708741 GCF_015104395.2 Macrobrachium nipponense
TAATAATAATAATAATAGCCGATGATTAGCAGAAAATTAGTAAATTGACAATAGTTTTTTACATCTATTGTAACAGTACCGCATCTGAGAATATAATTATCAACCATTATCTCAAATGATAGGGGCGTAAACGCCTGTACCATTTTTGTTCCCTGAAATTTAGTAAGGCAAAAGGTTTAGGCCTAATAAGATTTGCTTAAATCCTTTAAAGTGTGACGTAGTGCTATAATTAATTAGTGTAATGTATTGCACTCTCAAAGGGTGCAGGGAGAGAGGGGGTGGGTGTTAATCAGAGGCATATATGTCAAAATGGTTATTAGCGATTTTATACCGACGTTTTTATATTTCGCTGTAATTTTATTTCAGATTACATTTGTTAGTGATTTTTATTCATGGCCTTAATTATGTAGGCTTCAGATATTTAAATCAGATTCCTAAACATAACTACATGCTGTCACCCTTGCATGAGTCAAACCTCTCAATGTTGTATGTATGTATGTATGTTTATTAAAAAAAAATTTCCTTATTCATTCGTCGATGTTTCCTATTATTTTAGTATCTTTTGTTTTTAATATTCATTTAATGTTAGCTGTGTCTTTTTACCATTTAAAGCTTTTTGTGTTTTTTTCATATTTTATCTTACATCTCTTTCTCATGACTTTTTTTCTATACACAAAAGTATTGATTTTTTTACACACCACTTACAGTTTCCAAACAAATAAAAGAACATCGTCACTTCCAAACCTGAAAGTTCCCAAGCTAGGTCTTGGGTACGACCCAATCAGTAGAACAGTGGCATCCGGGCTCCCCTGGCGAGCTCCAAAAGAGTACCCCCTGCCGAATCGGGACCATAGGGTTCCTTCAGAAACACAGGAGGGTGTCTATCTTAATTTTGATTTTCAATCAAAAAAAGGCACAATTCCGTTCCTGTATCCTCCTGTTATACTGCATCCATCCAACCAAACATTCTGTCACATCCTGAATGAATCTTGTGCCTTCGACGATGGTAGAAAGTAGAGCAAGTGTCTTTTTTTCAATATTGGAATAAATCAGTTTTGATATCAGTGTCAGCTCTCTGGGGATTCCAAAGGGTTCTTGGATTCCTGGTCTAGCGGAGGGACCCCTACCTGGTGATCCTAAGAGAACAGAGGCCACTGTACGTAAATATAAACACTGAAAAGTTTTTAGATTGAAATTTTACCCTCTAAAGCCTGATGTGATAGGATCAATAGATTTTGTCGAATCATGAATATTAATTTGTATTTTTCGAGAAATTGGAGTCCCTAAAATACGGTGAGAAGTTTCTAAGGTTATGGAGTTACATAGATTATACCATGTTTTTTTAATTAGGTCTTCCAGAATGTCATGTGAAAAATAGCACATGATTAATGGAAGTAGAAAGATCAGTTTTTATTGTTGGATAAAATATGGTCCTCCAAAATATGTTCTGGAAGGTTACGCGAACAAATAAATTATTTTTCTTCATAAATAAAATAGTCGAATGCATCATGGAAATAAAAGAGCGTCATTGTAAAATGGGGAGGGGCCTTTTAGATCTCATGTTTTCCGGATTTCGCTTCCCCGTACAGAGAGCTCATATCATGCAGTGAAAAGAGAAAATAAGAAAAAAGAAAAGTTATAAAAAAGAAAGTCTATTCTCAGATCTCAAAATAGGAGATGAAACAGCAAAAAGGATTCTCTCTCTCTCTCTCTCTCCTCTCTCTCTCTCTCTCTGTACCGTGACTTTTTGCCATGCGATAACGGAAGGGGATGAAAAATGCGGACACTGTATTTTTCAAGTCTTAACTAAGTATTGCATCTTTTACTTTGTATTCTTTACCAACACATATAATGTTTCCGTAGAAATAGTACGTAGTCACATAGAGTTAGAGTAGTGCAGTTTTTTTTTTTTTTTTTTTTTTTTTTTTTTTTGCAGCGGAGGGGGTTGGGTTTAGGACCGGTTAGCTGGGAGTAGAAATGTTTTTTTTTTTCCTGTTTTAACTTTTTATCAACAATACTATTTTCCAGCAGAATTGAATTCCCACCCAGTCCCCAGCCAACCTCCTGACGTTGTTTCGAGTTACATAAGGGAAAATTACCTTTTTTCCCAGATGACCTTTTTTCCCAAATTAAACTCAGAAGCAGCTTGCTAAAATAACGCTTTAGTTGTCCATAAGCAGAGAATTGCCGGAGGAAAGACACGTGCATAAGAAAGAAGGGAGAGAACGAATTCAACGTGAAATGTGTTATAAATTGGAGTAATCAAGTCACCATGGGTTTGTGGGGAAATGCGACGGAAGTGAGTCAGGTCCTTAACGCTTGCTCGTCCACATTAGTTGTAATTTTCAAATACTGTATTTTTTCCATATACAGCCAGAAACTTGTACCATAAATAGGTGAGGATGCTGGAACTTTGGTAAGTTAGTGAGATATTGAATTCCTGCGTTATAGAAGAGAAAGAATGGTTTTCAGTGTTGGTGCATCTTCTGTCATATATAAAAAAAAATAACTAGAAAAGAGCTAGACCAACATTCGCATTCATTAATTTCCTAGTCAGGCCGGTGGTAGAAGTTGACCCAAGGACTCACTAGAGAGAAAACTGGTTTGGAATCCGGAGCGAATGCTTAGTGATAATACAGGAGCATTCCATCAAAACCCTGGTGTGCCTCTGTTGACTTGCGCAAAGAATCAAGAGCCTTGTGCTTACTTATTTTGGAGCCACCCCTATGTGGGTAGTAAGTGAAATGAGAAACGTTTCGCCTGAGTCCTAAATGGTGACCACCAAGAAACGACAGGCCACAGGCCACAGGCCAACAGAAAATATTTTCTGGACACCAGAGATGTGGCACTTTTTTTTTTGCCACCCTTTTTAAGAGGAAAACGGCGTCTATGTATTTATATATATCGCCCAAATCTTAGAGTCCCTCAAGAAATAAGTGACGAAAGATAAGAAGAATCTCTGTGTGACTTCCATCTCGCGTGAGTCAAGGTTAGGACCGATAATTCTTCGGAATAGTGATGGAAGAGAGATGGATGATGTAGGTGTCTGAGGGGGGTGTGGTTGGGGGGATGGGCGTGGCTAGGCTGGAGAGAGGCACATTTACATCTCGCTCAGTGAAAGGTAATGGGAAAATGAGTTTATAAAGAGCGTCCCATGAGAGAAGTGACGTTCTCTTTCCTTTTTAAAATCGGGTTACCGTTTCCTTTTTTCCTCTTTCCATAGTTCGACCCTTTTTTCATTAGGAAAATTTTGTGTTGCGTCAAGGGACTTTTTAAAGTGATAGTTTCCCTATAGAAGAAGGATCTTTCTCTCTCTCTCTCTCTCTCTCTCTCTCTCTCTCTCTCTCACACACACACACACACACACACACACACACACAACACACACACGTAAAAAGAGGAAGACGGGCGTTTCTGCCTAAAGTGGAGGTGAAACAAAAGCAAGGAAATGTGGAGTTAATATTTATAATTGTAAATGAAAAAAATTAGTAATTATTTTACCTTCCATATCTCAGTAGGATTTTAGACGCCTTTTTGAGAACATTTGTTGCTTTGCTTCTCTTCCTCGTCCCTTCATTACATTCATTATATTATACGCACGCTGTCTCATGTTATCAAACATTAAAATCCGTTTTTATTACTTTATTATAGCCATTCTTCCATTGATCATCGCCTTCAATGGCCAGTTTCTTATGATGATCATCCTCCTCTTACTTCTTTTTCTGAGGCCTCTTTTCCACATTTTGATCCAGTGTCGACTACGTTCTTTCCAATCGCTTCAGGCCAATATTTTTAAATCAATGTAATCTCCTGGTGTCAGCTTTCTTAACGTCCATTGTGCCACCCACATTGAACCAAGCTCTGCTGCAAACTCTTTTCTCTTCTTTAGGTCACATCAAGAGAAGGAGAAAAAGAATATTTATTAATGTAGTCATAATCAAGAGGAGAAAGAGAGCAAGATGATTTCTTTCCATTATTTTGGCAACTTTAACAAAAACCCACAATGAGTAAATGGTACGGGGAAAATTATTTGATGTTAAAAGTTCTTTGAAAATTTTTCTTAAAAGTCAAATCTGAATTCCATTAATGAATGGCTGAGAATATGTAATCATAATAAAAAAGTAATCATAATCAAGAAGAAAAGAGGAAGAGTATTTATTCCAATGATTTCAGTATTGGAAAAACCACAATAACAGGTGCTTAGATTTTGAGGTATTGGTTTACTCTCTTATTTGTCGAGGAGCAAATCTAACTTCCTTCAGTGACTGCTGAACTTCTTATCTTAGTGAAGAGGGTAAGAAAAGAAAGAAAAGTTATTGCCATAATTATTTCAGCGTTCACAAACGACAACGGCAGAGGCGTTGCTAAAAGTTTACTGTTACACGTTCTGAACTATTTTTCTGAAAACACAATCTGCTCTAATGACGGCTAAAGTTTGTAGTCATAACTGGGAAGAAAAGAAGGAGACTATTTATTCCCCTAATTTCGACTTTGATACAATTAAAGTCATACATATTTAATTGTATACATTTCTAGAAAGGTTTTTGAAAGCAAATTTTGACTTTCTTTGGTGACTGCTGACTTTTTTAGTTATGACGAAGAGGTGAAGAAGAAGAGAAAGACTCTATCTATCGTTATTTCAACGTCAACAAAAGCAACATCAGCAGAGGCGTCCTTAACTTATTTAATGGTAAACGCTCTGAGAAAACTTTGCTTGAAGCGATCTTGGTCTATACTAAACACAACGAAGTGATTTATCTTTTTTTCCATTTAGCAACAAATTTTTTCCTTTTTGCTTTTGGAGTTTTTCACAGCCACGTACAGCATGTCACCAGTAATGCAGTAGTGTATATGTAAAAAGCGAAGAAGAGAAGCTTATAGTTTAGTCTTGATGTTAAAAGTAATAGATCCGAAATACACTAAAGGAAATATCGGTAAGAATTTGTATCAGATGTATAAAAGTGTAAGTATAAAATGTTCTAGTGAGAAAAGAAACCGTATACCTTTTTGCCATATGAATAACCAAAAATACATATTGATAATTTAATGTAGGTGTCTAATATTAGCTCTTCAGTAATTTTCTCCTCGAAAAATGTCTAATAATTAGTATTTACTGTATGAGAACACAGGCATATAAGTGCAGATTGAGAAATACATATAGAGAATATTTCCCTTGCGTCAAAGGAGAGGTTCATACACAAGAGGATGAGGTCGCAAACAACCGCGGGAAATTCATTTTATGTTCGTGACTGAAGCTACGATTTTCCCCGTCAGCCTGTTGTTGTCAGTAAGGTCGATTTTGCAGCGATATTATATTGACATCCAGCATTATGAACGCTTCCCGGTTACCTCTGCCATAAAGCAAGGTTGTGTGTCTGAGATCCCAGGATTTGAAATTTTTCCTCTCTTTAAAAGTCGCGATCTCGATGCAGGCCCTCACTCTTTTTTTTCTTTTTTTTCTTTTTTTTTTGCAATCTTTTGTATTACGGCTTAGCATTGGTTCAACTACAGTAATTACTTGTATGTACATTATAAACAAAAACAACCAGTAATATGCAGCTTTTATGAAAGACAGTCGAATACAGAGACCTTAGCTTGTCCTGGTATTGGAATATGACGCACTTGCTACGCGTTGCTGTAGTCCTGATTGTGATAATAAAATATATATATATATATATAGTATATATATATATATTATATATATATATATATATATATATATATATTATATAGGAGTATACAGGAGCGTAGACATAAACGGTTCAGGAGGTCCATTGATACTTCACATGAAGGCCAATATTTATTTTAAAACGTTTCGCATATCAACTTTGTGCATCTTCAGTCTGTTAAAAGAGAAATGCATATATTAAAAACTAAAAATAAGGATTCACAATAGTAATCATGTTAAAAATTTTTTTGCAATAAAAATATAAACAGTTAAAAAAGAGGAAGAAGAACCACTGAGGTACCAACCAACTAGAGTGGAAGGAAAGCAAGGATGATTTTTGAGAGAGCCAGGTCCAAGACGTTGACTATGCCAGAGTAGATCCCACGTAAGTAGCAGGGCATCCTGCGCATTTGAATTTATATACAACGTTGGATCTCATAAAGTCCTGCACTTTGAAAACACTTTGAAAAATGGATATCAATTTCAGGAACAAATCATCCATCAGGACGGAGACTACCAAATGGCCAGTTTTGACGTAGAATCGTTGTTTACGAATGTACCATTGAACGAAACCATAGATATTATTTTAAATAAGATTTTTGATTAGCTGCATGACACCTGTACTTTCATCGGTTTTACGTAAACCCCTTTTTTTTAAACAACAAATTTCATTGCAACTTGACTGTGCAAGATTCCATGTTTATTTTTAATCAACGACTCTATTCGCAGGTGGCGATGGAGTTGCTAGTGGGGTCGCCACTTGGGCCAATATTTGCCAACTTTTTTATGTCATATTTGGAAACAGAATTTTTAGATAATTGTCCTATTTCTTGTAAACCAGTGTATTACAGAAGATATGTTGACGACACATTTGCACTTTTTAGATATCAATGGCAAATAGCAAAATTTTTGGAACATATTAACGTACAACATCCTAACATTAAATTCACAATGGAGATAGAAAATGAAAACAAATTACCATTTCTGGACATCCTTGTCACTAGAGTCAATCAGAATTCACGACTACAGTATATTCGGAAAAAGACGTTCACGGGATTAGCCAATAACTTCTATAGTTTTTCTTGTCAGAAAACCTTCAAACTTAATACCATATACACATTGGTCTATAGAGCTTTGAAATACTCATCCACTGGCAAATTTTTCATATCGAAATGGAATTTTTAATAACCTTTTTCAAAAAACTCTTATACCCAAAGACATTGTACATAATATAATTAATAAATTAGTAGGTAACTATATCCAACCACCTCCTCCGCTAATGGATGTCCCAAAGAAACTAATGTATGCATCGATTCCATATGTAACTAACTCCGAAGTTTTGCTCTCAGACTCACACAAATAATAGAACAAGAAATGCTTGTCTCAAAATTAAACTTATTTCAAATAATCCTTGCAAAAATTGGCTCACTTTTTTATTTCAAAGATCGTCTGCAGGACTTTATGAGATCCAACGTTGTATATAAATTCAAATGCGCAGGATGCCCTGCTACTTACGTGGGATCTACTCGAAGATTAATGCAGATGAGATATTGCAGCCATATGGGGTTTCAGTTATAGAAACAGGTCAAAGAATTAGTAATCCTGAATTTTCTAATATCAAGAATCATGCCGTTAAATGCAAAATAAATGTATCGAAACAGGACTTCTCAATAATAGGTTACACTAAAGACCCGGACCACCTGACTACCTTGGAATCGTTAATTATTAAAAGACTGGTTCCCCCATTGAATAACAA
Organism: Macrobrachium nipponense; assembly: GCF_015104395.2. Classification (NCBI taxonomy): domain Eukaryota; kingdom Metazoa; phylum Arthropoda; class Malacostraca; order Decapoda; family Palaemonidae; genus Macrobrachium; species Macrobrachium nipponense. Next base: position 81,696,166 of record NC_087205.1, read on the forward strand.
CACCTCGGCTTCACCTCTACATCTGGCATAGTCAACGTCTTGGACCTGGCTCTCTCAAAAATCATTCCTTGCTTTCCTTCCACTCTAGTTGGTTGGTACCTCAGTGGTTCTTCTTCCTCTTTTTTAACTGTTTATAATTTTTATTTTTTTGCATTTTAACATGATTACTATTGTGAATCCTTATTTTTAGTTTTTAATACATGCATTTCTCTTTTAACAGACTGAAGATGCACAAAGTTGATGTGCGAAACGTTTTAAAATAAATATTGGCCTTCATGTGAAGTATCAATGGACCTCCTGAACCGTTTATATATATATATATATATATATATATATATATATATATATGTGTGTGTGTGTGTGTGTTGTGTGTGGTGGTGTGTGTGTGTGTGTGTAAATGTAATAGCTACAATGCCCTCTGAACTTCTCAAATTCTTTGCTCCTTTTTGGATACGCTTGTCACCACAAAGCCTCGAGATCCAGTGAATGTACACCATCGCTAAAGATCAGCATATATATATACATGCATACATACATACATACATACATATATGTGTGTGTGTATATATATCTATATATATATATATATAGTATATATATATATATTATATATATATTTGTATGTGTGTGTATCGATGGAATGGTCTCTCTGGGACTGTGTTATATTTCAACAGCCTTATGTTTGGTATTGCAGAATTGGTCCTTCCAAATCCAGACATAGCCTGCAATTCATCCTTCTGTCACCACGAGATCTCGAGTGTGTTTGTCACCGGGTCAGCCATATTGAACCATTTGATAATAGCTTTCCAACCACATTCAGCAAGACGCACCTTGGTAGAAACAGCTTTTTTTTTTTTTTTTTTTTTTTTAATGGAGTGGACGGTGGAATGGCAGCCCCATCTCTCCCAGGCCGGAAAAAACACGAAGAGGGAAGCGAAATAATCCCAACAAACACTTTAAATAACTAGATAAAACAGTGGCACTCCCGTCTTTGAATCGTTGTGGCCATCTTTGGGCCACACATATATAGTAGATTTCAACACAAACGTCATTTTAGAAACCGATTTTATGGAGAGAGAGAGAGAGAGAGAGAGAGAGGAGAGAGAGAGAGAGAGCAACAACAACAAATGCAGGTAGTGGTCAAATCCCGGTCTAACGCAGTGTCAAAAGCGTCCTAACCGCTACGACTTGACAAAATCGTACAGGTTTCTCCCTCTATATTATAACGAATTTTCGCCGGTTGTTTGTGCACCCTTCCTCTCGTAAACATCCGGTCGAGGTATAAATATGGCCTCCTGTGTTTCCTGCGGTCATCCCTTAGACGTGTATTTCTTTCCTTTTCCTCTTATTGTTTGGTCTTTTTAGAGTAAAGATGAGGTTGGAGCGTCGCTAGTAAGTACGTAGATCATTATTTTTACCGTTCAAGTGTTAGTGTATTGTCGTGACACTTCTAGGGAGAGTGATAATATGATCATTATTCCAATGTTCAGATTTTCAGTGTAACAAAATTTAAATTGTAAGAATAATAATGATAATATCAAGAGTTTCCAAGTTTTTCGGAAGGTTTGGAAATTTACCATAAGAAATGAGGGTGTTATGTATTAGAACATCATCATTAACACAGATCATTTAAGAGCTTCACTCCAATAATCATTATGGTTGCAGATGTTTTGATATGATTTTTTCTCAACAAGCTATGATTCCATATTTCGTTTTGAGAATATGCAAAAACCAAAGGTACAATTCAAGATCGAAAACTATTGTTTTTGTTATGAAATTTACAGCTGTCATTATTACTTTATTAGGGTGGTTATTTTGTATTAATAATTTAATGATTGGTAATAATCTTAATTCTTTTTCATCATTTTAAAGTTACGTGATAATCATTGCCATTTTTCGTCATTGTTGTGTATATCAACAGAACAGATAGTTCATTATGCAATGGGTACAATTTGTTCTGTTAGTAATTTCGTCTACATGAATAGTTTGCGGTTATATCGATTACTTTTTATTACTCTGTCATGTTCTCATACATGCTTTATAAGAGTGAGATTTTAATCGTGTGTTATTGATTGTCACAGCCATGAGTTTACAGTTTACAGTTACCTTGTGATTCATCCGTTTCATCATCATGGGTAGTGCGTGATAAAAGGCTTACAGAAATTATTTTTGACATCACGTCTAATTATCACCGTCAGTGATTGGGTATCATGAATGGCTCCTCATCTCCGCGTATCATCATATCTCATTTTCATCAATAGCCTGTGATAATGAGGGAATGCTTAGTGTTTCGTTTCATTATTTCTGTGATGATGCGGTGATGCTTGTCTCTTCATATCTATACATCTCTTCATCACCAGTAGACTGATAATGAGATGATGCCTATCTTCTCATATCATCACAAATGCTTCATATGGCAGTCCCTCCTGACATAGACACATGATATAAACTCGCTCATTCGCTGAGTAAAAATAAATACAGAGCCCGTCATTCATATTCACCCCCGACATATTTCATGGCTTGGCGTCGTCCCTGGTAATTTATTAGCATAATATGCTAGATTCTTTCTTCTAGCTGGGAAGGTGAAAAATTGGGAGAAGGGAAACGGGGACGTGGATTCTGGAAGGCCAGGACGTGACTGGTGGAATGAGCCACGAATATTCCAAAACCGCAGAGCCACCGAAGATTTGTTAGGTTTCGTCGCCTTGATTACATTTCATAGGAGGTTATTTATCGATGTGTTATTGGAGCTGCGTCTTGGCTATTATTATTATTCTGTAAAAGAAAACTCTTGAGATGGCTTCGTTTGTCCGTCCGCACTTTTTCTGTCCTCCCTCAAATCTTAAAAACTACTGAGGCCAGAGGGATGCAAATTAGTATGTCGATCATCCAACCTCCATTCGTCAAACATACCAGATTGCAGCTCTCTAGCCTCAGTAGTTTTTATTTTTTTTAAAGTTTAATTGAACCCATGAAATCGTCTAAATTCTGCGTCTTGCGGAAAACGCATAGGTAACAGGCCGCCGCCACCACCGTTCTAGGGCTGAAGGTTTCATGGGCCGTGGCTCATACAGCATTATGCGCTGTACAGAAAACTCGACTGCACCAAAGAAACTTCCTCGCAGTTTTTACTTATTATTATTATTATTATTATTATTATTATTATTAAATTGGTATAGATCTTATGTGGAATTTTAATAACAGATCTTCGTTGCTTCTAATCAAGAAAATTCTTCACTAAAACTATAAGGAAAAGATAGATTAAATAATCGAACTTTTTCTTTATAATTAAACTCGGGGTTGTGGGAGGAAAACCGGTTTTTTTAATTTCGTGTTTTTTCGTTTTTGTTTTTGTTTTTTCTTGCACCCACTTTCTCCATTTTTAAGGACCTTACTTATATTTAGTATAGACTTATGATGTTACTGAAGCCTCACACTTTCCTTCTAGATTAGAGGAATTAGACCTTATATATATAATCGGAGTTCCAGTTGTGATGTCAGTAAGGATAAAACCACGAATTGCAAGGCAAGAACGTATTTCAGTTCAACCACATAACCCCCGTGAATTCCATGTCTCAAACTTTCACTAGTGTAGGCAGCAAAATATTGTCTTATTGTGCTGACTGCAGCTAAAAACTTGAGCAATAGCGAAAAACAGTTCATATATACGATATTAATGTTCAGTACACCGTTAATTGAGCTCTGGGAAGGAAGTGTGCAAGGGCGGTTCTGGGTGCGCCATCATTCGGTGGGACGCCATATTGGATTCAAAATTGCCTTGAACTCTCATCTTACGAAGACTTCATGCTTATTTTAGATCGTATGGCAGTTTCTTATGGCTCTTTTTGTTAATGCAACTGCAGTCTTTTGAAAGAATTACTTAAAAGTGTCATTTTTGTGGGTGTTTCACCTATTATATATCGAGTGAAAAGGTGAAAATTCAGGAATCGATGCGTGTCATGGGCGATATTTTAATCTATAGCATGCCTTATATATTCATCTTTCACAAAATCAAAACCAAATATAATACACATGGCATGTTTGTAAACAAGTGAGTAACGCCCACATTTTTAGTAAATGTACTCAGAATATCACTAGGATTGTGATATCTTTCACTGTAGAATATATCACTTTTTGCAATGAATGAACACAGTAACCTTCGACCCACGGTCCAAGCACAACAACTGCCCACTGCCATGCTATGCACATTGCCTTGTTACCCAAGCTCTAGGCACAATATAAGCACAGTTAGCCATTTTTTGTAGTTTAGGAAGCAATAGAATCTGAGTAAATGTTTAAAAAAAATTGGCCTTTGTATTCAGGCTGTTTTTTTTTTTTTTTTTTTTTTTTGTGGAAAAAATTCCCGAAAAAACACGCTTAATTTTCTCGGGTTGCAATCTTAGTTGTACCTCAGATTAACCAGTGATATCTTGTATTTTCTCAATTATTTGAACTCTTAACAGAAAACATGTCCACGATTTGTCAAATTAGCGTCGATCATCTTATATTCCTGAGGCCTGAGGCTGTGACTTCTTGCCTCGTACGATAAAGACGAGGGACAGTTGTCGTATCATTCTGATTGAAGTCTTTAAGAAATAGAATTTGCCATAAATATTTGTTATGCTCTTATGTTGGAAGGTTGAAAACATTCTCTCTCTCTCTCTCTCTCTCTCTCTCTCTCTCTCTCTCTCTCTCTCTCTCTCTCTCTCATTTTAGCTATTTTTTCCGGAAGCCATGTTCTTACTTTTTATTATTCATTATTTATTGAACTTCGATGCTTTATTCGCGATTTCGGCAATATATAAATCCGTTGTATTTCTTTAACCCTTATCTCGCAGCTTTTTTTTCCCGGGTTCATTACTGGAGTTTCTTTTATTATAATCACCTCTGATCTTAAGAACTATTCACTATCTCCACGACATATGTATTTTCCATGTTCTTCCAGATTACCCATCTAGACAGTTTGATGAAACAAACAACCCTCATTATATGTCAACATTCTTAGCGTTCACGTGACTAATCCTGTAGAAATTTCACTACTCAGACGAATAAATCTCTTCTGAAAATTTGGATTAGGTGATTCGACGTTACAATTTCATTCTTTATCCCGTTAGTATTACTGCTACCATTATATGTCCATATTTAGAATGTTTCCCTCATATTTAGATTTTTTTTTCTTTTTTTTTTTGCTCGAACCCTGCCCTTGACCTTGACCTTGACCTCTGCAAGGTGTCAGTGCTATGTATTCCCGAGGCACTATTCCAACAAGCTCGAGGAGGTCGTCAATCTCCGGTATGCTCGTGACTTTTTCTTTCGCTTTACCATCAAGCTTTTTCTGCTTTCCTCCTCTTTTCCGGATTCCCACAATGTCCCATCTTTCGAGGCCTATCTTGTCGAGATAGGCACACTAAGGTTGCCCATTCCGTCGGCTTTTATACATAAAAACACCCACCTTCGTCCAACGCAACTTCTAACTCAAAGGTTCTCTTCATTTGCAAACACATTAAATAATCATGGAAGCAGAATGTGTGCCCTTTGCAAACTTGCGTTAACGTCGAAACAGTTCTCCTTTGTGCCTACACTTATCCCTACTTCACTCGCAGTCCAAAAGGAATCATAATTGCACTCGGCAAATTTTTCATCAGGAAGCACTCTCAAAGCGCCCTCTGTGCCATGCCCTTGTTAATCTTTTCTCTACCCTTTTGTTGGAGTGCAGTCTATTTGTACATATTCATAGACGTGCGCGTGTATTTGAATGTAAATATGTTAACATATTGTATACAATGCGCTTCCACTTATGACCTACAGTACAATATAGGTAGGTGTATGTCTTGCATATTTTAAAGTGCACACGCATACATACATACTTATATATTTTTTTTTAAGTATAAGATAAAATGTGTGTTCATGAATACGAGATACTTCACTCTTAGCATTCACTTAACTTTTGTTAACGTATTTCCTTGGTTCTCCTTCGATGACCTGTTCCTCTGGACAGTCTCTGGTGTGTTTTTATCTCTGGAAGCGCCCTTAGTTAATCCCATTATCATCTCCTTTTTTGACCTGTGTATATCTTCGACCGTTTATTTAAAATTTCTAGGAACTTCACAAAATATATTTCTCTTACTCTGTACAACACTTATTATGCCTTTTGTTTTCCAGCACATATACACCTTTGTTTCCTGTGAATTCTCCTTGCCAAGTAACACATACCTTACTATTGTGACCTGGCTTTCATTAGACCACTTTCCCTTTAAGCATATAGGTTACTGGCATTAAATCTTGCCATCAGCCTTGGTTTTATGCGTAATATCAAGACTTGCAAGACCTATATATCTTTCTTTGTTTTTTCCTTTTTTTATTTATTTTTTTTTCTCTCATCTCTTGAAATTTTTTTCATCAGTTCAACATAAATTTCTGATCAGCAAAGTCCATTTTTTTAAAGCTAAGCTGTTTACCCAGGTTTTCACATCTGTCATGGGTATTACGTTTTTTTTTAGCAGTCAGTTAGAAGGGTGATGTAAAAACTAATAATTTCGGATTGTTTTGTTTGCATTCTAGTTTGGATATGGATCAGCTTTTTTTTTTTAGCTTCATTTACTGTTGATATCGCTGATCCTAATTAAAGAAAGCATTTTCTTTGTCTGTTTTTGAAATGTAAATGTAAATATAAATGTAAATGATGCTAAGTATTTGTACTTCTGTAAAAAAAAAACATTCACTCAATATGCAGCTGTACCTAGACAAAGAGATATAAATAATCCTCTTCTCTGATCCTCTGGAACTTTACCCTTTGTTGAACAGACGTAATTCGCCTGTCAATTCTTTATCACTTGATGAGATTACCATAAGATGGTAATTATATTTATTATTTTCCAGACCCAGTTCCATTTTCATTGTTTCACTCACAAGTAGCACGAAAGCGCATGCGCGCTCTCAAAACTCCCTTCTTACATCAGCTTTAAGCATTCCCTTTAAATGTTCATGCTTTTATCTTTGAGTATTTGGACGTATTTCCAAGAGCATCTTTTACCCTCGTGTCATTTTGTTGTGTAACCCTCGTTGCATTCTCATACATCCAGAGCAACAATTCTATCTATATTTATCAACGGTGTAGATATTCTCACTTCAAGATATAGTTTTCTTGAATGTGAAATGTTTGTGTCACATGCATATTTCTTGATTTGTGCACCAGAGGTTATACAGTATGCTTTGAATCACCGTTGACCAATGATACGAGCAAGATTTGACTTTTTTAGACACTTAAAAAGCTATGGAATATGTTACTGTCATCCTTCATGCCAGTTCACTCGCTGTCTACCATAAGTAGTATTTTCTTTTTAACTTTTTGAAAGTCCTGATACTCATATTTTTTCATTCCTTTTCTTCCTTTCTCTCTGTTTTCATTTTTGAATTCCTAACTGCCCCCTTCTCTCTCTGATCTCTCCAAGAGGCCCCATTATCTTCCCAATAATCAAATTACGGCTTTCACATCTTGGGAATATGGTCTCCATTCCTAGGCACTGGGTCGTGAGGATTCGCGAGATGAAAGAATACTTCTTTTAGAGAGAGAGAGAGAGAGAGAGAGAGAGAGAGAGAGAGAGAGAGAATGGTTTATGAAGACCCAGTGCTACTGGTCTCCAGTTTCCGTTAACGTTCCATTTATTCGTCGTCTATACACGTCTTTGTTCATAAAAGTATAGTTCCGTATTGATTCTCTCTTTATATAGTCATTTTCTCATATTGTTACCATAACATCGATGACCCTAGTCGTTGCGTCGCCGGATTACATATACAAATCCGTTAAATTTCGTTTACTATACTAGTGTGTGCGTGTGAGTCTGACCTCAGCAACTAACCGGTGGCTGTACAGAAGAATCTTCTGACTCAACAGAGCCTTTGTCGATTATGGCCCTTAAAGCATAATCTTGAAAAGGGCTTTGTATGAGACACAAACTAATTACTTTCGAGCTAATATGCTTCTCCTTTACCAAACCACCTCTTCGGGAATATGATGTGTTACTCTTTCGAAGAGTTGGTGCTTTTTCTTTCTTGTAACGTGAGCCATGTACCATGTGTTACTCTCCTTAGGGGGTTAGTGTTGTCAGTGCACGTCAGTTGGTGCACTGTAAGCATGACTTAAGCTTCTTTGCAGTGTCATTTCGACCCATAGCTTTAGCCCCTTCCATTTCTTTTATTGAAGCTCTTCCATATTTTTTTTTCTTCCATCTTACTTTCCTAACAATTGTTTTATAGTGCAACTGCGAGTTTTTTTTATAATTGCAATTTCCCTTTCAGAGCTGACTGACTTCATAGGTCCCAAGAGCTTGGTTTTTTGCCTAAATTTTATATTCTGTTCCATTCCTTGTGTTACTCTGAGTCAAGAGAAACCTCTGACTTCCTAAATATTATTTTACTTCAACATACCATTTCAGAGGCTGTTACAGTTGCAATTTTTTTCTCTCTCTTTTGCTGGCGCAGTTTTCACATAGTACGCGCCCTGTCAAGTATGTCGACTCCAGAACTGCTTTGAAAGAGACAACCAATCCATTTTCCCAATCTCAACGACTTGGATCAAATCATCCAGCATCCTGCGAGAGTTCCAGACCACCATGATCAGCCAGCTGTAACTTTTCCGCACTTTTTCTCTTTTTCTTTGCATCCGTCCGAACGTTATAACTTTTGGTGTTCTTTCTTGGACCTACTGGCGACTCTCTCTCTCTCTCTCTCTCATCTCCGGTCTTCTGACTGAATATTTTTTTGTCAGACTTCTACTTTTCAGTAACTTTTCTATGGACTTTATTGGTCTGAAAATACTGCTTTTACATACCTGCTTGATGCCCATGTACTTGATTATCGTATTTATCATTTTAATGATTAAAATTTGCTATATGAGTGCCATATATTATTGTCATTGCGATAAAAGCGTCAATTAACTTTCATGGCAAACATTCTTACGTCATTATTATTCTTTTGCCACAAACGAGAAAAAGAGTAAGTGGAACGTACGTAAACCCTCGGTCTTAATACGCCCTCAAACTTCAAAAGAATTTCTAAAAGTATTATTTATCATATATCGACATTGCAAATGCATCTAGAATATGAGAGGGACCTCTTTATGGAATGGAAAGGCTTTTAGAACGCGTGTTTTTAGGATTTCACTTCTTTCTGGAGGGTTCTGATATCATGCAGGAAAAATATGAAAAGGAAACCATTCGCAGATCTCAAAATGGATGTGGAAGCTGCAGAGATCTTTCAAGTTTTTTCCTCTCTCTCTCTCTCTCTCTCTCTCTCTCTCTCTCTCTCTCTCTCTCTCTCTCTCTCTCTCTCTCTCTCTCTGCAGAGTCTTGGCAGGGAGACGAGATGAAAAATGTGAGGGGCCTATGTTTTTAGGCTTCTGGTAAAGCAGTCTTTTGTGTGTTTCACCTCCGGTAGAAATTATGGCACCTTGGAAATTCGGAATCTCGGGTAAGTTTTTTTTCCTATTGTTCTTTCTCTTTCTCTTTCTATTTTTCCTCTTCCTTTCTTCTTTCTTAGATGAAGGCGAAGCTATACATGGTTAAACCTTTCCTCAATTTTTTGCGAGGTTTATTCCGAGCGTCTTAATCCCTTTACGCTGCTGAACTTTTTTTTTTTTTTTTTTTTTTTTTTTTTTTTTTTTTTTTTTTTTTTTTTTTTTTTAGAAAGAAGAAAACCATTCATCTTGTCAGAGAAGGAGCGGTGGAACCCGAGCTCGGAAAAGCATTAGAATAATGAAAAAAACTGAGTAATAGAAACAGATTAAGGAGAGAAACAGAGAAATAGAAAAAGTTACACTGGAAAAAAAATCCAAGGTTACTCGATTAATTAAAAGGGTTTGTATTTAGTGGAACGCCAGCAAAAGGATAAACTTCACCCAAGTCTTTTCTTTCGAAAATTGTAGCGGGGAACGTACGAAAAAGAAGTTCTCCTTTTGAAAGGATTGTTCACGTTTGAAAGGTTAAAGGTATAGGAGTCATATGGGAGGGAGAATTACCCACATTATCACGTCACTCTCTGAAAAGAAATGGGGAAATGAGTTTGTGGACTACATGTCATTACATTCTGAAAAAAGTAGTCACGATCTTTTCATTTTTTCCCCGCTTTCTCTCTCTTAGTGTCGCTTATGACAATTCTTTGCTTTTGTTTTAGTTATTGGTTTAGTCTGATCAGTATTATTCATGGGATATCGTGTACACTGATTTTCTATAGGTCCAGTTTTCTTGAAGTCCTCAACCAGTTTCCAGTTTCAAGGCTTCCTTTTTCTCATTTTTTTATCGAAAGAAAACAGATTTTTCCTTGTGGGAATCATTGTCTCACGAATACCTGACGATTCTGCTTAATCAGAACTAATTAATCCTCGAAAACTTAATTCTTGAGCAGTATCCAATGAAGATGTACAGAAAATAGTTGTATTAATGAAAAGATTAACAAATTTAGACATAGAACTATATATATACCACCGACTATTTGGGTAATTTTGAAATTAAATCCTGAAGAACAGATGGGAAAAACAAATTTGCTTTAATAAAAGACAGAAAATTATATTAGCTGATTGCTTGGAAATGGAGACCTTCCTAGTTTATTTTATTTTCATTTTATTTTATTCTATTTTTTGCCAGATTAACTTAACTGTCAGTCGAGCAAACTTTCTGTTTCATATTCCTTTATATGACTGAAAAACCGTCCCACAACAGCTTTGCGAAAACTTGTCTATTGCATCTGACCTTGTCGTGTTATTGGATCCAAAAGCAATTAAAAAAGAAAGTAAGAATGTGCCGAAGATCGAGTTTAATGTAATCTCGGTATAGTCCTTTATGAGCCGCGGCCCATGGAACTCTCAGCCAGCCGTGGTGGCCTGTGTTGTTGCGTTGCCAGAAGCACGATCATGGCTAACCTTAACCTTAAATGAAATATAAACTAATGAGCCTAGAGGGCTGCAATTTGGTATGTTTGATGATTAGAGGGTGAATGATCAACTTACTAATTTGCAGCCTTCTAGACTCAGTAAGTTTTAGGATCTGAGGCCGGACAGAAAAAGTGCGGACGCACAGACAAAGGCGGCACAATAGTTTTCTTTCCAGAAAACTCAAATCTGTTCAGAGGTTGGTGTTAAAGGCTTCGAAATTAGATCTTTATCGAGGTGGAGTTTCCAACGTGACTTGCTTTCCGAGCCTCTACGAGATTTGACTAAGCCATTTAAGAGAACTGGAGTGTTTGAGATACGCTGATGCCTACCATTGAATGAGTGGGTAGCCACCTCTAACTTCCCATGCTTATCTTGTTATTCCCAGAATTTCTTATTTATTTAATCATTTGAGCGTTTATAGATTTAAGAAGTTCCTCGTTGGACGAGTGGTTTTCGTGCTCGGCTACCAGTCTGGTAGACCGAACTTTGATTCTCAGCTCGGCCAACGCGGAATCAGAGTAATTTATTTCCGGTGATAGAAATTCGTTTCTCTATATAATGTGGTTCAGATCCCACAATAGGCTGTAGGTCCCGCTGCTACGAAACCAACTGGTTCCTAGCCACGTATAAAATATCTAATCCTTCGGGCCAGCCCTAGGAGAGCTGTTAATCAGCTCAGTGGTCTGGTAAAACTCAGATATACTTTATAGACTTAAGATGCACGTTGGGAAGACTGAGTCACCAAGCAGGCCAGTGAGGGAATCTATCTTTAAAATATATAAAAGTAGCTTTCGTCTACCACACAGCTAGACTCCTGCCCTTTGTCGGCAAAGAGTATGAATTGGCCAAATCTGCGAATTCTATTTTCCATCGTACATTTTATTCCAAATATTTGGTCACTTGAAACAAAGTTGATGCTGGACGTATCCAAAACTGTCAACTCCTTTGTGTGTGTGTGTGTTTGTGTGTGTGTGTGTGTGTGTATGTGAGAGAGAGAGAGAGAGAAAGATAGAGAGAGAATGAGAGAGTTGGTATGGAGCGACCGTCTACCTTTGAAAGCCAGAGTTTCTCAATGGACACCGTGGCCGAGTGTTGCATCAATCGTTTCTGTTTGTTAGGTAGGAGGGTCAGTCTAGTGCTGTTGCCACCAATCGATCTAGCTATACATAAGTACCAATGTCGATGGGGCCAACAACCAAGAGCCTAAAAATTTGCTGAAAAGCAAGGAAGTTGTACCCTTCCAGTGTCTCCGCCTTGATGAGAGAAAAAGTTGTATATATATATATATATATAGTATATATATATATATATAATATATATATATATATATATACAATGTGTGTGTATTTATGGATGTTTGTAACTGTCCCCGTCTTTCTATTTCCTTTATAAGAGAGAGAGAGAGAGAGAGAGAGAGAGAGGCATACTAAGATTTAAAACGAAACAAGTAATCAATATGCCGAAGTTTCTTCGGCGCAATCAAGTTTTCTGTAAAGCCGCTGCAGCGTATAATCAAGTCCACCGAAAATAAATCTACCTTTCGATGGTATCGGTATAATGCTGTATGAGCCGCGGCCCATGGAACTTTAACCACGGCGAGAAACGCGATTATGGCTAACTTTAACTGAGGCTAGAAGGCCTCGGTTGTT
>NC_087205.1:81713741-81718741 GCF_015104395.2 Macrobrachium nipponense
TCTCTGGCAATCTAAATTCCTGCTAAACGTTGGCGAGAAGAGCAACTTCGTTCCGCAACGTGGAACACTTGCTCATTAAGAGGCGAGAGTTTCATCACATACTAAGTGGTGCTTGTGATGAGGTTTGCCCTTCGCGCGAAACCTCTCCGGCTAAATCGGTCTTCAGAGTGGAATGAAGCTGCTCGGAATGGCTGCAGTGTCATAAGTGTACAGACGCACAATGACACGCACTCACACGAGCACTTAAACACTTGAAGCTCGTTTAGCCAAATGGAATACAAAATGGATGATTAGACTCTTTTTCTTTTTCTGAGCCTATTGCAGCCTCTCTCTTCCTGTTAAGGTTGAGGGACTCTTCGCACGTTTCAAGTTCGCGGAAAAGCCGTTGCCTTGGCGTCGGCCGCGTAATAACCCAAGGCCAACAGAATCCTTGTAATAACCCTCCTGTTTATTCCAGCGGAGTCATTACGCTCCGCGTCTCTCTAAAGGGCTTATCTCGACAACTACGTTCATGCCCAAGTTTAGTATGAACAAATAAGGATGTAATTCATCCCGGCCGTTATCGGATTTCGCAAAGTTTCCTTCATAAAGCGCTTATTTCCCGTGCTTGTGCCAGGCTCTCGCCATCTGCGGTGACTGACAGTCAGCTGTTCCTGTTTACACACACACACACACACACACATATATATACGTTATATATATATATATATATATATATATATATATATATATATATATATATATATATATTTACTTATAGATATGTATATATACACATATACATATTGATACACAACTGGAGGGTCACACTAAACGACCGCCTTCTTTTCCTGCACCATAGAAATAAGTTAAAAAAACACGGAGAAAATCTCATATGTATATGTATATATATATAATATATATATATATATATATATATATATAATGTGTGTGTGTATGTATGTATGTATGTATGTATGTATACATATTTATATATATCTGAGATTTTCTCCGCGTATTTTGAACTCGTTTCTAAGGTGCAGGCGGTGACGGCCGTCGTCTAGGATGGCCCTCCATTTGTATTCTGATTCTCAGAGAGAAGGTGAAAAGATTGTTGGCAGGTCGGCTGGACAAACGGAGACGGAGCAGCTTTGATGCTACACCCAATTCCACTTCGCCCTTCCCCGTATTCCTGTCCCTTCAGTAGTGCGTTCAACCGTGTGCTGCGGTCTTCTGATGGTCTGTGAAGTGTTAGTCATGTGGTCAAAGACCTGTTTGAAGATGGCGGGAAGGAGCCACTGATTTGTTTCAGGCTGTTGTAGCGGGATTCATATGATTGAAGTAATGGAAGTCGGTTTTTATTGGGGACGGGCTCTTAATTATTGTGTCATCTGACAGGTTACGTTTAATTGCAGTTTTCTTTTTATTATTATTTTTTTTTTAGAGAGAGAGAGAGAGAGAGTGAGAGAGAGAGAGAGAAAGAGAGAAAGAGGTATAATGGTTATGTTTATTGGTATTGCTCTTAATTGTATGTCTGCTGACACTTAATATAACAAACTCTAAGTACATTGTAGTAGGATAGATTAAGAAAAATGCAATTGTACAGTTATGTAGGTTTGTGTTATACCTTATTTTCTAATAACTTTAAAGATTCCATATCTTTTTAAGGTCTATATGACTAGGGAAGTTTACTATATGGCAATACAATTTTATATATATATATATATATATATATATATATATATACATTATATATATATATGTGTGTGTGTGTGTGTGTGTGTGTGTGTGTGTGTGTGTGTGTGTGTGTGTTTCAGTTTGTTCGTGAATACATCTGAAATCTCTTCTACGTATATTTCACCTTTTTTTAATCAAGAATTTCACGTCCTTGAAAGACGGAGTTTGATGTTCTGATACTCGAATGTCTTTGAAAACAATTTTATGTTATTTTGACATTGTAGTTGTGTCATTTGGCCTTTTGAAAGAGCGTTCTCTCTCTCTCTCTCTCTCTCTCTCTCTCTCTCTCTCTCTCTCTCTCTCTCTCTCTCTCTCTCTGAAGACGCTTTTCACCGGTTTTTATGATGTGAAAAACGATGTTATGCTAGTTTGACCTTGTGAGAATATCTTGATCTTGCGTAAATATTTTGGCTCTGTAGGTTTATATTCATCTTGCATGAATATTTTTACCTTGTAGGAACCTGATTCTTAAGATTTATACTATATTTTTTTTTTTCTTTTTTTTTTTTTTTTTTTTTACCTTACGATTGATGGTTTTCCAGGAACCTTCACAAATGTGAAATTTAACTCGCATCGAATTAATCGGTGTCGCAATAAAGACATGCCTTGACTATGGCGTAATGTGTTTGTTTGTGTGACTGCGTGTTTATTCTTTTGTTTGTGTTGGCATCGTACCTCGGGAAATGTTGGGCCCCTTTCATGCTGCTTACGCCGTAAAGTTCGGTGTGTGTAGTTTCTTTGTGCTTCTTTGGAAGGTTGTTTACATTCCGGCTATCTTTGTTTTCTTATTTGCCAGAACATATGAAGGACTTAGTATTGCAGCAGGATTACACACAAGCCTTTATATTATATTATATATTATATATATATATATATATATATATATATATATATATATATATATATATATATATATATATGCATGTATATGTATATATAGTATATATATGAGTTATCACATTACCGTGATTCATATATACACATTAAGCTATAAATGTCCTAATATCTGATTCACTCTACCTCTGAATCAATATTTTTTTCATATATGTTAACCGAAGAGGAGTTTTTTTGTAGCTTAATGCGTATTGTATGTATGAATGTATATATGTATAAATATACTTACATATATACCTATATGTATATCCTTATATGTGTATATATATACCTCTATATATATATATATATATATATAGTATATATAATATATATATATATATATATATATATTTATATACATATATAAGTTTATTTATACATATGTGTGAGCGCGCGTGTGCTCTTGAGTGGGTTTTCTCGTGTTGTTGTGCCATAGCTGCTATTGTCGGAGGTCATGAGGAAACTGAAAATCGATAATCATAGTAACCTTTACCTACGAATGACAGGATTTCAAAGCCATTTACAGGTTTTATAAATTAGTTTCAGAATATTCTTGGAAGCACTGGAAGCAGGTTCCTTTGTCATAAGCGATTGCAGTAAATCTGAAAGTAATATGATAAGGTTGGTTATTATTATTATTATTATTATTATTATTATTATTATTATTATTGATGTTGTTGTTATTACTATTATTATTATTATTATTATTATTATTATTATTATTATTATTATTATTATTATTATTATTATTATATTATTTTCAATGGTGTTGTTGTTTTTCTGCTTTTACTGTGTTGTTGCCGTTGCTATTGTCATTATCCTCCTTACTAGCTTAATGAGCATCATTATCATCAGCATAAAAAAATTATTATCATTGTTAGTATTACTTTCCTAATTACTAAAGAGTGACAAAAAAGTATTTCGATATATTTCTATGCGAATAGAAATTTATTCTAGAGGTAAATCCATCATAGGGATAATGTTACTACCCCAGAGAACTTTAATTTGTAAGTGAGGACGTATCATAGAAAAAGTGATATCTGAATATGGCACTTAATGGACATGTGACAAGTGACAGCCAGACATAAGAAGACTCTCAATTGTAACCAAAATACGGCGACTTTTTCATGTATGGATGATTGGTCCTGGCATATGAGATTTTGGAGGCTTTTAATCCTTTAAATAATGTAAATACAGGCTATGAGCTTAGTAAAATACTTCATTCAGACCATTTAGAGGTAAAAAAATCTTGATCGTGACTAAAAGTTTAATAATTTGCGTTTCAGTTGAGGTACGGGTAATCTTTGGAAGAATTGCCGAATGGCGGAATGAAATCTAGCTACTGGTAAATATATTGTGTGAATTGGAAAAGGACGCACGCTATTTCCAAACAAGGGAGAGGAGTTTCTAATATATTAATGTAGAATAAATATCCTGTTATACACTAATCAACCTACTGAAGCATGGACTTAAATGAGGTAGATTTTTTTACGGTGATAGAATGTGGTTGTTTTTTGTTTGGAAGTAAATTAATCGAGTTATAACCTATTTTAAATAGGTTATACGGGTAACATAATTAATTTATAAAAATAGCGGTAACTGACTTTATGACTGGTTATACTGATAACAGTCGATTTTTTTTTGTAACACCGAGAGAACAAAATCAGTCTTGCTCTATCCAAGATCTTAGGACTTTTCTTTTTTTATTTAGAGTCGAGCTGAAAACCATTGAAACAGGAAAACATCTGTTTACATTGCGTGTGTTCTGATAACAAGAAAAAAATTAAAATGTGGTTATGGCAGATGCAGAAGTCATAATTAAATATTCTGGGAGCTCTTCTCATTTAAGAAAAAAAATATAAATTAATTTCTACATTCCTCATGATTCATTTTTATTATTCCTTTACTCCGGTTATTAAAAAAAATTCTTTTTGCTTTCGTTTGAACTATATATGAATTTAAATGTTACAGTTTTGTTTTATTATGATATTTTTGGAGTGTCCAGAATTTATAGTTCAGAGTTAAACGGTGATAGCCTATTAGCCAATTAATCTGCTAGATTTGAATAAACAGCTTATAAGTTTCCCTCTCCTCGCCTCCGCTTGGATTGCTTTTCTCTGCCTTCTGGACAGACTCCGTGAACAGTGAGTAGATTCGACGTCTGCTTCTTATCTACTGCACCCACCGGATACAGCTTGTCTCGTGTGTTTTTCACTATATTATTTTTCATATTATTACTTAATTGCAATTCGGAGTTTATGGCAACCTTGTGACTTACTGGCTTTCGTTTACGTGAGGAAACGTCGGATCTTCTCTAGATAAGGACCTCCAAGGGTTTTCGGGGATAGTTATCTAGGCATAATACTTCTTGGGGGTCATTGTTTTTATGATATTTACAGTCTTTGGTT
>NC_087205.1:81723741-81736241 GCF_015104395.2 Macrobrachium nipponense
AGGTTCAAAAAGAAAAAGTAATCAAAAGTCAAACAGGTTCCTGAACATTCAGTGCTTCTGCTTAACGAGGCAGTAGTGGAAACTAAACGATTTTCCACCTTTTGCCGCCTCTTGTTTACCAATTGAACATTATTAATTTTTTTATAGTTGAAAATGGTATCGTAATTGCAAAAGTTTGGAACCGTTAGGATTTTCCACACTGGCGGCCGAGTGGTAAAAAAAATGATAGTTTCCATTTATCGTAACGACAGTTTTCTCTCAGCAGTTTTTGTTCTGCTGTCCTTCCTTGTCCGCTTTACTGCCTCAACCAGCCTTTACCTGTTTCTCTTCCTCATTCTGTTTTATAAGAGATACATAAGTATTTATGTGCGTGTGACCGTATGTAAAAGAGACTTTTTTTCCAAATCACCATCATCATGATTCAAAACAATGTGAATGCCAAACCCATGTTCATTTTATTGTATAAAATTCGCAATATAAGAGAAAATGGGATCGCAATAAAAGAGAAAATGGGATATTTTTCAACCGGATATGTGGAGAGACTGCTTTATCATCCTCCCACAAATACGGCAGACAACGTGCATGTTGAAACTTAGCTAAATTGTCCCTGATATTTATAGAGACTCCAAAAGAGTGGAGAAAGTCTTCCTACAAAAAAGCTGCTCTTTTTATCATAATCTAAACGGTTGGTATAAAAGGCCTCCCGAATTGTTAAAATAACGGGCCCCGAAAATAATAAGGTTGACTGATTAGAGTATTTCCAGGGGCTTCGTTTGGACTGCCAGTTTTCCATGTCACATTTGGATAACATTTTAATCCACCCCAACCTTTATTTTTAGGTAGCTGAAAAACTGCGGCAACTTTATGTTTTTCATCGATTTGGTTAATAATAATAATAATAATAATAATAATAATAATAATAATAATAATAATAATAATAATAATAATAATAATAATGGAGAAACAAATCCACAGTTATGCATATGTACATATATTTAAACATAAATCTGCACATATTTATCTTTATCGCGCTACTATGTTTAATATTATTATTATTATTACTATTAATAATAATAATAATAATAATAATAACTAATAATAATAATAATAATAATAATAATAATAATAATATAATAATAAATGGAAGGAGAAGGGAAAAGAAATTCCAAATATTCGTATACACATACACCAAAATATATCTTTCATGTAAGCCTCCAGGTTTTAAACCGTTGCCGAAAAGAGTGAAAGAAAAGGGGGAGGAAAAAGAATATTTTATTCAATAAAGGTATGTCACCCGAGAGAGAGAGAAAAAAAAAAAAAAAGGCCTTCACCTTACCAGAATGTTCATCATATTCGGTAGGTCCACGCATAAAAAACTTGAAATACAGCATTATCATAAAAAGGGAATATTTTCATCTTTTACTTCATATATTTTCATCTTTTACTTGATATATGTAGTACAGTTATAAAGAGGATTTAAAAAAAAAAGTAAGTAGATTTTAATCTAAAAAATATACACAGTTAGAAAAGGGGCCTGTTTTAAAATAATTATTGTGCCAAGTCCAATGCAACGAGTGTTCTCCCAATCCTACAAAAATATCTTTGGCAAATAATCTCACATTTTCCTTCTATTAAAGAAAATAAACGTTACTAAGAGGTCACTGGGTAATTGCTTACCTCTGAAAAATGGGAGCTGGAACCAATTTCCCCAATTATTATTTTTGTTTCCTTTTTACTTGTTTTTTTATCAAGTGTTCAGTAATTTCGTCCATTTCTGGAAATCGAAGCCCCAACTAATGGTGAAGTCTAGCATGGGGTCACATCCTCTCCATTATTAGGGAGGTTATCGGAAAACCATAAAGAAAAATGCAACAAAATATGAGGCCACCTGTCGAAGGCTATTTACTCCAACGTCATCTATCAAAACACTACAGTGCCACAAAAGCTCTGTTTTCCATTCATATCTCCCACATAATAATAATAATAATAATAATAATAATAATAATAATAATAATAATAATAATAATAATAATAATACGTGCATCAAGGAGAGTCAATTATATATTCATAAATGTGCATCCAAAGATAAGAAATTTCAAAAACCATTTCGGAGAATTTTGCCCAAATTTTCGCCACGCCCGCTGCCTCCGCTGCTCTAAGATTCCATTTTACCCGTCTCTAATGTTTCCTTCTAAATAACTATGAGCCAATCTACTCCATTTGTAACATCCGTATTTTGCTATCCACCACCTGCAACTGCGAGGTTTTCCGCTTGTTAAACCTTTGAGACCATCCAACTTTCATTTTCTTTTCCAGCGTTGAATGACCTCATAAGTCCCTGTGCTGGTGGCCTTTGGCCTAAAATCTGCATTCCAGTCCATTCCACACTGGCATGTATCTGCCTATATTTCCGGCTTCCATTTACCATTTTAACCTCCCTTTACCGGCATTTGCAATCAGCTTTCAACCCTTGGAGCCACATTCACTTTGGCAATCATGAACTTTTGAAAGTGTTCCAAATGGGAAGCAAGGGTTTAAAAGTCCTCGAGGAATGTGAGAAGATAAATTGATTTGCCGAAACGCTATGCTTTTCAGATCCGAGCTCTAATCGTCGAGATCTATGTACGAATGCTGCCCGTGATTGAATATTAGTTACGGATCTAAATAAAATGTCGGTAAAGAATTCATGCCTTCATAACTGCGTATCACAAAGTTAAAAGACAGCCACATACATGCGCGTTTATATATGTATTTATATGCGTGCGTTTGTAAAATACATTTTTTAAACAGCAACTATTATGATTCAAACAGTATTAATGCAAATGCATGTCACGTTCTTTAGAGGAAATATTGAAGTCTGATTTCCTGCATTTACCTTTCTTGAGTCTGAGCATCATGTGAACGAAATGAATAAGTCTAAAATATCGAACGGGGGACAAAAAAAAAAAGCAATAAAAAATAGAACAAAGCAACAGCAATGGAAAGTTTCCATTTTTGTTTTTCCATTTTATTTTTCACTTTGAGTTTGTTGGTTGCTGTTCCGTCCAAAAGGGAAACGATGTTAGAAAATTCATCCCAAAAATTTAGGCAGTTGCATTTTCGGCCATTAAACTAAACATTTTATTTTCCGTTTTGTACCCTGGTTCTTTTCTTCCCGGGCTTTTTATGTGTCGCTTCTTCCCCATTTTTATTATTCCGCTTTGTTTTCCTCCCTTTTTTTCGAAATGAAAGGATATAACGTGGAAAAATGTGTCCAGCTTCGGTCCCATCCAACAGTCCGGCTTATCCTTTCTTTTTCCCCTTCTTTTCTTTTCTTTAATATAGACAAGTTCTTTATTGTCTTTATTTACTTTCTTCCTCATTTTTGGTTTATATTTTTTAAACCTTTTGCAAAACCAGTTCGGGTTTTTCTTTCACAAGAGCATTTATATGGACAATATTCCGTCCAATTGAAATCTCTATGTAGGAATCCCCGTAGAGGGCATTGTCGTCAGTGCACCTCACTCAGGGCACTGTAGGCATTACTTCAAGTTCTTTGCAGCGTCCCTTAGGCCTCTAGCTGCAACCCCTTTCATTTTTGTGACAGTGCCTCCATTCATTTTGTCTCTTCCATCTTACTTTCCACCCTCTCGTAACAAGTGATTTATAATGCAACTGCTTTGAGTTTTTTTCCTCCTGTTACACCTTTCAAAACCACCTTTCAAAACCTTTCTCTATAAATATCCTCTTTAGCGCCGAGAGACCTCATAGGTCCCAGCGCTTGGCCTTCGGCCTAAATTTTATGTTCCTTCTCTCTATATAGAAACGGAGCTGATTCGTTGATCAATTGATCTCTGAGTGAATTTTTAAAGTTTTATGAAAGTAAGATTGACATCTCTGTCTTGTGTCTAAGAGATTTCGAAATTCCTTTATTTGGATCTATTTCTACGTGTTAACCTTCTTCTTCTTCTTCTTCTTCTTCTTCCCCCCTGTCTTTCTTTCTTTTTTTCGGGTTTTAATTTTCCCCCCCCCTTGGTTTATTCTTCTTCTTTTCTTGTTATTCTTCTTTTCTTCTTCTTCTTCTTCTTCTTCTTCTTCTTGCTTATTATTATTATTATTATTATTATTATTATTAGGATTATATTATTATTATTATTATTATTATTATTAGGGATTAAATTAAGGATTTAATTTAAATTTATTTTTAAGAATGTGAACAATCCATATTTTTTAAAGGGAAATTGTGAATTGATTCATTATTATTATTCTTATTATTATTGAGGAAATGTATTTTAAAAATTTAAAAACTGCTTAGCAAACGGAACGCAGAGCCTTTGTGGCACTGTAGTGTTTTGATAGATGCCGCCGGAGTTAATAGCTTTCGAAACGGTAGCCTCATATTTTGTTGCATTTTTCTTTATGGTTTTCCGATAACCTCCCTAATAACGGAGAGAAGGTGACCCCATACAAGACTTCACCATTAGTTGGGGCTTCGATTTTCCAGATTTGGACGAAATGACCGGGCATTTGATAAAAAGGAAAATTGGGTAAAAAAAAAAAAAATAGGCGGAAATTGGTTCTGATTCCCATTTTCCATAGGAAATTGATTTCTCACCCTCCCCCCTTTTTTTTCTCCACCTCCTAATGCCTATTTCCTTTCATGTTATAAAAAAAAAATGTGAGGTTATTTGTTGGTGTACCATGAACATTTTTTTTTATCTTATCTTTGTACGCGTGACACAGAATACTCTTATTGGCTCCATAGTTAATTGGCTAAAACAAACGAATGTCTATTTTTCGAGTACTTTTTTTATTCTTTTGCATTTTTTTAACTAAAAATTGTTGCCTTTATTATTATTATTATTATTATTATTATTATTATTATTATTATTATTATTATTATTATTATTATTATTATCTGTCACAGTCATCCTATTCGACTGGGTGGTTTTATAGTGTGGGATTCCGGTTTGCATCCTGCCTCCTTAGGAGTCCATCACTTTTCTTACTATGTGCGCTGTTCCCAGGAGCACACTCTTCTGCATGAGTCCTAGAGGTACTTCAGCATCTAATTTTCCCAGATTCCTTTTCTGGGATCTCGGGATCGTGCCTAGTGTCCCTATGGTTATGGGTACAATTTCCAATGGCATACCTCATATCCTTCTTATTTCTATTTTCAGGTCTTGATCCTTATCCATTTTTTTTCCTTTCTTTCTCATCTACTCTGATGGCCCATGGTACTGCGACATCAATGAGAGATATTATTATTATTATTATCATCATTATTATTATTTTTTTTTTTTTTTTTTTTTTTTGCTCTATCACAGTCCTCCAATTCGACTGGGTGTATTTATAGTGTGGGGTTCCGGGTTGCATCCTGCCTCCTTAGGAGTCCATCACTCTTCTTACTATGTGTGTACCGTTTCTAGGCTTATTATTATTATTATTATTATTATTATTATTATTATTATTATTATTATTATTATTATTATTTCTCCTTTAATGTGATTGAATTGCATTAGATGAAACAAGAATGTACAAACAGAGGTTCAAATGCAAAAGCTTCATTTCTCCAATTTATTGTAGTCGTAGAATTTAATTTCCGGATGTATGATGAAAATGTTCAATATTCCGGAAAGGTTGGGGCCTATTTTCAATGGAAGACTCGCCTTTTGTGAGGATTTTTTTTTTCTTTTACATTTCCTTGGCCTACCTTTTTGACAAATGAACGAAACTTACAGGCCTATCTGAAAAATTGATTTTTTTAGTGCTGAAGTTGTTAGATATGAAAGTAGATTTAGTTATAATTTTCGAATTTGTTGCTGTAAAATAAGATCAATTAGTTGAAAAAACTTTTAATATTTCTTCCCTTTCATGGTACTCGAGAGATAATGCAAACTTTTAAGTAATTTCTTCAATACTTTTAAGAGGGAAAACTGGGAATCCGAAGCTGGAAATTACCAAATTGTTCAACCTCATTATTTTAGTTAGTTGTACTTGAAACAGTTCCGAAGGTCGTTGTATCATAGCTCCAAACATGAGCAGACCCAAGTCTTTAATTGACTAAATAATTTTTTATCCGTTCCAGAAATATTATGGTTTAGTGAATCTCCCATCTACCAGGAGAATAAAAATGTTCAAATTACAGGAAGTTTTGTTTATCATTGTTGCACTTGCCCTCTTACTTTCCGGGAAAAATAGCCGAAAAGAACTTCAGCACTTTTTCTTCGATTTTGTGGAAGTGAGAGAGAGAGAGAGAGAGAGAGAGAGAGAGAGAGAGAGAGAGAGAGAGAGAGAGAGAGAGAGAGAGAGTGTGTAGGAGGAGGAGGAAGAGGGAAGGGAGAGTAGAACAAAAATTGTAGAGAGAAAATTGCTGTTACGATAAACACAAACAATAACTTTTTTTCGGCTCTCAGCCGCCACTGTGGAAAATCCTTGCGGCTCCAAACTTTTGCAATTACGATAACATTTTAAACGTACAAAAAAAAGCTAATAATGTGAAAATTGGTAAATAAGTAGCAAAAAGGTGGAAACATGTTTACTTTCGATTATTACCTCGTTAGGCATGTGGCGTTGGAGGTTCAAGCATTTGTTCGATGTTTCGGTACTTTTGTTAACGACAGAACAGTTCAGACTATTCAAAGTTACTAAGTATCCAGGTATGCTCATTGTATAGTGAGCCGTACTGTATGCTTATTTATATTTAAGTGGGCATGTTCATGATATCGTGTTTTTTCCCACATTTTATTATTGTTGTTAAAGGCCTTTTTTATTATTAATCATTTTGCAAAATTCTCATGATAGAAGATTTACGCTAAGGTAATGTTGACCAATATTCGTTTTCATAATTCAGATGAATTGACCCTAAAATCTGACGCATAATTTCCTGTGTATTTTGAATAGCAAGGCATGAATGAATAAGATTACAACAGTGAAATAAAAAAAAAGTTTTGAATCATAGCAAGACATGAATGAATAAGATTACGACAGTGAAATTAAAAAAAAAAAGGTTTTGAATCATAGCAAGACATGAATGAATAAGATTACGACAGTGAAATTAAAAAAAAAGTTTTGAATCACAGCAAGACATGAATGACTTAAGATTACAATAGTGAAATAAAAAAAAAAAAGGTTTGAATCATATCAAGCCATGAATGAATAAGATTACAACAGTGAAATTAAAAATAAAGTTTTGAATCATATCAAGACATGAATGATGAAGATTACAACAGTGAAATAAAAAAAAAGGTTTGAATCATATCAAGACATGAATGAATAAGATAACAACAATGAAATAAAAAAAAGTTTTGAATCATAGCGAGACGTGAATGAAGAAGATTACAACAGTGAAATAAAAAAAAGTTTTGAACCATATCAAGACATAAATGAATAAGATTACAACAGTGAAATAAAAAAAATTTTGAATCATATCAAGACATGAATAAATAAGATTACAACAGTGAAATTAACAAAAAAAAAGTTTTGAATCATATCAAGACATGAATGAATAAGATTACAACAGTGAAATAAAAAAAAAAATTTAATCATATCAAGGCATGAATGAATAAGAGTACAACAATGAAATAAAAAAAAGTTTGAATCATATCAGGGCATGAATGAATAAGAGTACAACAGTGAAATAAAAAAAAAAAGGATTTGAATCATATCAAGACATGAATGAATACGATTACAACTGTGAAATAAAAAAAGTTTTGAATCATATCAAGATATGAATTAATAAGATTACAATAATGAAAATTTAAAAAAAGGGGGGGAGGGGTTTAAATCATAGCAAAACATGAATGAAGAAGATCCCAACAGTGATATTAAAAAAACAAAAAACAAAAAAAATTGAAGTACATGGTGGCAAATTGGTTTTGTGCCATTTTAGCGTATTGTTTTTAGATGTCCTTGAATGGCTGAGAATCCAAATCTGAGGTCGTTTCGTCCAATTAAGGTTTAGGGCTTTTGGCTTTTGCGGAGTCATTCGATTTTGCATTTGGCTGGCGCCATTGTTCTGTTTCTTTTGTTTATTTTTCTTCTTTCTATATGTGGCGCTCAAATTGCCTCTGCCATCACTTCACTTGAAGCTGTGGTGGTCGCGTTCCTCTGTAAAATTCGACATATTTTCTATTGCGTTTTGCGCACTTTGATGTGTCAGCAATTTTGCGATCTGCGTCAATCCTCCTGTGCTGCTGTATCCCCCAGGTGTTATGAGGACCTTGGTACACTTGCATCCACTCACCCACACCTGCACCCACACCCCCATCCCTATCCCAATCTCAGTCCCCTTCAGCTGCGTATTTCGTATCTCTAACAAAATCCAGGCCGACAAAATCGACCTGGGACAAAATAATTGGCGAAAACGTTTGCAAAGGTGCTATAGCAATTCCGCCTTTTTTTTTTTTTTTTTTTTTTTTTTTTTTGAGCGGGTGGGTTAAAAGGATAAAAACACTGACTTCACATTTCGAAGATCTACATTACGCGACTCTCTCTCTCTCTCTCTCTCGTGTGTGTTCCACGAACAAAAATAGCAAAAACCTTCCAGTAATCGGTCCGAGCGAATGTGCAGAAAGAGAATTTTGATGTTACCACGACTCGGGACGAGGGTAAACTGACCGACAGGAAAAGGGAAAGGAAGAGAATAAAAATTATGATTGCAAAGTGAAAAGGGGAAGGGCCGGGTGCTGGGGTGAAGAGGGGCAGGGGTACCCGGAGGCTAGTGCTGCTGGACGGGAATAAAAGGGATAAAAGGAACGATAGTTAAACGGGTAGAAAAAATGGGACAAGTGAAAGAAATTCGACTAGAATTATCGCTATAAGTTAGATTTTTACATTTTTGCGTGATAAAGTCTGAAGAAGATCAGCCAGTGAGAATGTACTAGGCACAAATACCGGACATATATATATATATATATTATATATATATATATATATATATATATATATATATATATATATATATATATATATATATATAAGATTAGCTAAATGAAAAATGAGGTAAGAAAATAAGGCAATTACATTGTTTGTTTTAGCTTTTGAAATTGGAACTGTTATAATGTTATTTGCCAAGATTCAGAAAAAGTTCGAAGAAAAATATTAGACAGGAAAATAGATAACGGGAAAGTACTTTTTAACATCATATTTAAAAACAAAAAAAAGGTTAGAAAAAATAAGAAACGGTGTGTGGTATTGTTGGATTTGTCCGTTAGCTTTTTACAAAACCATAAGAAAAAAATAAAATTGAACAAGCTCCGCATAAAATGCCTATAAAGAATATGAAGGAAAATAGAAAATTTGGGTGACTTTTTTGGGAAGAATTATTTATAAGTCGTCGTCTTTTGGACACAGCAGCGACCAACAAAATCAAAGTAAGGAAAATAATATTCAGAATAAAAAAAAACTATCCTTCTTTTATACAACTGTATTCTATAAAAAATAGTTTCATAAAATATCTAGTTCGAAATAATGTTTCATGAAATATCATGGAGGTTAATGTACAAGATGAGAGTCTAATATTTTGGTGAAAAGCAAGTTTTGGTCTTATTTTTAGTTTATATTATATTTTGAGATTATATATATATATATATATATATTTATATATATAAATATATATATATATATATATATATATATATATATATATATATATATATATATATATATATATGCATACAGCCATGAGAAGGGTGAAAAGAAATTACTTGAACCGAGCGCTTTCATGTATTTCTACACCTCATCAGGGTTCAGGTACAAGCGCCAAGAAAACAAATACAGAGTCACAAGAAGACTTCGTGGCTAGACAAATGATGCTAAAAACAACAAGAAAAAAAAAACAAACAACGCTAACAACTACCGAACAGTCCTAACGCGTAATAGCCTACTTGTTTTAAAATAACCTTCGCTAAAATTTCGTCAACTTTGTATAAACCTAGGCTGATATTTAATAAGTTATCACAGTCTTGTTTAATTATACAAGATTCTATTAAATTTCTTTTCACTAAATCTTTACAGAACATAATTTCCTTGGAGTCTGTCCAGTTAATACCATGATCACTATTATTCATGTGTACAAATAATGCATTTGACATATTACCAGTTCTTACATTATATTTGTGTTATTTTAATCGAACTGCCAATGTGTTTCCACTTTGTCCTACATACGTTTTATTACAATTTGTACACGGAATCTTATAAATACATCCTGTTCCGTTTCCAGGTGAATTTTCTAATCAATATATTATACATACATATATATATTAATATATATATATATATTATATAATATATATATATATATATAATATATATATATATATATGTGTGTGTGTGTGTGTGTGTATATGAATAATTATCACATCACCGTGATTTATATGAATCATTCGAGCTACAAATGTCCTTTAATATCTAATTCGCTCTACCTCGGAATTGATATATTTTCATATATGTATCGAAAGGGAATTTTTAGTTAACAATAATTTCGTCCCCTCATGGGATCGGGAACGAAATCAGGACCGACAGTGACGTTATCAATTCGGCCAACTGTCACTGTCGGTCTGATTTCGTTCCCGTCCGTTTGGACGGTGGTTCGACCCCCATGAGGGGACGAAATTATTATCAACTAAAATTATTCCCTTTCGACACATATATGAAAATATATCAATTCCGAGTAGAGCGAATTAGATATTAAAGGACATTTGTAACTCAAATGATTTATATAAATCACGGTGATGTGATAATTATATATATATATATATATATATATATATATATATATATATATATATATACAAAAGACTCGTTTTATACATTAACCTACATGATGTTTCATGAAACAATATTTCGAACTTAGATATTTTATGCAACAAGTTTTATAAAATAGCCAATAAAATTCAAAAGTTATACAAAAGATGAAGAGGTTTTTTTTATTCCAAATGTCTTTTTTTTTCATTTGATTTTGTCGGTCGCTGTTGTGTCCAAATTAGGATAACTCCATAAATAATTCTTCCAAAAAAATTCACCCAATTTTTTTTTTTTTTTTCACCATTAAAATAAACATTTCACTTGTCTCTCTCTTTTCCTTCATATTTTTAGGAGTTTTATGGGCCGCTTTTCCAATTCTATACACACACACACACATATATATATATATATATATATATATATATATATATATATATAGTATATATATATATATATATTATATATATATATGTATTATATATATATATAATATATATATATATATAATATATATATATATATATACAGTGGGAGTAAGTTTTGGTTTTTTTATAATTTCTGCGTAATTTAAGTTTTTTGTTCGCCGTAATATGCTTAAATTTGGCGGACTGTCGCCACAAAGGCAAAGTCTGACGTAAAAGGTGAATGGTAAGGATGATTTTTTCGGTTCTTCAGAGGTTACTCCACCTACTAATCCGTGTAGATTGAGAGAGGGAGTTACAATCTCTTGAAATTAATTGTCTGCACAGTATGTGTGCATTAAGGATGGAGAAATAGATAGGAAGCAGATAAATGAGAAATTTGATTAAAAGAAAATGTGGAAAAGGCGACAATTCCAAGTTTTGGAAGGAGAGGTAATGTTTGATTGTGAATTATTAGAATAAAGAATCTCTAAATATCCAGAAGTAGACCTTGCATCTAAATTATTGTCCAGAAAAAGAAACACTACGTCCAGGGTGAAGATCAATGGTGTGGTGGAAGGCATGAAATGAGGATGGACTTGTTATTGATGATTCTGTGCTGTAGGTAGGTGACGCATTCTTTTGACCCATCCTTGATTCAGTAATGTAAAGATGAATGTGATAGTGACCACAGAGATGTTTTATAATAAAGTCACCACAAAGGAAATTGTCTATCGTGAAAAGTTTTCATCATTAATTTTTAGCAAAGTTGTTTATGGCGTATTAATTCATATAGCACATGGGACTTTAAAAAAATCTTTCCCAGCGAACTGCCTTAGGCAGTTTATAATGAAAAAATGGGAAACAAATCTGGGAAGGTATGACCCATTTTGAATGGATGTATAAATAATTTGAAACATTTGATAGCTCAGCAATTAGCAGCTGAATATGTGTTGAATAAACGCGAGCAAAAAAAAAATCCCTGATATTAAGATCGTGCGTCCGAAAAGTTTTTAACTGTAAGTTTTTTTCTCCAATGTAAAATTCTCTAATGGATTGCTTTTCCTTCTCTCTTTCAGTAAATAAACGAGAGCAGAGGAGTTTGCCCGTGATGGTTTACGTCCACGGGGAATCCTACGAATGGAATGGCGGAAACCCTTACGACGGATCCGTCCTGGCAGCGGTTGGCCAAATAATAGTCGTCACGGTTAATTTCAGACTGGGGATATTAGGTAAGTTCAGTCGCTGTTCTCGTCCGCGCCCCCCCCCCCCCCCCCCCCCCCCCCACCCCCCCCCCCCTCCCTTTTTATTTTTATCAGACTGTGAATATTGAGTAAGCAGTCTGTGTTGATTAACTTCAGACTGGAGATATTA
>NC_087205.1:81743741-81753741 GCF_015104395.2 Macrobrachium nipponense
ACTAAAGACAGGGGAAGGGAGAAATCGAACATTGATAACAGCACGAGAAGGCCAATCTGTCGAGAAAATTAAAACGAGTCCACGCGGAGAAAAAGTGTAGTCGTATTCAAGTAATGGCCTTGTTTCCAAACCTGTTGAATTTGTTAAAGCATCATTCATTTTCTCAAGATAATTGAATTCCTTACCTTCTTACTGGGAATCGTCATTGTCAAATCTCAATAAGGAAACGTTAGAAATAATTGAAAATAAGGCGAACAAGACAATTCGATTAGCATGTTTAATTTTCACTGTTTCTTTATGAGATGAATTTTAAATTTCTCTTTTTGATTAGATGTAAAGCTCTACAGTTTTGTGAAAACTTCGGCTTTATTCCAGTATTGTGTGAGCTGTTGTGCTAAATCCTCCGTATTACCATACAAACGAGAGCACCGTATATTTGAAATGCTAAAAAGTTTATTGGTGTGACCCCATTTTAAAAGCAACTTTGGACTCTCTCTCTCTCTCTCTCTCTCTCCTCTCTCTCTCTCTCTCTTCCTGTTTGTATGTATGCGTGTGTGTGTGTGTGTGTGTTTGTGTGTGAGTTTGATTTTAAAATGAGAGAGAGGGAGAGAGAGAGTACGAAACAGGAAGTAGGTTTCGGTAAATTCTAATTGTAGGAGCCTTTGTGCAAAGTACTATAACATGATAGAAAAAGACGCCCATTCTTTGGGGCGTTGGCGCTTTCACTAAAAGAAATAAACATACCTGGAATCTATCTCCCCTAAGATAATTGGCAAATCATAGCAAAATAGGCAGACGGGGTATTTTCTCGTTAGGGGAACCTGCGGTATGATTTTTTAATTTTACTGCCGTTTTCTTTCTGGAAGCTTCTTCTAGGCATGAAGGCTGCATGGACTCATCCTGCAAGACACGAAGGAACATTCGGTTATAAACTTTATATTCGGGGGCAAAAGTGTAGCTTATTCTTTAAGTTATACATAAAACAGTTTCAAGAATTCTAACTTCGTTATATATAAAACAAATATGTCCTCACCACCATGAGCTTAAACGGCCACACAGACACTGAAAACAGAACCCAGTCTTCTCTCCATTTGACTGGTCAGGTTCGAAAACATTTTGTTTAATTGACAGATTCTCCAATAGTGGGATTTTCTGTAATGGCAACGAGTATATGAATGGTATAACTTTGCTCAATAACCTTCTCTTCTCCTTTAATACAACTGTCAGGAAAGCTCACCTATCCAGAATTTTCTATATCTTTTGGATGCAAGATTAATACTGATTTTTTTTTAAATTATTATTATAATGTAATATATTTTTTTTACCGTGTTCTACTCCATAACTTCCTACGCGGCTAGCCTTCAGATCATAAAAGTATAACTAATCAAAGCGTGTTTATGATGCTTTATATGCCTAGATTTCTGCCTCATCGTTGATCATTTTGATCGGTAATTGACCGATCCCTGAGTAATTGGCCCCTCGCCTTATCAAAATTGGGAGAATTAATTATTGTAACAATACAATTAGAAAAAGAAGCAGGGTTATTCAATGTTTATAGCAAGAGTTTCAGAATTGACAGATATATCCATTTTATAGCAATGGAGTTCTGAAAGATAAAAAAAAAACAGAGATATTTACCTCTTATATGAACAAAGCGATGAATAATAGATAAAAATTGACATATTT
Organism: Macrobrachium nipponense; assembly: GCF_015104395.2. NCBI lineage: Eukaryota > Metazoa > Arthropoda > Malacostraca > Decapoda > Palaemonidae > Macrobrachium > Macrobrachium nipponense. The sequence goes on from NC_087205.1 coordinate 81,745,428, forward strand.
ATTTCCGATAAGAATAGAGGTATAAATACGGTTTAAAAAGCTGTTTCATATATAAATGGGATAACAGTAGAGTTGTAAAAGTTAAAGAGAAATCATTGCTGTTTGTAACAAAGAAACGCAGCAAACAGGTGCGGAGAATAAATCTTATGGTTGAATTGTTAAGCCGAAATAAAAAATGACTCGTAATAACTTCCTAACAAACTCGCTTTTCCAAAGAGATAAAAAGGCTTCTGTTGTATATTAGTGCACTATTCTCGTCCATTACCAGTGAAAAATTATGATAATTATGCAAATTAATAGATGTGAAGGGATATCAGTGCCAGTGGTCTTTATGGCGTCAGGGAACGAAATATAAAAGCAGACGAGAATAAAAACACTTTGAGAAAGTCATTTTCGATGCCTCATTCAGACGGACGAGTTTGAAATATGCCCCTGGAAGAGAATGCCAAAATGAAGCATTAAAATTAAACTAATCATGAAAATGGAAATCTGATTTGATATAAATACATCGATATCTGTTTCGCATTCTTCACTCCAAATCTCCATGCAAATGAGGATATTCATTTTACTTGTTAAGTTTATGTGTGCTGAAGTAAAGACTTTGATGAACGGTCAGACTAGTCCTTCGTGATAGATAGGTAAAAAGATAATTAGAAGATTTTGATGTGGACGACTCTTCAGCGCAATACAGAATTATGTCAATGAACTTCGATATTTCGATATTGCTAGTATTATTCAGGAGATGAACCCTATTCATATGGAACAAGCACACTGGGGCCGTTAACTTGACATTCAAGCTTCCAAGAATTCGGTGTTTGAAAGTTTGAATTGTAAGTCGGTTAAAATCAACTACTATGTAAAATATTTATGAAATTAAGATTATCATGTGAGATATATATATATATATATATATATATATATATATATATATATATATATATATATATATATATGTGTGTGTGTGTGTGTGTGTGTGTGTGTGTGAACTGTGCTTTGTACTTTGACATACGTTTCTTTGGCCTTATACATTATTTAAGTATGAATCCTGTTTATTTTATAAAATCCTGTGATCAGTTCCTTTGTTTCTTTGTATGTTCTGGGTTTTAATCTTTCATCGACATGAAATACATTTCATATAATGAGGGACATTTGCCTTCCACTTTTAATGCAGTCCTTTAGTAGTAGTGTTCATTCTGGAAGAGAAATTTAGCTGGAACGGGTCAAAATTCGATAGTATATTGACTTACTGCTGAATATATATATATATATATATATATATATATATATATATATATATATATATATATATATATTTATAGACAGTAAGTTTTAATACCTTTCAAGGACAATTACTTGTCACGATATAAAAAGAGTCACATCGTGTTATTTTACATCTGCAGTGGGTTTCATTTTCCGATGGCTGAATTTAGGAACGCTGTAAGGATTTTAAGCCTCCTGCAATAAGACCGTGTTGGTGATTAACTTTGATTTTAATGATGGTCTAGGGGTCATGCATCAGCTAATTAAATTGATGAGCAACGAAAAATGGGAAAAATTCATGTGTAATATTGCTGCTTCGCGGAAGGTCATTATGTATTCAAAACGGCGGTACCTCTCGGAATCCATTTATAAAGCCATCACCGACAGACACTGAATTAACATTTTTAATACCCAGGGTAGAGCAAATACATTAGATGGAACATTGGATTATTTTTTCCCACGTTGTGCGAGAATATGAACTCGTGCAGGAAGCTTTTAATTAATTCTATCGTGAGAAATAACACTGGATATTCCCTCCCGAGGACGAAATAAAAAGGCTGGGTTCAGCTTAACACGGCTAACCGTGATTAATTGGCGGATTTTTAACATCTTCGCGCCATCTGTTAGGCGAACCCCGAACCAAAATGGTTTGCGTGCGCTGGAGAACACACCGTTTGATAGATTATACCGGAAAATTTCCCTCAAAGAATTTCGCTGAGAAATCGGATTTTGAATGCTCTCCTCTCCAACGAAAAAAGCGATTGAGAGGTTTTTGTTTACATTAAATTACAATTTGAAATGAGATTTAAAATGCACTTCTTCTGAAGGCTTCTGAATAGCACTCTCCAAACTAATTTCCCATTATTTCTAAGCTGCGCATGTGCAAATTAAGTTAAGGCTACGAATATTGAAGAGGCATTTATTTATTTATTTATGTGCCTATTTTTGCGATAATTCTCCCTCTCCTTTTGCCATTAGAGGCGTAATTCCGATCATGAATTCCATCAGGTTTAAAGTAAAGAATGTATAATTAATTACGTTGATGAATGATGCGATGAGCTGGCTTCATATTTTTTCACTTTATCCTTTGAAACGCCGCCTTTGGAAACTGAGTCTTTCTTTTTTTATTGTGTCATTTTTTAAAATATAAATAGGTTTTTTGTAGTTTCAGGTGCAGACCACAAAGTTAAATTGATATTATATATATAAAAAAATATTATATATATATATCTATATATATATATATATATATATATATATATATATATAATATATATATATATATATAATATATAGGAATATAATGTATGTATGTATGTTTGTATGCTTAACCGATATATATATTTTACATCATTGTGGATTGTGTATATATATATATATATATATATATATATATATATATATATATATATATATATATATATATATATATGCTGAAGCTAGGTACTATGTCGCACCTCTAAGTAAATGGGGATACAGTCTGCAATGATGTAAAATCTTCTGTAGTTTTATAAGTATATATTTTATAATACTACAGAAGGATTCTGCATCATTGTGGATTGTATCTCCATATATGTATATAATATGTATGTACGTATGTATGTTTGTATGCATAACTGATTTGTAAAAAATGTGTGTGAGCAGCTCTAAGAAATCAGAGGGAGCATTAAAAGTTAATCAAGTTCCAATAAACGCCAAATCGTCTTGAGGATGAGCTAAAGCTGATTTGGAAAACGCCACGGGAGCTTTAATTATCTCGAAGACGCCATGAAAGGGGTTAGGGAGCTCGAAAAAGGTTTTAGGCAAATTTAGAAAATTCAAAGCAGCTTCAATTTAGGATTGTAGTATCCCCTTAAATCTTGGTTTTGAGTCTACGTTGCTTTAAAAAAAGTCAATATTTCCGTCAAAACGTTAAAGCACCTGCATAAAACGTTGAGATCCTTTGAAAGCTGTAAATGTGTGTGGGCAGCTTTAAAAGAAGTATACTTTCCCTTAAGACGAAATTTAAAACGACTGAAATTATTTATGTGAGAAATCCCAAGTAACGTTAAAAGCTCATAATTGCCTTAAAAATAAAAGTTATTTTTAGCTTTAAAAGAGCAGCCCCCAGAGAAAAAAAAAAGAGAGGGGTGCAAGTAGCTTTCAGAATGCCATATCACCTTGCATTATGTAGCTTTAACAACAACAGAAGCATAATAAGCTTAAGAAATAAAGAGAATTGCCTGCTAAGGGTGACACTATTGCATTATCAAAAATGCAAAAGTAGTGTTTAACACCATCGATGGATTTTGCAAAAAGCCATGGCATCCTTTCAAAAATACAGAATCGCCTTCTGAAGAACAATGCGTTGAAACCGTTTTTAAAATAACAAAACTTCTTTAGAAAAGCCAAAGTATCATTTAAAAACGTAGAAATGCCTTGAAAACAATTGCTTTGAAGCTCTTTCACAGAACCCACAGCAACTGTCGAAAAATAGAACTGTCTTTAAAAACCAAGTAGCACTTTCAGCAGCTTGCCAGAAATCTAAAGCAGCTTTTATGAAGCGTAACAAAAGCCAAAGTATAACCTAAAAAGCGTAAAAGGAAGTTAAAGCAGCTTTACAAAAGTCCTAGCCGCTTTTAAAAAGTAGAATCATCCTCAAAAAAAGAAGAAGAAGAATAAGACGACGTTAAAGCAGCTTTGAAACGACTGAACGGACCCGAACGCCGCCGCATCTTTCCCAAAAGAAAAACAAAGTATTTTGTTCAATGAGGCGCTGAAAATGGCTAATGGCCCCGGCTCACTCTCTTTCTTCCTTTCTCTTTTTTTTTCTTCGTCTTTGTTTGTTTGGAGTGCTACATACCTTACACTGGTAACCGTGTTCCTTATTTTCCTTCTTATCGTTCCCTTGCTTCTCTTACAGTCACCTTTTTCTCGCCTTGATTTGATTTGTGATATTGCAATTTATAATGCCTTTTTTGTTCTTACACTTTGCTCTCATTTCTTCTTTTTCGGTTGCCTTCAAGTCTTTTTAACATTGCCTCAATAATTATCGTAGTTTCTTTCCTCCTTCCCTTTCACCCTGTTTTTCTTTGTCGTTATTTTCGAAAACTCCTTAACTAGCGATTAGAACAATTTTCACGCGTATCTTTGCCCATATTCTTCGCATTAGAACAATCGGCTGTTGAAAATGTTAGTAAGTTCCTCAGAATTTTAGGGGAAATGTAGTTTTTCTTGTTGACGTCTATCATTCCTAATGGAGGAAGGATCTGACAATAGTTAGGACTTTTAGAAACAATAGCAAAATTTGAATAAAAGAAAAGCTGGTGCACCCCGAAGGAGAGCACCACTTTGATAGTAATCCCATGCAAATAAAAGGTTTTTCTGCGGAAGTCTTTACATTAAATGGAGCGTTTGTAAATATTACTGAGGCACGACCCTGGTTATACCACCTCGGTTGCCGGGAGTTCGATTCTCGGGCATTCCATGGAGGTGTGAGATATGTGTATTTCTGGTGATAGAAGTTCACTCTCGATGTGGTTCGGAAGTCACGTAAAGCCGTTTGTCCCGTTGCTGAATAACCACTGGTTCCATGCAACGTTAAAACACCATACAAACAAGCAAAAAAAAACTACCTTGTATTATGTGTATTATTTTTATGATGAGAGTCGTTAATGGTTAGTCAGTCCTCAGTGAGAATTAACACAAACAAAAACAAGAATTGCTGATGAATGAGCTTGATTGAAAGTGTAAATTGTATGGGGGTTGGTACCTGCTTAACCCAGCCTGAATCATTTTGAGATTTGGATAAAGTACGCATATATGTCCTTTACAGCGTATGACTTTATGTACCCGAGCTCTAGGTTGAGAATAGTGAATTTCGGCTGTCACCTGTTTGATACTTTCTCGTGCATACCCTTCTGCATATAGGAAGGCAACTTATGGTATGTACCCGCACAGTCTGAGAGATCCTATGCCACAGTTAAATCTTTCTTCCAAATTACTGCTTGTGGTTGAGAAGAGTGAAAGGGACAAAGTTATTTTTTTATAATTATTTTTTTGAGAAAAAATTAATGCGTCATTTTTCAGGGTGTCTAAATTCGTGAAATAAGAAAAATTACCGATAAATATTACAAGAAATTTCTATTTTTCCCTACGCTACGCCAAGCGAATTTTTATGCAAAACTTTCATATTTGCTAAAAGATAAATTTTCTTCGATTTCCCCCCAGATTCACACAAAGACATTGCGTGATTCTTTTCACTGTAAACAGTAAAATAAATCCGTTTCCTTGTCGTCAATATCTGCCATTATTGTATTGGGAGTGAAGCGGAGGGAGCGAACAATTCGCGTGTGTCTGCAGATGTTTACATATTCCGATAGATAATGGACAGAAATGGCATTATCGAATTTCATATATATCATTGGCTTCGGGCAGGAATTGAATACTCTCTCTCTCTCTCTCTCTCTCTCTCTCTCTCTCTCTCTCTCTCTCTCTCTCTCTCTATGGACCTCGTTTAAGCCACTCCTCTTTTTTTGTCCTTGAAAATATGTAAATGGATAATATAATTTATGCTCGACTACACACACACGCACACATACACACACATATATATATGTATGTTTATGTATATATATATATATATATATATATATATATATATATATATATATATATATATATAATATATATCATACTATAATGGGCGTAATGTCTGTCATTCAAATCACGGCCAAACGGCTGGTCAGATGGGCATGAAACTTGGCAGGGTTATGGTGGGGACCCCTAAGATGATTTGTAATGGGGTTTCATCCAACCTAGCCCCCTCCTTTGTAGGGGGTGGGGGTGAGAAGGGATTCCCTGAAACGGAGCTGTTTCTGGCCGTGAAACGAGGCTGGTTATTCTCGTTGACTTAGGTACTTTACGATTTTCCATACATAATTTCTGTACAACTTCCCCGGAGAAAGTCGCGAATATTTCAGCTCAGACACAATAGAAGATGAAAATTATCAATATCCGCAAGATTTTTTGAATAACTTAAATCCGTCGGGACTGCCAGTGCACAAAATAACGTTGAAGAAGTACTGCCCGGTAATGTTGCTTCGGAATTTCGATCCTGCCAATGGACACTGCAACAGAACGAGGTACACCGTTATGGAGCTAAACTCCCACGTCATCGAAGCAGTGATAGCAATGGGCCCTCACACCGGCAAACGTCTGTTCATCCCCCGGATTCCTCTGATGCCTTCGGACAACCAGTTTCCGTTCCAGTTACGGCGCAGGCAGTTTCCCATCAACCTGGCCTTCTCATTCACTGCAAACAAGTCGCAGGGCCAGACTTTGGATCGTGTTGGTGTGTTTCTGCCGTCACCCATGTTCACGCATGGCCAACTGTATGTGGCGATGAGCAGAGCAACTGACTCTGCCAACTTGAAATTAAGTTGTGGAAAAACTGATTATATTATGTACAAAGAGGTTCTGTAGTAGGTATGTATAAAAATCGCCCTTATTTTAATATTGCTGAACAAATAGTACATATAAATTTTTCACTTCTGCACCTGTATTTTATCACCCATCGTAGATGGGTAAGTTTGCTAGTATATATAAACATTGAGCCGTTTCTTCAGGAGAGTTACTTTTGATAAAATACAATGCAACGATACAGTATTATTGCAATGATACCCTTCAACTCCTGAGCTATGATGAACCACCCGTGTAGAAAATGAGCACACCCAACATAAGTCTAAATAGCATTACGGGCAAAAATCTACCCCCGCCCTCCCTCATTCCTTCACAGAAACATACGCACTGTGACATACATTCACTTCTTTCACACACAAACCTGCATTTCTTGGCTATTCAGGCATTTTATCTTTCAATAATTCTCTCACTTCGTCTATTGAGCGCTTTTTCATTTCATCCTCTACTCCTTCCCCTTCTCCAGATGTTTCCAAATGATACTCTGTTTTTCCATCAGTTTATTATTTTCTATTCTTTACACGTGACCGAACCACCTCAAAATACACCGATCTATGAAATCAAACAAACGGTACACCAGCGTCTCCCGCCTCACATTCACCATCTGCACTTCACTTCCTTAAAGGAAAGTTGGTTAGCAGGCCCTTTATAAAAGTCATACATTCATTTCTATAGACACTCAGAGTTTCTTTCCAATCTTTTGCAGACATTCTGCTACCTTCCTTGCTTCACTTATTCGCTCCTCCTGCTGCCATCCATTGCATTATTAACAGATATGTATGCAAATCAAACGCATTCATTTTGTCACTACCCTTATTAATATTTCGGGATTGCATTTACCCTCATAACAATGATCTCGCTCAAGCTTACTCTCAACACTCTGCTCTTGCAAACACTTTCACGCTCTTTCAAAAGTTTTTGCAGTTACTCTTCACCATTCCCAACCTGTAAACATTTCACGCCTAATTCACGACTCCCCTTTTTTTTATCGCAATGTGCATCTGAGTCTAATTTCCTTTCACTGACCATTCCATGGCACTGTCAATAAGGATATTAACATCAGAATTTTCAAACAATCGTAGAGACATTGGACACTCACGTGTCAGACTCATTGTTACAACAAATTATTAACTCTCGTTTACTCATTATAAAACCCACTGTACACTCATAATTTTTAATCGTTCCCAACAACTGATCATCTGTACCATACATACTCATCACCCTCCTCAATGTCTTTCTATCGACTCTGCTTTAAGCTTTTTCCTCTTAATTTCAAACTTCTCGCGTAATCGTTTCATAACAAACACCTAATTGGCATCACAAACTTCCTTGTTTAAATACACACTGGGCCTCTCCGATTATTCATTGTGTAATCTTTCCTTTTTATCCCAATCAGAATCTTATTCTTACTACATGATGTTGAGGCTTTCTTCTTTTATTGATGTGTTTTCATGTTGTTTATCGTCATTTCTGTATGTTGCAAGCACTACAAAATATAAAATACCGCAAATACTTTTATGTACCTCTCATGGTTCTAAAGAGTGAGAAATAATTAGTGTGAATATTCATGAAAAATGTTAAGTGAAGATTGTCTTTT
>NC_087205.1:81758741-81788741 GCF_015104395.2 Macrobrachium nipponense
CAATAATCGAAGTGTTTTTGTATTTATTAACATGTTTTGTTGGTTTGTTCATTATGACAATTATCAGTGGAGAGGTTTCAGAGTTCATAAAGGTGTACTGCTTTGCTTGTATTTACATATTTATGTCATTGTTGCCAGAGGTCTAGCCTTCGTTACGTATAGCCAATCATCCATCGAGAAAGAGGGAAGAAAGGATATGTCATAAGTTACGTAACGAGTGCGTTAGAAACTTTTTCTCTGAGTAAGTTGGTCCGTCTTCAAAAAAAGTCGCTTTTACATTATAAGTACCAAATTTATTCAACCTACGTAATCCAGAATACAGTCAAAATTTATGTGTAGATATAATGTGTATTCTGATTAAGCGTTATATTTATGAAATGCATAGATGAAAAGTTATTGCGAAAAAACCGTGTTACAGAGGCCCTGAATCTCATGGTAGATTACTTTACTACTTTAGCTCCTCTTCCGTTGTATAAAGCTTTCCATTGTCTGTTTACCTCCTCGATCTTTTAGACACGTGACCACTTCTCGTTTAACTGGGCATCTGGCTCTGTTCTGTAAAAATTTTGGGAACTGAACTTCTCTTATTCTTCACTTTGTAGTCTTCAGAATTCTATGAATCCTTTTGTTTTCTAAGCGCTACTAGTCATAAAGAAATTATTATTATTATTATTATTATTATTATTATTATTATTATTATTATTATTATTATTATTATTATTATTATTATTATTATTATAGAATTCTGTTTCGGCTACAGTGTTTTGAGTTTCTGGGAATAATGATCAATTGGGAACTCGTTCTTGCGTGCATGTTAGCTGCATGCATTTTTAGAACGCGCGTACTTCCAGCACAAAGAGCAGAAATGCAAAGCAAACAACACACACCGATCCCCAGTTGCCGTATGATCATCCTATGTTTCCTAGCTACAAATATTTTTCTTTGTGCTTCTGTTTGTGCTAACCATCCATCGCTTCCTTTGATGCGCATCACACGGAGGCAGTCCGATCTAGGCATCCGAAACAACATTACACGCCAAATAGATTTTCACACGGCCATTGCATCTTGTTCTTTTTCTCCCTCTCATTCTTCTTCACATCGTCGGCTGAAGCCACACAGAGGGCCATAGTGTTTGAACACCCGTGTTGATCGGAGCGGTAATCATGTTTGCGCCGCGAATCGCTTTGAAGAGCGGCCGGAAAAGTACGAGGGATAATAGCCCGGCATTGCCCATTCACTAGCCCCCCCACCCCTTCCTCCCCGTCCCCCTACTCTTCATTCTCCCTTATCTCCCTCCCTCCCTCCCTTTCCCATGTATTACATCCTTTTTTTTATCCTTAAATCGACTTCACCGTTAAACTCCGCCACTAACTAGGCATCATTGTACCCGTCTTATGTGACACTTAGTGCGCTCTCTCTCTCTCTCTCTCTCTCTCTCTCTCTCTCTCTCTCTCTCTCTCTTCTCTCTCCCCTCCCCCCCACCTCCATCCCTTCAGGTAATCCCAGTCTCGTTGTGCACCCCGTTAACCGGAATGTTGGGTCTTACAGTCATTAATCAAGCCCAATTATAACTTCTGAAATATTGTTTACGCCTAAAGTTCATTAATCACGAGAGAATAATAATGTTCGGGAGCTTTTGTAGAAACTTCAGGCTAATGAAGCGGAAAATAAAGAGTAACACTGTTATTAATGGCGAGAGATACGGCGGTGACGTTCTCACAAGTGAACGTTCTAACAGGGGGGGTCTTTATAGGGTCGCTTCTTTTATCTTATTTCGCCAGGAATTTGGCTTATTGTCTGCCTACTTGGTTAGCAATACGGCCCAACAGTTATTTACACTGGAAATCTGAAAGAAAATATTATTTCTTGTTAAATAATTCTGTTGTCATCTTGCGCGAAGTTATAAAAAATTAGATGTTCATGTAAAAATACATCCAAAAGCGTTTTCATTTTAGTTTGAATTTTTTGCGCTGCCAATATAGAAAAAGATATAATTATTCTTATGTATTCAACTAAATTTTTTTTACTCCAAGTTATCTGAACATTTATCACTGAAGTTCAAGAGTTACATACACTACAAAATATACGTAGAAAAATAATAATACCTCCTGATATCATTTCCTGATATTTGTCGCACTGAAGAATATGTCATAGAAAAAAAAAAAGTGTTTTTTCGCAATTTGTCTTCTTTCATTCCTGGCGACTTCATCATTCATGATAAAGTTTCATTTACACTGCAGATGTAGTTACGAGGAATATTCCATTAGCACTTTGTGGATAATTGGATTATATTAGTCACTTTAGGTTTAGTTTTTTTGAAGAATTTAGTAAAATCAGTTAATTTAATTTCTTCAGATCATAACATCTTCACGTGTAAAAAAAATGCGCCGAAGGCATTTGAGTTTTCTGTACAGTGTATAACGCTGTATGAAACTCTCAACCACGGCGCGATGGTGGCCTGTGTTGTTGGCACCTATAGCGGTGCCAGACCCACGATCATTGCTAACTTTAACCTTAAATAAAAAAAACAAAATACTGAGTGCTAGAGGGCTGCAATTTGATATGTTTAGTGATGGGAGGGTGGATGATCAACATACTAATTTGCAGCCCTCTAGCCTCAGTGGTTTTTAAGATCTGAAGGCGGACATAAAAAAGTGCGGACGGACAGACAAAGCAATCTCAATAGTTTTCTTTTACAGAAAACCAAAACTCACAGAAGATTTTTTTTTTTTTTTTGTTTTTTTTTATGGGAAGGGGGAATAAGCTATTTTATTTCGACCGATATGTTTCGAGGCGATATAGGTCGAAATATAGTGGCCTATTACATTTTCTTTCTATATTTCGTTTATGGTCCGTAATAAGAAATATACGAAGCCGTTACACTACAGAAACTATAAATTCATATATTTCGTTAATATTTTTCCTTTGTTTAGATAAGAACACTAAGTTATTTTTTATACTATTTTTTTACGCTTCATTAGCTACCCCACTTTTTCGGAATCCCTATAGGAATGCCATAAAAACAGGTCGATTTTTTCCCCCAGAAATTTATATTTTACCATCGGAATAATCGTCAGTAAGTTCAAATACGGAAGAAATGCTAGATATAGTATTCCTTGAAATCCCTGCTTTATGATTTGACTTTACTGTTGATTTACCCTGAAAGCTCTCATTGAGCTCTCTGCACGGAAAATATATCAGGATTAGTATTGAAAATACACTGCATTTGTTTCAGCTTACATTTATTTATATGAATATTTATTTACGTGATATTGATTATTTATTTCATTTTTTCCCTTTTCATTCGACGTTTATTTTTTTTTATTTCGTTGTGTTCTTTTCCCGTTATACGGACGATTGTAAATGGAGTCAGTTACCTCTGGCTTACTTAATAAGAATATTAATTTAACTGCAGCCAATGAATCTGAAGGTTTCACTCTATCGTGTCCTGGTAACCTCTTTTTCAAAAGTCGGACTCACTGTTAGCTTGCAGCTTGCCAGGGCACGATAATGGACGCCTCAGACGGCGGCGTAAATAACAAGTGTTTATGACAGGCATACATAACATCTTGATTAACAATTAGGTTTTTCGATGACCAGACCTCACTCAGTTTGGTCGCAGAGTTTCTTAGCTGCGTTGTGTTGTGAAATCTATTTATTTTAGAATAAGTGATTTGTTGATGCATTTGAGTGTTCTGTCAACAGCAAGTAAGGAAAGCTTTTCACAGAATTCCTGCTGCGTTATGGTTCGGGAACATACTACTCCCTGTTCGTCAATGTTAGGAGATATCTCAATCAAGAGTCTCTTCGAACCTCGTGTACCAGTCAGATCCACTTCAGCAACAGTAAACATTTCTCCTTCAAGTTTTTCAAACCGAGACCCAATCGAGCGAACTTTTAATTTATTTCGAATATGCTTATTGTCATACACCAGTGTAATTGAATCACATTATTCCCCGAGTGTTGACGATGTGTTCTAAACAACTTTTATAGTACGGGTAGTATTTGCAATTAACTCTCAATGAGAAGAGGAGGCTGATTACCGTCGTTACTGGGAAAGTGATTGTTATATCCAGCTCTCGGTACAATAGAATGATCGACATAAACTAATGACTGTGTTATATATTTTGTTTCACAGTGAGGCTTTGTCAGTTGCCAGTTTATTGAGGCTGTGTCGGTTCTCTCTGAAATTCAAAGGGTTGTGTTTTCTCTTTTTAGAGAGATCCGTAGATGACTGTGGATTAAAACATGAAAAACGTCCTTTGAATCAGTTTACTTTATTATTTCATCACTTAATTTTCTCTGTAAACGGAAAAGGCATTCGGATTTTGTATATATATATATTATATATATATGTGTGTGTATGTATGTATATATGTATGTATATATATACGTATATTACTAGATGGACCTCATTCAAATTGGATGATATCTAGCCGAGTTATTTATTCAAAAAAGTTACAAGCTTCCAAGAACAACCAGTTCTCATTATGGATACTTGATGCTGAGAACTGGTTGTCCTTGAAAGCTTTTGAATTGTATGAATAAATAACTCCGGTAGATACCATCCAGTTAAAATGAGGTCCTTCTAGGAATTGTACTATTGCTCAAAACAAGTGTGTATGTGATATGTTAATTAATATATATATATATATATATATATATATATATATATATATATATATATATATATCTTATATATATAATGCTGACAGTTGGATTATGTATATATGTAAATTCGCTGCAAACGGCGAAGCTGATGGACCGAATTCAGCCAAAGTCGGACCATATATGTAGATTTTATTGGGGATGGTTTTTAACCGGATACCTTACTGATCCGGATATCCGACCACATATCCGTCCATGCTAACTTCTTTATCATTGTTCGTATAGAAAAAAGAAAGCATGTTCTGACAAACGTATCACGAGGATTCCAAATATGATGGTACATTTCTCTGAGATGAAAAATAACGAAGATATTAGGGGGTAGTTTTTACCCGTGGTCCGTTTTGATCCGAATATCCGGTCGGATATCCGGCTACGCTAACTTCTGTAATATTAGTTGTAAAGCAGAACGAAAATATTGTTTAAATAGAACCTTTCACGAGGATTCCAAATATACTTTTACTTTTCTTCTACAATGGAAAATAACGATGATAATACAATTCGAACAATCTCGGTCTACGGTTGCCTGCCACCAGGCACTAGTAATGTAGTATATATATATATATATATATATATATATATATATATATATATATGTGTGTGTGTATATATAATATAATATATATATATATATAAATATATATATATATATATATATATATATATATATATATATATATATATTATGTGTATACATACACATATATAATATATATGTATATATGCAATGTCATGTAGAGGTCTTGATTTTTAAACATAAATGATTATATATCGCATAATTGCAGTGCTGCTAAATAAGGCATAAATGTGCTTTATACTTTTTTTTTAAACCTCATTCATGAAAGCCTCTTGCCCTCCATCCCAACCAGACCTTGATATGTGGAACCTCAAACGTCTCCTACTTCGTCATTTTGGATTGCTAAAATGAACTCAAAAATATAACTTAATTTCTCCGTAATTTAGATTTTGATGTTCTTCGTTGTAGTCATTATTATTATTATTATTATTATTATTATTATTATTATTATTATTATTATTATTATTATTATTATTATTATTATTATTATTATTATTATTATTATCCTTTACTTGGTTTATGAACAGTTTACCTTAAACATGGGGAGTCATTTAGGCTTTGACTTCTTCTGAAGAAAAAATAAGTGTATTCAGTTCCCAACAGAGTAGCAAGAAAATCAATCTTAGTAAAAGTGTTACCCTTACATTCTGCAAGCAAGGACTAACCCATCCCCGTTCCCATCTTTACCTGCACATCCAGTCCCCTCCATATCTTATAGCCAGATTTCCTCCATAAGGAAGGTTGACAGATCAAATCCAGTGGAAAGATATATGGCGACTAGTACGCCGCCTTCAAGAAAAGAAAGGTAAAGACTATAGTAAATTCTGTAAATCCCTTCAAAGATGAAGGAAATGATACAAAAATCCCCTGTCACTTTATGGCTCCCAGGAAAGCAGGTCTGAATATCAGTGGCGTGAAATATTTCATATTTTAAGCGCGGTGTATTTGAATCAAAGCGAGATTTATGTAATGCCAGATCAACCAGTGGGAGCGCAGTCTTGCAAGGTCTTGTTAAAGAGAAAATGGAGAATTTCTTCTTGAAAGAAAGTTGTGAAGTGAAGCACGTCAGGTTTCACTGCAGAAATTTAAACAAGAGATTTAATAGCAGCAACTGCGAAAGTTAAGTCATCGAAACTGTCAAAAACTGAGTCAGGTGTGGTGGTGGTGGGGCGTTTGAATATTAGTCAGAACTTTTACTATGCAGATTTTTTTTTTACATTTTTATGTAAAAGGAAAACGAATGCAGGATTCTGGTGTATGTCAGGAGGTTAAGTGTGGCGTACTGTCAGACTAGCAAAACGTATACGTAAATATTTTTACTTTTGTTTTTTCGTGGAAAGTGGTACCTGTCATCTAAAATTTTGGAATTTGTTGTCGCCGTTCTTGTTGCGGCTGTTTGTAATATTCCAAACATAACGGAAACACTACCTCGGGAAAATATAAGATATTATTCTGTACCATCGTCAAGCAAAAATACCGCACAGAAGAGTTGAAAATTATCATGCTTCGTTACTCAAAGGTCCTTTTGAATACCACATGCCGTATGGAAGCTGAATACATATACACATACTACATGTATTTTGATAGGACATTATTTACAGTTCTTCCTTCCGAAAGTTTCTTCATATCTCGTAGGATACTTTCCTACAATTTCTAAAATAATATCCGGGAGCAACAAATTCACTGCGTTTTGCAGACTTGAAGTAAATACAAGAAAACCGTGGTTTCTAATTTCAAGTGTTCTTGTCAACAGTCTCTCCTGTTTTTTATTTATTTTTTTTATAGCATTTATCCAGTTTTGCTCTAAGGTTTCTCTTTTTGTTCAAGAAGGCCTCCGTTCCATATTTACCTTGACAGAGTTAAACCTGGGACTTCGATTTCCTGTAACCTCGTTACCTTGTCGACGTTCGTTTCCTTTTGAGAATTGGAAGGATCTGGTTGTCCGGTTAAATCATTAAGCGATTACATTTGTATTTCAAGTTTCTCCATCACATAGAGATATTATAATAGGATAATGCCAACTTTTTAGCTTTCTTTCAAAGAAAACTATTGAGATGGCTGTTTGTCTGTCCGTCCGCACTTTTTCTGTCCGCCCTCAGATCTTAAAGACTACTGAGGTTAGAGGGTTGCAAATTGTTGTGTTGATCATCCACCCTCCAACCATCAAACATATCAAATTGCAGCCCTCTAGCCTCAGTAGTGTTTATTTTTATTCAAGGTTATTGTTAGAGTGATCGTGCGTCTGGCACCGCTGTAAGGGCCAACAACGCAGGACACTACCGGGCAGTGGCTGCAAATTTCATGGACCGCGGTTGAGAGTTTCATACATCATTATACTACGATGCAATTTTTACATGTTTATTCCGTTTATGAAATTCTGGAACACGCCTATCACCCTTTATCAAGTGACTGGAACATTATCCCGGAAACTTGAGAGGGGGTGAAATTGGTAAAGAAGGCGAATCCAGCTCTTTTACCTGTAACTGTGGTGCGTCTCCAGTTCCCAGAATGTTTCCTCTTGTCACTCTCCCGAGACTCGTCGCCATTTATTTAAGTCATGATTCGCTCTTGTTCACAGAAGAGGCAGAGTTCTCGGATGCTGCATCCTTTCCCCTCTGTTCTTTCGTGTACGCCGTATTTTAATCTTATTTCTTTCTTACAAACGCTCCGAAATCCGATGTCTTATCACAGAACGTGACGCGGCTGACATTTAGTGTCGTTTCGCGCGTTGGAAGTGTCATAGGTATTCTGGTTAACAAGACAAATAAATCACACGTAATTTAATTTGCTGCGTGTTATAAACATTTCTGTTTTACTTTCACCAAAATTAAAAACATCAGCGGAAGCTCACTTCATATTAAATTGTGTTCTTTTATTACCAGGAGAGAAGCGATACCCATCTGCTTTTATTCATTCGTTTGCTTAATGTAGCATCAAACGGAATGCAACCTGGAACGTATTCCATTAGCCCAAAGTTCTGATCCGTAATGTTGTCAATAGAAATCCATATGCAATCCTATTAAGGTATTTATATTTGCTCGTACTGATTAAAAATAATTGTCTGATTCAATAAAATATTTTGTGCAACTTGTATCAGGCTGTTAATGAACTTACCGAATGCCCGGACTTGGGTGACGTCATACTGAATCATACTAAGGTGATTATGACTGCGTTGTTTTGCAGTCTTGATATTCTGGGAAATATTTTTATTGTTTTTATTCCAGCATCCCGCAGTTAAGACTTTAACATAACAACCACAAACATAATAGAAACAATATTGAAACTTATAGTTTTTTTTAATCTTCGATCCAATTTTTTTCGAGATTGAGAATCGCTGTTTCACTTCAAGATTCCATTTCCTTAAGCTGACTTCCTCATTTCGTTTTTCTGATAACATAGCCGAAAAATATTTTTCCAGCAGTGAATTGTATTGTTAGTCTTTTCGTTTATGATGAATTTTCAGGTACATGGGTTCACGAAAACGTCCCTTTGTGTGATGCCTTCTCACTTTGTTTATCATTCCCAAAGAGCATCATTATGCAAGGCTATCATTTCTGCCGTCAACATTTTCTAAGAGAAACCTTCACTGACGATTTTATATTAATTTTCGTTTAATATCTTTCGATACGTAGCGTAACCGTTTCCTCAGACTGTTCTTTCTCCATGGTAGCATCCTCTCAGAAATTATCGTTGTTAAAGGTTATTGTTTATTCTGGTGCTTTTCATGAGGGCACGGAGACACCGTTCTACACAACGGTTTTCTTCCCGGGTTCATCTTGAGGTGCAAGGGGACTCAGGTTTGAACGAGGAACCCTCCTAGGGATCCATCCATTAGAAGACAAGGGGAATCTTGAGGTTTAGGTAAGCGATGAAGTACTTTTACGTCTTCAGACTGCGAAAGTGTTAATACATAGAATGATATATTAAACTGTAAAAGAGTAATCTCTCTCTCAGTTCTTCAGCCCATGTAGTTTTAGGCATACGATCTTCTTACTTTTGTACGCAAGAGGCCGTGCTGTCAAATGCCTGCTTAATGAAACTTCTTTAAAACTGGTCATATGAGAGCACGGTCCTTACCTGGCAGCCAATAAGCGTAATTGAATGTGATAGGGATTAGGTGAGCCGTTGTGAAATTCTGAATTGTGTACAGTATTTAATGATTTCGTTTTCATGAGTTTGTAGTTGCTGATGTTGACATCGTAATGATCAGCGTAAAATTATTGGGTTTACAAAACATCAACTTTTAATATGGCTGAGCCAGCCCCCGAGTGGATATAAAGCATGCGTTTCAGGAGTCACCGAACACTAGAATGAGCGAGAGAGAGAGAGAGAGAGAGAGAGAGAGAGAGAGAGAGAGAGAGAGAGAGATTTAATAACCAAGTAAATGGTAAATTTAGGATTCATATACTTCTCTCTCGAGTGCATAATGGCAGTTAACGATTGAGATGCTTTTCACCAAAATACCCAATTTTAGACCACTTTTATGAAATAACGAAAAGTAGTTCAGTGTCAGAGAGAGAGAGAGAGAGAGAGAGAGAGAGAGGAGAGAGAGAGAGAGAGAGAGAGTAGAGAAGAGAGAGATGTAAGAGAGAGAGAGAGAGGAGAGAAGGAAGAGGAGACGAGAGATAAAAGGATACAGGGTGCTTGAGCTAAGACAATTTACAAGACCTGACTCAGCACTCTGCTCCCTTATCGGGGCATAAGATTATGTAAATGTTTTTTGCCTACTGTTTAAAGTTGACTAGGAGGCCTGAAGACTTCTAGGCTGCTCTTGGTCGGAGCGTTATGCCGTCCTTTCCAGTTCATTCCTGCGCTTTCCTCTTTGTGCTCTGCATACGTTCGCAAACTCCAGCAAGGCATTCCCATCAGCATTCAAGTGTCCGAAAATTAAACATCTTTCCTACGATGTAGGTTGGACAGTGAAACTGACATATAGAGCTCGGTGTTTTGGAAACGCACCATCAGTGGTTTCGTCTCTTTATGAATTTGCATTCATTACTCGTGTGATTCATCTGGATTACATGAACTCGATGGCACTCATGTTTCTCTGTCACCAGTGCGGAAATCTGGCAACTTATTTTTTGCGAATCACTTTTATTTTTTCTCTTCGGTCATGTGTATGCGTTGTTGACCCTTTGATCTATATATAGCGCCTTTGTCATGTTGTAAATTTTTTATTTCCATATAAATTGAAAAAAGTTTGGGTTTTACAACGCCCAACGGTACGCTTTGGAAAACTTTGTAAAGGCTGTAGGCAGTAGATTAAATTACACGGAATTCTTTACTGTAAAATACACTGGTGAATCTAATTCAAGACGTAAGGATTATTTTGAATTATAAGATGTAACTTCAGTTGGAAGACATCTGCTGAAATAGCTGTAAATGTCATTGTATGCAAAAGTCAATTAACCACAGAATTTCTCAAAGCTAAATGATGGTCGATTTGACTGCACGTACATGGATATTTAAGGATATATTCAGTGATAAAACAAGGAGAAAATCTTATAAATTATCGTTAAAAGGGCAAAGGCGAAAAACTCCACGGACATTAATATCCTCTTTTCGTTTACTCTGACACGTTAATTCCAGCTTCCGTTTTATATATTTTTCCCTCGTAATTCCGTGACTGATTATGACGTATCTGAAATCCCGGAGTAATTTTAGTCTTCGTCTACGTGTCATACGTTTTTATCGGGTCCGAATTGAGGCTATATTTTACTTGACAGTATTTTAGGTTCTATTTATAGGCATGTAAAAATAAAAAATGCCGTAATTTGAGTTTTCCAATCGAATAGGAGAAAAAGCTGTATAAACTTTCGTAGATATGCTACTGGATACTGAACGGAGCTATATATTTTTCGCGGTGAGTAGACATTTGTTTTTTTACAAGTTACATTTATTTATTAACCACCAGCAGCGTATCAAAATTACTCTCTCTCTCTCTCTCTCTCTCTCTCTCTCTCTCTCTCTCTCTCTCTCTCTCTCTCTCTCTCTCTCTCTCTCTCTCTCTCTCTCTCTCTCTCTCTCTCTCATTGTGGGTGTGTTTCTCATCATATGTATTGCAAATAGAAAGAGTGGGACAGAGACCAAATCTTCTTCTTCTTCCCTCATCACTGACTATGTATAAATGTATAAGGTGAAATGAGACATAGATTCTAATTCCGTTGCTTTTAGTCCTAATATTAACTTTGGTGCGCAAAGCCGTAGTTTTACTCTTTTACATATATTTTAAAACTTCCTGATGTTCTAAGTTGGCTTTCATATTGTTGTTTACGTCACTTTTTCTTGTCTCCTTTACAGGTTTCTTAAATACGAACGAAAGCCCGTACCAGCGAGCGATAACAAACTACGGTCTCATGGACCAGATAGCAGCGTTACACTGGTTAAAGGAAAACATAGCAGAGTTCGGCGGCGATCCGGACAATGTCACTATATTTGGCCACGGGACCGGAGCTGCTTGCATCAACTTCCTCATGACGTCGAAGGCCGTGCCGAAAAGTAAGTGCCCTTTGGTGAATGGGATTCTTAATTTTGTTTGTCCTGTAAAAGGTTTAATGTTACTATTAGATGCTTAAAATATTAAGTTGTTTATTTTCCAAAACTGCGTAAATGCAAGTAAACTACTTAACTTTTATTATAGCTATGATGAACAGTTTAATGTTGTAGGCCACAATGGGTATGCGCGTCAATTAGGAATGCTGTATTTTCAATTTCCTTACTGTCTCTCCAGTATAAATTCAGTAAGATGTTATTTGAAATGGACCATATTCTCTGTATAGCAATAGGTACCGAAGTCATTTTCTAACCATAATTTTCCTACTATTGAAGATTTACTCTCACCATGAGCGATTATAACTATACGATTAATGTAGGCATAAATTTGAAGTGTATGATAAAGTACCCAGTATATTAATCATCATGCAACCGCCTCTGTCTTTAGACATTTTTAGCGAAACCAAAACAAAGCCCATCTACGTCGGCAAAACATTTTCACTACACCTGGACAAGGTCAAGATTCGAGATATGTTCGCAAGTACGTGGCGCGCATTATGTGCTTTATATTCAAGTTCCCATCGTGTTAACATTAAACTTTTGTTAATTGATATATGTGTTGTTTTATATCAACAGCTGTGTGATTTTTGTCAGCAATGGTGAAATGATACAGTGAGAAATATAAAGAAAATCATTGACATTGTAATGAAATTTAAGCTCATGCTTTTTTTCTTTAATTTCCCAGAGCATTTATCTGAGTTTTAATCTTCTATGAGTATGCCACTTATATCGAGCTATGAATCCTTGATACGCCATTTAAGGGTTTATATAAAACATTCTATAGTGTCTACTTTGTTATTCATCTGCCTTGTGTATGGGCAGTAAAATTACCATATACCGTAGATATCTCAAATAATTGTAAAGGTGAACATCAGTGGAATAAAGTTACCATTAGCGTTTGATGTATTAGTCACATTTTTTACACTATAGATTACTTTCATCTCGAATCGTGAATTATTGCTTTCCAGTGAATGAAGGACTACTTTCCATGGAAATTAATAACGAGAGTTTAGGGTTAATCATCAGATAAGACCTTGAATAAAATGCCGATAACACTGACAATAGTTGGCTAACTCAAGAATCCATTTTTCATTTGCTGTCCCTTATATTTGTTTTTTATTAATTTTCGAAAGTGGAAACATCAGTCGAGTTCTGCCCACCTAAGTGTTGCCAGTTCCTCAAGAGCAATGGGCATTGGCATTGCGTTGTATGTATGTAGTTAATTAAGTGCCTGGATTCAAGGCAGCCATCGGAGAGAGAGAGAGAGAGAGAGAGAGAGAGAGAGAGAGAGAGAGAGAGAGAGAGAGAGAAGGTTGTGGCTTGGAATGACTATTACAAACAAATAATTAATGTCAGATTAGATAAACGTACGTTGTCTCATCTTACCCTTACTATATACACCATTGTATGAAAGTCTTTTTGCTGTCATTATATTCCCATAATACATGAAACGTCCAGAGCCTGAAGATACCGATTCACTGCATATGGCTGTGTCTGTGCCTTGATAAAATAATAACCTTATTAAAAGATAGAAGATGAAATCATGTTAGAATTAGCCGTTGATGAATATATATTCTAATTGTATTAGTCAGGGTTATATTCTTTAGAATAAATGGAACGTATTTTCCTATGTATATCAAACAACATATTAATCAACAACTAAAATTTTATATTTACTGGATCAGAACTTGAATACTTTACTCTACAACTAGATGTTTTAATGGGTACACGTAAGAATTTCTTTTCATTTACAACATTTAATTATCTTCTATCAGAGAGTAAATCATTTGATTTCTGTATATAAAACAACACATATATCAACGAACAAAATATTGATGTTTATACGATAAGAACTCGAATATTTGCCTCTGTAGTTAATCCGATATCAGTAATTGTATGTAATAATTTGTATATATTGGTCTTCCTTTCATTTAGAACATTAATCTTCTTCTATCAGAGAGCGAATAATTCCCTTAGGCTCTGCTTTCTAGTTAGTTTTCAGAATAACAACACAAAGTTGAAGAGTGGAAGCACTCTCATATATTAATATTTTTCCCCTACGCCCTTATAACACCAGACATCTTTGTTTATGATTACCTAAAAGCCCCTTTAGCTCTGTATTATCTTAGAAAATCCATCTAGTAAATAGAAGTAACCAATAAAGTTGAGGTGACGCACTGTAGCCTTATTTGTAAAGAGAAATAGAATGAACTTCTTATCTCTGGGATTTCAGACACTCAATTTTTGTAACTCCAACGAAGAATGGATATTTGTAATGCATGTTTTACCTGGCAGAGATCTATAAGATTTATTGAAAAGCGTTAATATTGCGTTAAATTAATAGTGAAAGAATGTACTTTCTTTCAAATATTCATGTTATATTGTTGCATTTGACATTGCCAGTGAAAATGTTCAAGGAAAATTCGCCATAGTGCGAAATCGTAAATTATATCGAATGAAAGAGATTCATAAAATAATCCAAGCCGAAGTCTGCTTCACGTCTCCACGAATATTATAAAAAAAACATTTAGTCTTTTCATTATTGGATTCTTTTCGGCCAGTATAACTTTTCCAAAGGAAAAGCGAAAAGTTTGTTGCCCGTTGCTTCTGGAGAAACATATGCTAATATTTAACTCTGCGGGGTCTGCGCTTCATATTTCATTTACTCCTGCCAGGAGGTTTTCAGTTTCAGAGAACCTGAGCTAAGTTCTTCCCACGGAAGTGTTCCCAATTTCCCCAGAGGAACCAGCGTTTGCGTTGTTCAAATGGAATTAATTAAGTGCTTGGATTCAAGCCAGCCATCACCTGGAGGGAGGAAAATGAAAGTCTACACATGAACGGATCACGTCATTGAATAAATTCCGTGCTGACCAGTAATCACGTGAAATTCCTAAAATGTACCGTATCCCTAATTACATTTCTAATCAACTCTCTCTCTCTCTCTCTCTCTATCCTCTCTCCTCTCTTCCGTCTCTCTCTTCTCCTTTCTCGTCTACTCTCTCTCTCCCTCTCGTCAAAGAAATAGAACCGTCTTAGTCTCCCCCTTCTTATAACTTGAAAAGCTAGGAAGGTGAAGACACGTGGAACATTCTAATGAAATTTGTTTTCAGACACTGAATAACAGTACCCAAAATCTCTTCTCTCTCTCTCTCTCTCTCTCTCTCTCTCTCCTCTTAATCTTCCCCTTCTGTGAGGTTGAAAAGCTAGGAAGTTGAAGACGCGTGGATCATTTTAATATAATTTGTTTTCTGATATTATTAAATGACTGTACTCATCTTTATTTACGAAAACTCCAGAGTTCCTTCCCCTTTTTTTCTTCTTCGTTTTTAAAAGTCAGTGTATGAAAAAGAGAAAAAAAGTGCTGACATAAAATGATGATTTGACGACTTTACTTTTGTACAAAATACTTTTGACTTTACCCTATTGTACTTGTCACATTTAGCGGTTTACTGTAAGAATTGCAGTGCTTTAACTGTTCATAAGAAATATTATTCTGGAGTCTTGTAGCTAAACCGTGTAAAAAAAAAGGGAACCTAAGAGTTAGAAAAAGTATGTTTTTTTTTTTACATCTGGCCAATCTAATACATGGGGGATAGTTAAAGATATTTCAGTGTATCATTATGTTCGTGTTCAAAACTAATAATAAAATTCCCAAAAAATATTGCAGCTTGAATAGCGAGTAATTAAGCATCAATAATTTCTGTACATATATATATATATATATATATATATATATATATATATATATATATATATCTATATATATTATATATAATATATTATATATATAATATATTATAATATATATATAATATATATATTTCTTCTCCTACATTACACCTAAAATGATACAGATATGCCTTACATAACTTTAATCTCTCCTTCCTTCTTGTATTATGGATTGAGAATTTGGAATGGATGTGATGCATAGATGTATTACATTTTATGTCCTTATTATAAAATTGGAAATACAACGCATTCGCCGTGTCCCTGTTAGCCGCTTTTACTTTGCAGTGAAATTGCCTATCATGACATGATATCATTAATGATTTGAAGTAAAATATCCCCTAATTGGTTTCGCACATTTCGAACATTTAAGCTTAATCCGTCCATCAATCAAAAAATTAATCAAATTAAAGTAGAACGATCATTTCGATACGCGGTTTGGGAGGAATTCTCCATAATTGCAAAACTCATCTTTTCCCTGATGTTGTTTGCCTTCATTATGGCATAACATCAATGTGCATAATTGCTGCTTTTTGTCCTTCTTGTTGTAGCTGGTATTGGTGTGGTCTCCAGTACTTTGAACCTTTGGGCCGGTTATTGGTTGATTTAATTTTGGGGACTGCTGTCGCACATTAGTCAAAACTAGCAGTAGAAATGAAATCAAGTATGTTTGTGTTAGAGCATCGTCGTTGCAATTAAAGTTTAAATGTTGGATTATCCACAAAAATAAAAAAAGGAGACGAAGCCGTGTGCAATCACATGAACTTTCTATGACTTCAAATAGAGACGCATTTTGTCACTTTGGTCAAAGTCTCTCAACAGATATTAAGAATCTTCATAGAATTTCTTCTATGCCCTGACCTCATTTGACTGATGCCTCTTTCATAGGCATAAATATTCAGGGGTCGTTTCTAAGAGTGTTTTTACAAGAGAGCATAACTTATTAGTCAAACAAACTGCCAAAACCCACCCAGTACAGTTTCTATTAGCACTGGACAACATTGACTTAATGATTTCCACCGTGTTGCGTAACAATGATCGAATTTGACATATTTCCTGTTATTTGCATTTTTTTTACAATCCTTTGTGTACAATTTGTAAACTACCTTCAGGAAAGGAAACCATTCCTGTTTTAAAGTGAAAACAGAAGTTTATCAAAAGCTGTGCAATGTAAGGTAGAAACTAAAGGCGGCGCCGGTCAATAGAACGAGAATAATGGATAGATCCCAGAAAGTAAGAATCGGCGGCAATATTTTCGTCCGGTTAGCGTTAAGCAGTTCTCTCTCGGATTATTTCTAACAGAAAGAATCTCGTTCCTTAAGAATAAGCGCTTGATATTTAACCCGAATCCTTATTCTAACTGTGAGAATATAAATAAAAGAGTGAATGTAAGAACAGAACGCGAATGTCGTTTCTAAAACGTATTATTTGTTAGGAACACGGCACACATAGAGGGCCATTTACATGCAAGAAGATAAAATCAGGCAAATCTGGACGCTCACTTCTAGCGAATACACGGCGGCTCCAAATATCCAAGCATTTAAATGCATGCAAGTATTCATAAACCCGGTACCAAAGCATGGATTTGCCCTTGAGTATACTCTAGTTTCTGTTTACAAACACACTCACAGCATACTGTGTATGTACAAATTTTTCCTTTGCCTACAAATCCTCCGTATGTAAAAAAAAAATGAAATAATAAAATAAATAAACTCGAAAGGTAGCGAAGTTCGTGAGGTCTTTGATGTTGGATTTCGGGGATCTTTAGAAAAAGAAAACAAATGCTAAATATGAACCTTGTCAGAATTATGTCCATTATGAATTCTGCGGTGAGAATTACCTTGAAACTTTAATTTATTTTTTTTACCATCAAGTAACTAACTAAATTTTGATAGCCGTGAAGAGCACCCTGAAGGAAAAAGTTTAGTTTTTTTTTATCTTAGGTATTAAGTAATACGTAAAGCGATGATTACAAGTAGGTTTTTTTTATATACATACATACATGCATACATATATGTGTGTATGTTTATGCCTGTTTTCAGTAGCATTTTAGTTTCAGATCCCTCGTAATTGTGCTGTATTAAGAATTAGACCAAATTCAGACAATCGTTCTAGAATATATTCAAATCGCTGATATTTTGCTTTTCAAAGTAATCGTGTTCTCAGCATTTTTTGTTTTGTTCTCACTAGTGTAATTACCTTTGTTTCTGACTCCAGATGTAAATGGATTAATTTACTAAAACAAGTCACTTAGAACCAATATATTTGGTCGTATCTGAATTGGAGTGTTACTGTCTTATTCTCACCAGATATAAATTGCGTGTGACATTTCTATGAAAGGTCATAATATTTGACTGAAACTTTTTTTACAGGTTCTCCAGATAAATATTTAAGCTGTTCAGAAAGATACGTGTTACATGGATTCGTTGGGTTTAACAGTAATGGAATTTGAATTTGTCCCTTGCCTATTTTTTTGCCAGACTCTGATGAAATGAATTCGTATGTGCATCAGTTAAAGAATGAATATTAGAGTGATTCCCTTCTTTGTTTTTCTCAACAGTCAAAGAGCAAGAGCCAGTGTTGGCATATAGCCAGGTTAATTTAGACTGACTGACCAGCGTTTGGATGAAAAAAATCAAGATAGCGTGACTGTTGATTCAATAATGGGAAACGGGTTTTGGGGGGGAAATAAAATTATTCAATTTGTACGCATTTCAATTTCATTTCCCGTATTATTCCAGATAGATTCAATAAAGGAAATTCGTTCCAGAGTCTTGTTGTTTGTATTGAATAACAGATAGTATCATTTTTGTATTCACTAAAATTGATTATTATCATTATCATTGTTATTATAGTTTATATAGTTAATTTCACTTATTATTATTGTTATCTCTATGATAATTGTAAGTTTTGATGGAGATTAACAGAAAGTCATCATGAAGATATGCAAAGTTACACGCACGAATATTTTTTTTATACTCGTGAGTTTTCCCAATTGTTTACAAAGTGCCTTGATTGCTTAACATTGACACATTCTTCCCAGTCATAAACGAAAGTGGCATTTCCAAAAGTACGAAGCTATTGAACTTGAACATTTATATATAGATGCTGATGTGTAACTGGACTCGATACCCATTATTGTTCTCGATATCTGGACAAGTATTATCGTCATGCATTCCTCACCTTCCTTCATATATTATGCATATTATTTTTAATGTGATTGTCATCCCTTTCGACAGCTCCGAAACTCTTCCACCGAGCGATCCTAATGAGTGGCTCGTCCCTGGCACCTTGGGCCCTTGTCAACGACCCAATGAAATACACGCGCCAGATCGCCCAGGCTCTCAACTGCTCTCACACCCCTCTGGGGGACGAACTCAAGACGTGTCTCAGGGGAAAGAATCTGCACCACATCATGCAAGCTCAAGTGGAGGTAAGTCCCCAGAAACAAACTCGGATTGAAATTGTTAGTGACGCCGTCTATTTGACTGTTTTTTTCCGTTTTTGTAGAGAGAGAGAGAGAGAGAGAGAGAGAGAGAGAGAGAGAGAGAGAGACGAGAGAGAGAGAGAGAGAGAGAGAGAGATAGAGAGAGAGAAGAGAAGATGATGTAACGAGACGAGAGAAAGAAGGCGAAGGGAAGGAGAGAGAGAGAGAGAGAGATCTTAGAATTGTGCCCATTTTTCATGGGTGTATGAGGGTTTCTGAGTACTTTTTGTGGGCATTTGTTAGCAGACGTACGTATGTTGTTAAACAGCCCAGAAGACAGGTTGATAGGCTATGCAATTGGTTTTACATTCACTTGTCAATGTATAAATGTTTATATTTACATTTCCAGGGCGAAGTAATTTCAGAAGTTACTGGATCCAAAACAAAATAGATAACCGACATACTGAAATTATAGAAGAGTGCTTGGATCACATACTGCTCAATATAACTGTATGATTTTTTATTTATTTCTTTATATATATATATTTTTTTTTGCTGTATGTAAAAATAGTTGGATATATTTTGTATGATATATTTGATATGCATACGGGGTGCATGTAGCAATTTAAGTCTTCAATGGTTGATGTTGTTTGTAACCCAAACTGGTTACCATTTTATGTCGAGGAATGCGTGATTGAGATGAAATTTAACATGTCGTACCCCTGTCGGAATATCATGACGAAATAGCAGTTACTGTTTATACATTCCGTAGAAGGGAAGACTTTAATTTCTGACAGTTTGGTGAGATTTCACTGTATTTGCGTTTAGCGTGCTGATTCCCCTCAGAAGGACTCATACTAACCAATTTGATGACATAATATGACATAATCATATGCTCTCCGGAAATGTTTGCCTTAAATATCAAACTTAAGAAGAGCAAAAATGTGCAGTCCATGAACCAAGGGCTAAAAAAACGACATTCAATATTTTCTGAAGAATACTGCTAAGGATGTAGGAAAATAACTGATTCTGAGTAAAGATAAATTACATTTGGAAATGTTTGGTATATTAGAGCCGTGGCCGTTGATAATTAACAAATGTAGTTTCCAGCAGAGACTAAAAAAAATTGCATGTATTAAGGTTGGGGCTTTTTCAACAGTTGGGAAGAGGAGATCGGGATCATGAAAGAAATCCCAACTTCTGTATTAGGGCGGGGGAGGGGGAAGGGGGGAGGGGGAAGGGGGCGGGAAGGGGGAGAGGGACTGGAAGAAGTCGATGTCCCCGGAGAACTTGGCAAACGAGTAAGACGTTATATCGAAAAAGTAGCTTCTGTCAAAGCTTCCAGAATTATCCGATTGGCTCTAGATCTAATAAGAAGGATCTTGATGTACTGAAACTTTTCTTCAGCTCGAAGGAACGAAAGTCCTTACGGCTGTTGTAATACTTTCCAGGCTAACGTTTTAAAGTCGCTATAGGCTTATGTAAGTTCATCTCTGACTCATTCCTATGAAGGATAACTTTCTCACTGGATGACCTTTGAGATCTATTCCCTCCCATCGATCAGTTTGGCCTTGGGTCAGTGTCAAAATAACATATAGAAAACTTTAACTTCCTGGTAAGTTTTTCTAATTCCTAATAACTTTTGATGTTTGTGAGATATGCCTATCATTTTTGTAGGGTAACTTCTTTACTGGAATACCTTACACATCTAGCTCTGTTACCTTCAGGTTGACCATGGTCCTGGGTCATTGTTAAACTTCAACTTTCTTGTTGAAGTTTTTTCTAAATACTAATAACTCCTGATACCTCTAAGGTATGGTTTTCTTATTTAGAGGGTATCCTCCATGCTGGAAGACATTTGAGATCTAACTCTCCTTGCTCTCAATTTTAACTTGTGCTAAGGTAAAAAAGAAAAAAAACTGTAACTATTATCTGTTTGCATTATGTTACGGCCTTTTAAATCTTAGCCTTTATAATTACTAGCAGCTTTACTTCGAGCAAACTGGGGATCCTTGTATATCCAAGGTAGAAATATCCAGTAAGGAGAACGAACGACGAGTCGCGAAAGAACAAGAAGCGAGTTGGCTTTTTTCTTTTCTTGCGATGCCAAGGTTACAGATTATGTGACAGGCTTGTTGTCCCATAAATGGTTGTGCTTATGCCCTTTTGTATTTTCTCGATAAATATTCGTAGCAGAAATGGAATAGTGCGACGGTATTGATATATAAACAAGTGCGCGCCTTTTATGAAACATACCCTTCAAAACTCAAATTTCTTTGAATCAGTGTTTTTACAAAAAAACAAAAACAAATTAGTATTCTTGGAAACTTTCTATTTCAGATTTAACTAGTAGGTCACTCCAAGAGGTGGAGCAGAATTTACAGTATGGTTTATGCCTGTATATTCGCATATGGGCTGTTAATTACGAATATTATTTCGTCCAGCAAACGAAATTGTAGTTCAATTGTCCTGTGATTTGGCATCTCATTCTTTTATGTCAATTTTTTCGCTCTAAACTCTCATCAGCAAATTATTTCTCGACTGATGGTAGTTTACAAGAATGTCTACTGAAGAGATAAGAAATTGTCGCTATGAAGACGCCATCCATCCAGAGACTTTCTCTGTGATTTGAGCATTCATTTCGTTATGGAAATTTTGTCCCACCAAATCATCAACAACTCTGTGTCGTGAGGGATGGCAATGCGCCAGTCCTTCATAGTGCCGCTTAAGTCAAAATAATATGTGAAATTATGTGGTGTACCTTATGTAAAAAAAACTTCATGCCTAAGAAAGGCACGATTCCATACGCTTCATTAATTCATCTATAGTTAGTGAAGTTCCGTGCCTAGTGGTATCTCGACGGCACGTGGCTTCCTACCAAATAAATATTCCAATCCTTCCGCGTCTGACTTTTGAATATTTCAGTGGCATTTCAGAGTCTATCGACCTCTGGCTAAATTTTAGTGAGAGTCCATTAAAAACTTATTCCTGCCAAAGCTGCACTGCAGTCCACTATAAATATGTTTACGGCATAGTGGACCAATGAGCTGCGTCTGTTTTGATTCCAGAGTCTTTAAATACGTAGCCCCTAGATTATACAACAAGAGTCCTCTTGAGCTGAGGCAGATTAAGGATTTGAAGTCTTTCAAAATAGAAGCTTAAAACCTTCTTGTTTAATCGATGCTATGATACGGAATGTCAGACAGTGAGTGCGGAATTTGCAGTGTGATCAAAATATATCTGATGAGTAAACTGTTAATTTTGATAATGGAAGTAACAAGTATGTTTGAGTATTCAAAATATCCAGAATAGTATTTTCAGCGACACCGAGTATACGAATAGTCGTACTCACTGCCTAGATGATCCATTCACAATTTCAACAGTGAGTTCTACCCTGGCTTATTTATGTATTTATTAATATATGCACAGTGATCCGTTTTCTACGAACGCCGTCATGTAAGCTATCAGCTTGACCCAAGTGACCTTGGTTATATATGTAGATATGCAGTTGTGTGTTGAGCGCTCACAGCGAACATTAGATGAAAGGGTAACGCGCCAATGCATTGGGTACAGTGGCAGATGAAGACTACAGGCGGAAGACTTGTCCATTCATAAATCCATTTTCGTGAATACACGGCAAACATAGACAAATGCAGATTGACGTGTACGAATCAACGTAGGAAAGGTTTAGATATGGCCCAATAAAAACATTAATCCACCGGTTGCCGTTCTCTCTCTCTCTCTCTCTCTCTCTCTCTCTCTCTCTCTCTCTCTCCAGGTAAGAAGTATGAAAATTGGTAAATGAAGACATTAGATCTCAGTGTTGCATGCAATATTCTCGTCCATGTTGGCAGAACTATGTATAGAATGGTTTCAAGTATCCAATCATGTTATAGTTCTTTTCGCTTTAAAATGCTTTTATTATTATGTATTTCACAAGTGTATGATGATAACGAAAGGTAAAATGCGTTCATGGCATTTTTATGAGTTTATTGATTACGTATTAATAAGTGCTAGTTTTTGCAGCTAGAATAAAAATTATTATTATTATTATTATTATTATTATTATTATTATTATTTAGTCAGGCCTTTTGTATTTACGACCGTACAAAAGATATATCCAGAAAAATCATTCTTTAGTTTTTTTAGTACAAGAAATGAGATGCCTCTCTTGATGGTCAGTGTGGAAGGGTCACGTGACTCGCGTCTCAACAGAAAATGAGTGATGTTTGGCAAAGCTGACAGCATGCACAAGTTCCTATGGTACAACACTAAATACCACTTATTGGAGGTAGCCAAGCAGGGTATCTTTAGAAAAGGGTCTATAGCATAGTTACCTTTGTTATGTGAAAACAAGTCATCACTTCGAGGAAAGTTTTCTAAAAAAAAACTCTTCTAAAGAAGTTGATGACATCCAGACATAAAAGAGCATAGTATCACAGATACCTAAGTATTTGTTGTCTGCGTTCTGTCAGTTGGGGATCATGATTCCAGACTCAGTGGTTCGAAGATCCACTTTTCAGTTACTTGAACGCCCATAGCAGGGTGGATATTGTCCTATAAATGTTGTCATCAGCACTTATGCAGTTCTTCCAAACGCACCGGATTGCTTAACTTCCTCCCGTCCGGAAAATGCCGGAAAATGCCGCGTAGAAAACAAGAACGACAAATCGTATGGAGATTAGGAGGAAGGTCTCCAGGTACCTTATTAGAAATAATTGGAAAATCCTATCTGAGAAAATTGGATTTGAACCTCTTTCGCCTTTCCTCTGTAAAACCACACATGAAAATGAACATACGTATTGACATATACATACTGTTATATCTGTACAGGAGAGTGTTTATGTGCGTGAATGTCCCATACGCACATGGTGTTCTTGGTGCAAACAACAACTAATAAAGTAAGATAGTATTTTCATCTTCAACTTTCGAGTCTGATTGCCGTTGTTATGAATAGAAAGTTTGTAGTTTTCAAACCAGTTTTACCGTCGTTTTAAAAAGGGTCTTCAGCAGACTGCCTGGTAAAGTCATACCTTATAGTTAAATATGGTGACATTTCATTTTTTTTTCTTCTGTTCCCTCCAGTTTCTGACCTCCTTGACTGCCAAGCTTCTTGCCTCCTCCAAGTTTTTCCTGACATCATTCTTCTTCTTACCTTTTTATTAGAACTCCTTGAACTGTACTCGCCTCCACGTCAGTTAATTAACGGACTTCCGTTGGTACTTGCGTTACTTCATCTCTTTTTCACGTCTTCCGTGTCTGTCGAAAGATTGGCATTCTTTCGTTAGTGTTTTTTTTTTCAAATCTTTTACGTTTCTCTTTTTTCCCCGCGGTCTTTAAGACTTTCGTTTATTCTTAAATGTTGTTGTCCTTATCTTTCATTCAGTAATTATCGTTGTTTGTAGAAAACTGTTCTTTTGATATTTCTTAAAGCTGTACTTTTCTTAATAGTGTATTCCTGCTTCTGGTATCCACTTACTCTTATATTTGTTTCTGTCCCCCTGTTATTTCAGTCTGTCATTCTCTTGACCGTTATACAGAACTCCTCTCTTTTTTTTTCTTTTTTTTCCGTATCTCTCAGCGTCTTATTTCTTGCTTTCCTTTTATACCATTTGCGACTCCTCTTGAAACGAGTGTCCCTAAAAATATCGTCCCTACTCACTCCTTTTTTTATTATTATTAAAAGAGGAGAGGCCGGCGCAAAAACTGTCCGGTTCGGGTTCAGATCCACAGAAGAAGTGGCTAGGGATATCGTACTTGATATCTAAAGATATCCTACTTGACCTTCAACCATTCGGTCGTATTCAGCCGTTAAATCGTTCCCTTTGACGCTGTCCTTCTCAGATGTGCCCTTTTAATTGGTGCTATGTAAGGATTTTTTTTCTTCTGTTTATTCATGTCATTTCCATTTGCTAAAGTTTGCCGAAGGCTAACCTCAACCTTGCTTGTATTGTACGGAAGGATTATATTAATCCTCTATTAGAATACATTCTTCCTTCTCACCTATGGATTCATCATGTACATTTAATTACCTCTCAGTTTTTGTAAAATCTCAGTAATTATTCCTAAGACCTCGCCAGTTTTTTAACCGCGTCATTGGTCGCGTCTTTTGAAACTCCATCCTTTCATTTCTGTTGTGACAATGATAAGGTTTTTATAAATGCATAAACATGGTTAATCTTGCTTAAATAACCTCGAGTACAGAACGTGTACAAACACTTCCCTCGTCGAAGTTATTTTGTATTTCGTCTGCAATCAGTGTAATCGTGTTCACTTCAAGCGTAACATTCTTTTTTAATCATAGATCATTTCAATGACA
Organism: Macrobrachium nipponense; assembly: GCF_015104395.2. NCBI lineage: Eukaryota > Metazoa > Arthropoda > Malacostraca > Decapoda > Palaemonidae > Macrobrachium > Macrobrachium nipponense. The sequence goes on from NC_087205.1 coordinate 81,784,008, forward strand.
GTCATTTCAGTCGCACATTATTTGTTTTTGCGGCCATAATAATCCTCCAGTAGAATACCATGTGACCTATGGATTTGTTTGTAACTTAATATGGCTGCCAACTGTGTTGATGCTCCTTGCAACTGAAGATAAGTTTAATTTTACTTTTTTATATATATTTCCTAATTTATTGTTGTCTCCATTTTTTCCAGAATCAGTAGAAGAGCTGTATCTGTGCTCAAGTATTTCAGTGTCGCGTTTATTAGTTCTCGGTTACTTTCTCGTGTTTTGCTCAGAGAGCCGTTTTTAATCGTCTTTCTGGGTGTCTCTGGCAAACCTCCAGTTTGCAGCAATCTTCCCTGCTTAACCAAGCTTGTGATTGTTTCAAGATGAAAGTTGGAGGAATAGGAAAATGTTGAAACTAGTCTTCAAAATTCACAGAATCAACCCTACTGTTCGATATATTTTGTATTCATTGTAGGTTTAAAAAAAATTGATGGAAATCGAATGAAATTTCAAGAAGAGGAATTTCATTTACCTGTAGAGATAACGAAATTAAAGGAGGCTGCAGGAGCTGTAGTACATCTGCATAGACCAAAGTAGCTCTTAACAGCGACAGCTGTGTGTGGGGAGGCCGATCTGAGCACTTGGATGATTGGTTGGGGGGGGGAGTAGGGTGTTGATTGGGGTTGTGGCGTGGAGATGGGGAAGGAGGCAGGGAAATGTTGGAGGGAAATTCTAATAAACTTCCTCATCTTCTCAGGAAGTTGAAACCCTCCCCGAAATTAACCGAAAATTGCGCCAGATTGGTTATCGATCACCGACAACCAAATTTCGCCGTAAATAAGTCTTCTGCTTGACAGACACACCCCTGGAGGCGCCCAGACGACTACACCATGTCACACACCTGATAGAAAGGCAAATAAAAAAGGAGAGTTGATAAGTTTAAGTAATTTGGGATCTTTTGTTAACGCTGGAGGAAGTATGGAAGAAGAAGTAAAACATCGGGTACAGGCAGGCTGGAACAACTGGAGAGCGGCCTCGGGAGTTCTTTGTGACAAAAGAGTGCCGCTTAGGTTAAAAGGAAAATTTCACAAGACGGTGGTAAGAACAGCAATGCTGTATGGTACGGAAACAGCAAGCATGAGAAAAAGCAGAGCAGAAGAAGATGGATGTGGCAGAAATGAGAATGCTTAGGTGGATGTCTGGGGTAACAAGAGTGGATAGGATCAGAAATGACTACATAAGGGGGTCAACTAAGGTGGTGGAAGTATCAAAGAAAGTGCAGGAGGGGAGGCTGAGATGGTATGGACACCTGTTGAGGAGAATTGAGGACCACCCGCTGGGAGACATACTATGGGAGTGGAGGTGCAAGGAAGAAGAAAGAGAGGGAGACCAAGAAAGAGATGGAAGGACTGTGTGAGAGGAGATTTACATGAGAAGGGAATTGATGAGGCAGAAGCGCAAGATAGAAATAGATGGAAACGGCTCATCCGAAACGGCGACCCATATAAAAATGGGAAAAAGCTTGGGAGAAGGAAGAAGAAGAAGAAGAAGATACATTTCCCCTAAGTCATGGAGATCTACGAGTGCACGTGTGGTTTTGCCAGAGCTTAGTGTCGTCAGCCAAACCTGTCTTGTTATATTGCTGAGACTGCATATTCTGTTACCATTGTTCCTCTTTGTTCTTGGCTCTACTCCTTTCGTTTCATTATTGTCGTTTCCAGCCGAAGGCTCCTTTTTCTTGCCTCGCTGGTCGTGGATTTCCCATCAGTACAGAATATCATGGCTCGATTTTCCATCGGTTTTCCCGTGGTGGATTCTCCTGCTCGTTCTCGCAGATCTTTAAGGCGAAGAGCTTTTTATCAAGTGCGGCTCTTATGTGGATTACGACGATATGTAGTCTCGTGTGTAATTGCATAATGTCGAGGTTTATTCAAGGTAATTTAACATTAAGTGGCAAAGTTTATGCTGATCTGCATTGTGACGTTTCAGAAAATTCATCGGAAAACTCAGTCTGATATCTTTCAACAGCCTTCATGTAGGGAATTTGGTTGTTTCTCTTTACTCTGATCACTGTATGGTTCCAGTGCTCTTTGATCTGCTTGTTTTATAATGTTGAGGTCATTTTGACCATTTTCGTTCCCGATCTCCTTCATCAATCCCGGCTCTGAAAAAGCACTTTCAATTGATGCAGTTGCCCGCTTGGTTATGTCTCCCCCTCCCCCCATCCCCTCTCCTCCTCTCCCCTGCCCTCTCCTCTCCTCTGCTCTCTATCTCTCTCCCACAGAAAAAGATTCGGGTTACTCATCTCTGTATCCGGGTTCAGTTGTTTGTTTCATCAACAATACCCAGCGAATAAAAGATTCATGACATAACACCAATTAGTCTTTTTATGGCCGCTCAACCCTTTTGTTATTCATTCCTATCTCTGAATCTCCGTTCCCCTTTCACATTAAATTGGACTGGTACGCGTACGCGTGCACACTTAGAGTGTGAGTTTTTTTTTTTTTTTTTTTTTTTTTTTTTTTTTTTTTTTTTTTGTTTTTTTTTTTTTTTTTTTTTTTTTTTTTTTTTTTTTTTTTTTGCAATGTTGGTGTTTTTAGGTATGCATGTTGTTCTCTCGTGAATCACAACTTATGTATGTATGCTTAAGATCTACCAAGTATTATGTGTATGCATAATACTTAAAAGATTTACAGAGTATCATATGTATGCATAAAACTTAAAAGATTTACCGAGTATTATACGTATGTATAATAATCAAGATTTACAGTGCGTTTATATAATTAAGATTCAGAGTATGTGTATATTCATGTTGGAAATACGTGTGAATGTTTTACGTATGGTGAAAATTTACTGTGTGCTTGGGATTATTCTTTAGGCTTACTGCCCTCAAGTTGAACTTGGATGCGATTAAAAATACCCAGTTAGCGGAAGAACGAGCAGAGCCGCTGGGCCAGTGATGGGGAAGAGAGAGAGAGTGAAAATGAAGAGCTCTAGATGAGTCGAGACTCGAGCCTTGGGGGGGGAACTGACCTTTCCTTCATTTTGATTCCCGCAGAATGGCTTATAGGCTTCGAGACTTTACTTATTCAGAGATTGATGAATTCGTTTGTCATTCATAAATGATTCACGAAGATACTCGTATTTCTGGTGATAAGTATATCTTAGTTTTACCAGACCACTGGGCTGATTAACAGCTCTCCTCGGTCTGGCCCGAGGGACTAGATATTTTTACGTGGCTAGGAACCAACTGGTCACCCAGCAACGGGATCTACAGTGTATTGTGGGATCCGAACCACTTTATATCGATAAATGAATTTTTATCACCAGAAATAAATTCCTCTGATTCTGCGTTGGCCGACCCGAGAATCGAACTTCGGACCACCGGATTGGTAGCCGAGTGCGAAAACCACTTGTCCAACGAGGCACTATTTCAGGTGATAGAAGTTCACTCTCGACGTGGTTCGGAAGTCAAGTAAAGCCGTTGGTCCCGTTGCTAAATAACCGCTGGGTCCATGCCGCGTGAAAACACCATACAAACAAACAGACAAACGAAGATAGTGAAATAAAGGCAAAGGCCACTAGGAAAGGACCGTGTGTCGAAAGGCCTAGCATCCACTCCGTGACATTTGCCTTTATCGTTTATTCCTCATATACCACTTTATATCAACTTTTATGACTCATCAAGGTGTTTATAAATTTGTATTTTAGTATGTTTGTTTATTCATATGTTTGTTTATCCATGTATTGATGTCATTTTTTTTTTCATTCATGTAATGATGGTTTTATTTCGCCCCCAGGTGCCTGAATACTACTACGCGTTCGGACCGACTGTGGACGGGGTCGTCATCGACACGGACTACGACACCGACCGCCAGTCGTACATCGGACGACTCGCGAGTTACGACCTCATCTTCGGAGTGACCCCCTTCGACGCCTTCTTCTCCTTGAACGACGAAGACGTTAAGTTCGGACTCGAGAAGAACAAGAGGGATCAGATCCTGAGAACCTTCATAAGAAATACGTACAAGTGAGTCCCTGCTCACCTCGCCTTTGGTTGCGTTCTTTTTTTAATCAAATCGTCGGTTTATTCAATTTTAACGATGTTATTCAAGGAAGAAAATAAAAATATTTACTTTTTTGTAGCCCCATAGGCCGTTTGCGAAGATTAACTGTGGCGCCAGGTCATGTAGATTGTCTTCATATTTTATTTAGCACTGTTTTCGATTTGGTAAATAAATAGCGTTAACATATCACAAGAAAATGACCATTAATAGTGTAGGTTAATATTTTAAACACAAACAAACATTATACTTAAAAAACATATGAATGAAGATGATGATATATATATATATATAATATTTTATATATATATATATATATATATATATATATATATATATATATATGATATATATATCTATATATATATATATATATATATATATATATATATATAATATATATATATAGATATAGTATATATATATATATATATATAATATAGACGCGCTTGCTCATATTTATATAATATGTATTGTTGTGCGTATAAACATTTGATGTGTCTTGAATAAGTTAATCTGTCATTAAATTAATCGTGTATTTAATGCAGCTTGTAAGTTCTAAAAGCGAAAATAAAGATACGAAGTACATCCACGGCAGCGGAGTAAAAATTACTTTTTATTCAGCCATCATTTTATGAACCAAAAACAAGAAGGATTAATTAGTCATTACTGGATAGGTTATGAA
>NC_087205.1:81793741-81808741 GCF_015104395.2 Macrobrachium nipponense
CATCGTTTTCGGTCCCTTTCCGAACAAGTTTCAACTGTCTTCTTTTCCAGTAAAAACTTTTGAACAGCTTTTCATTTTTTCTATTCTAAGTAATCACCATTTAGATGCCATTTAAGTATATTTTATCTCAAACATACTCATTTTACGTCATTTAACCATCTTTATCTCTCAAAACCTTTTTTATCCGTTTTTAGATTCCTCTGATCGATCTCTTATTTTTCTCATAGTTGAATGATTTTTTTTTGACAAATTTGTAAGCGTTTCCATCAGATCGCGCACTTTTCAGCTATTTCTAATCGCCGTGACTAAAATAACCTCATTTTCTCACATATCAATTCTATTAATGCCCAGTTAACGCCCTTATTTTGTCTTACCTCCAACAGCTACCACCTGATGGAGATCATGATGACTGTGATCAACGAGTACACGGACTGGGAGCGCCCCGTCAGACACCCCATCAGTACGAGAGACGAGACACTGGCCCTCCTGTCGGATGCCCTTTACGCTGCCCCTGTTTTGAACACGGGCAACCTGCACGCTCTGGCCTCGCCCAACACCTTCCTGTACGTCTTCGACCATCACACCAAAAATGGGGACTATCAGAACGTAAGTCGAGACGAGGTTCCGAGTGTGACCTTTGGCAGTGTCGAATTTTGCATCCGTTCGACGGTCGCTTTCTACGTATCAGATCGGTTTTGGGTGGACGACGTTCTTTGGTCCAGAAATGGTTTTTGTCTTCCAAATAGGTGAAATGGGTTCTTTTGGGGACCCAAACACTGAACGATTGTATGAACGATTGTCGTTATCGACAAACACACACACTATTTAAACAGTACGAACGATCTCGGCACCGATTTCAGTCTAGACAAAGATTTTGTCTCGGGAAGACGTGGCATCATCTCTGGAAGAGACGTGCGCGATAGCGTTATATTGGCAGACAAACATAAACATTGAACGACCCGTGTATGACACATACGTCGCAAGCCAGCAACCTGGTCGCGACAGATTCCCACTGAGATCGTTCAGACCACGAAACTCCGCCCACTTTTGCATTCAGACAAGCCCATGCACAATGTTTTTGAGAACGATACATCAAACAGTCGTTCAGACAATAGTCTATACAATCGTTCAGTGTATGGGGTCCTTTAGGGGTTGCTGTTGTTAGATCTGATTAAATCATTGAGATTCATAGTAATTTGTTCGCTAAAGAAAAAAATTGCAATTAATACTGGCTTACTTAACCTTATTTTATGGGCTTCACGTATTGCTTGCATTTCAAATATAACTTACAATATGTATATGAAACCATAAAACGCAGCTCATAATTGTTGTTGATATATGCTAGTCGTCAGCTTCAAAGAAGTCAAGAGACCTGCTTTCAACAATTGCTTTCAAAATAAAAAGATACTGACGCAGAGGATGGGTAATCAGACATCCGTAATTCATGTTCCGAAGGGCACCAACTCTCGGATGCATATTTTCACAATTGATTGGCTTCTGATCTTTCCCATGGCAACCCTTGCGTCATGCCTTCGTCCCGGAATAAGAAAAAAAAGTAAATGGTATTGTAATTATCATCAAACATGGGGATTATCATTGTCTCTGTCAGACAAAAGTTTCATCGTCCTGACATTGCGCAGAGATATTTCTTCCATTAAGTTCCGCGCTTCTTGGAACAAATGTCGCGCGTCCTGAACCTGAGGTTGCGTTAGACTGCTCCATAATTCACGACTCCATGACTTAATACATCGTTAGCAGCGAATCATAAATTTATTTCAAACGATGTTACCGAGTCATGTTTCTTTCATTTCGAGATTTTCACTTTGTATGCAATTACCATTTCTCGTGGAATAAGCTTGGGAACATTTCACCCTCTGCTAGTTGCTGAATATTTATAGCCCGACCATCTTGAAATTGCGCTAAAAGCAAAGTGAGTGAGACAGAGAAGGATATTAAGTCTTGTTTCATAATTATATTCAATAATCGGGTTCGTTCCTGATTAGCCTATTTCATCAGTCCGTCAGCAATGAAAGTAAACTCGTAATGGAGATGAATCAGGAAGATAATAGTACTTTTTTTTATATCCAAAACCTTTTTTCTTTCCTTGTCAGTTCAATATCTGTTCTCGTTTTCCATGTAGCCATTTCTTTCATGACACCGAAAATATGCATCCCATGCCAGTAATTTCATCGGCATTTTTCATGTTCTAAAAATAACTGCGTACCTCGTGCGCTTTCTCGTTGACAGTTGGAGTTCTGAAAATTCCTCAACATCACATTTTATCGTTGTTTTTTTTTGCACTATATTATTGGGCGTACGTTGAAATTTTGCAGGTAAAACCTGATAAATGATTGCATGCAGCTTAAAACACCATGGGTGTTTTTTTTCTCCAGATTTGAGGTCAGTGATTATAGTAAGGTACAATTCTAATTGGGACGATAGACTGTTTTCAGGTTGCATTTTATAGCAGCAGATTCATCGTCAGTTTTTAAAGTTGAAATTCCTGGCGATGATAACTATCTGATTGATGTTAATCACATGATTATCTGATGATCACTCTGTGATTGGTGCCTGTGATTTGTATTTTAGATCTTTACAACTTTATAGATGCGTTTTAATAAGGTCACAAATAGACTTTAATTAAGGTTGACAGTAGTCTCCAGGTTATTTTTTAATTCATTTTTAAAAAGTTTGGATATGACCTTCATTATGATTAATTGAAATTAAATACTTTTTTAAAAATTATTGTAAGGATATCTCAGATTCTGTTAAATTGTTCAGCGCTTTGCAGAGATGTGTGCAATGTAAAGTCATTTATTCCAGGAAAGCATTGCTGGACTTTCAATGATTTCCTCAGGAGTGAGGAAGCAACATGGAAGCATCTGCCATGTTTATAAATCGTGTATCAAAGTGTCGAATCACTGACAACACCTGCGGTGTAAGCAAGTGTCGAATCGCTGAAAATACCTGTGTTGTACCAAAGGGCCGAATCATTGAAAACACCTGCGTTGTACCCAAGTGTCGAATCATTGAAAACACCTGCGTTGTACCCAAGTGTCGAATTATTGAAACACCTGCGTTGGACGCAAGTATCGAATCACTGAAAACACCTGGTTTGTACCGAGGCGTCGAATCATTGATAACACCTTGTTTTTACGCAAGCGTTGAATCTTTAAAAATACCTGGTTTGTTCCCAAGTGTCGAATCATTGAAAACACCTGATTTTACGCAATCGTCGAATCATTAAAAACACCTTCAATTTACTCACGCATTCTGGACCTTTTAATGAATTTTTATTGTTGAGGAAATGGTATAAAGATTTGTCGTGTAAATAAATCGTGTGTCCACTTTTTATTTATTTATTTTTTGTTAACCATCACTAATAAGTAAAAATAAACAGGAAAAAGAATCAGATTTTGCTTTTAAGTCTGTGATTTGTTCTGAATGTGACGTGGCTGTATACCTGATTGGTATTATCAATAAAATTTTCAAGCCTTTTCTGTCTGATCGAGCATTCATTGTAAATGAATTAATTTCAACGTACTAAAACTTGGCAGCGGATTCATTCTGAGAAAATAAATAACTGAATTTTTCTTTTGCATATTTGCAAGGTTCAGTCATAACTGAGGAAACTTTTAGATTCATCTTGAATGTGCGCTTGGTTCAGTACTCTGAAATAAGTAAAAATATTTAAGTCTCTGGGTTCACACATTTGAAAGAGAAATAAAAAAGGATACTGGTGATAATATTATGCTATATAATTCATGAAAACTCATTATCTTTATCGTTCGTAATTCTGTGATTTCATATAATTTTGTAAAAGGTGAGGTCCAGAATGAATAGATATTTTTCCAGTTTCTTCTTGTTTTGTACATTTGAAAATTAGCAAAAAGTATAAATGTTATTGCAAATTGTCTTAACTGCTAATAAAAACGCTAATTCGCCTCGCTTCAAATCTAAAAGTTGTCGACATTTTTCTTCGTAGTCATTGATATTTTGTGCTTTTCAAGAAAGGCAGTAACTTTAATTCAAAATGGTCTTGATTATACACACTTTCAATTCGTCTTTCCTAACATTTACACTGACAGCGGTTCGAGTTAACAGAATTTCGTTTCGCCATGTTTCGAGATTTTGCCCAACAATGAAAGCGCGCTGTTGGTCACTGTTAATCGATTCTTAATTTGCAGCGAGTTGGATGCGTCCACGGAGAGGAGCTGCCGTACATTTGGGGAGCCCCCTTAGTAACACACCTGGGTCACTTTCCCAACAACTTCACACAGGCTGAGGTCAAGCTCTCGGAGGCCATGCTCAGATATTGGACGAACTTTGCAAGAGCTGGGTGAGTTCATTTTAAACCCAATGAATACATTCAGAGCTAGACGGTTTGAAAGTGGTGGCCGCCATTCATTATTATTCAACAACCGCTATATTCTGTTATTGTAAAGTAGTGGGAGCCATGCATTATTATTCAGGAACCTCTTTATTTTGTTTATTGTAAAGTAGTGGCCGCCATTCATTATTATTCAGCAACCGCTTTATTCTGTTTATTGTAAAGTAGTGGCCGCCATTCATTATTATTCAGCAACCGCTTTATTCTGTTTATTGTAAAGTAGTGGCCGTGATTATTAATTATTAGAATACTTTAAATCGTTTATTGTAAAAGTAGTGGCCGTGATTCATTATTATTCAGCAACCGCTTTATTCTGTTTATTGTAAAGTAGTGGCCGTGATTCATTATTATTCAGTAACTACTTTAATCTGTTTATTGTAAAGTAGTGGCCGTGATTCATTATTATTCAGCAACCACTTTATTCTGTCATTGTAAATTAGTGACATCCTTCACTATTATTCTGCAACCACTTTATTCTGTATATTGTAAAGTAGTGGCCGCCAATGATTATTATTCAGCAACCACTTTATTCTGTATATTGTAAAGTAGTGGCCGCCAATGATTATTATTCAGCAACCACTTTATTCTGTCATTGTAAAGAAGTAACAGTCACTGACTATTATTCGGCAACCACTTTATTCTGTTATTGTAAAGTAGTGGCCGCCATTCATTATTATTCAGCAACCACTTGATTCAGTTATTGTTCTGTCACTTTCTTGGTGTTAAGAAGAATTTATTAATTTCTTCTTATTTATTTTAATCCTTTATTTTTATGCATTTCTGTCTCACTTTTAAATTTGATAGACTATCTTCATTTTAACACTTTATTTCTCCTGGTTTATTTCGTTTTCTGCTCTTTATGAGATCTGGGTTTCAGTTTATCTCATTTCCCATTTCTTTTTCTTGCTCTTCTTATCGTATTTTATTAAAGTATTATTTCCGCTATTTGTTCCATTTAGCATCGAATCAGATCCTTTTCTCTTTGCTTCATTTTACGTCAAATCAGTGCTCAGCTCAATGCCTTTTGCTTTGTTTCATTTAACATCAAATCAGTTCTTTCTTTGTTTCATTTCACATCAAATTGATGTTTCTTGTTTTCTTTCACATGAAGTCATCTTTTCATTCTATGTTTCATTTCACATCATAAGTGCTTTTCCTCTAATTCATTTTTCATTAAATCAGTTTTTTTATATTTTATTCCAAACCAAACCCTATCATTTTTTCTTACACTATTTCACTTCACGTCAAATCGAAACTTTCTCACTGCACATCGTTTCACTTAAAACCAGAGCTACACCATTTCTTGAGATTTAATTTTCTGTAAGACCTTTTACTCCGTCCTGTTATTTTACTTGTATTTCCCCCTTTCCCTGTTTCATTCCCATATTCTTCTAGCCTTTTCTTTGTTCTGCTCTTTCTCCCACATTCTTTTTTATTCCAAACTCCTTTAATCTTTTCCCAGCCCTTTTACCTTCATTTTGCTGTTTCATTTTCCACTTTCCGTAACTGGTTCTCTCTCTCTCTCTCTCTCTCTCTCTCTCGGAGGTTTTCATTTCGATTCATTTAGTTTATGTTTTTAAACCTGCCATTATGATTACTGTTGCTCCTTTTTATGTTTGCTTTGTTGGAAAAAAAATATTTCAATCATTCTCCTCAGTAATTTCAACCATTTATTCCACTGTTTATTTTCCCGCTACTCATTTTCTCGTATGATTCATTTCCAGCGACTTATTTTCCTTATGACCAATGACTCCACAGCTCGTTTTCTACTTATTTCTTCATGATTTGTTTTCCCATTATCATTTTTCCTTTTCAGATTTTCACGGAATGCACCGTCATCACTCCTCCCTGACTCATTATCCATGATTCGTTATTCCATAAGTATTTTTTTCCGTGATTCGTTTCCTCACGAGTCATTTCTCCTAGTTCAGTTGCCCATTGCTCCCTCGCGAATCATTTCCAGTAACATTTTGAATGTATATCCTATGAATTTGCTGATACTTTCCCTATGGGTCCCTTGCTCCTGTCTCCTTCCACCCCACCCCTCTCCCGTCCTGCATGACCATCATTTGCAGACTTTACAGGATTGCCTTCAGTTTTCCACGATTTATGTCACAACTCTCGACCCATGAACTTTTTTCTTGTTATGATCCTCGTGTTCTCCTCCGTCTCAGTAGGCCCTTTTAGTTTTCTGTAAAAGAAAACTATGGAAATGGCTATTTATCTGTCCGTCCACACTTTTTCTATCCGCTCTCAGATCTTAAAATTTAATGAGGCTAGAGAGCTGCAAATTGTTATGTTGATCATCCACCTCCCAATCATCAGACACATCAATTTGCATCCATCTAGCCTCAGTGGTTATTGTTTTATTTAAGGTTAAACTGAGCCATGTAGGTTCCAACAATATATGCCACCACCGGGCCGTGGCGGAGATTTTCATACAGCATTATACGCTGTATGAAAAAAACTGGCTTATTTTTTACTTGTTTATTTTTATTTTTAATCATAATCACTACGCTGACCATTTCCTCTATACAACTCAATATTCCATTGCAGGGTATTCTCTCTGTCATTACTTTGATTCATTGCATTATGTTGTAAGGCATGACTATACTCTGTTTTTTTCCATCTGTCCTCCCGCCTGTGGTGTTTGCGTATGGTAACACTGCGTCCAGGGCTATAGATAGTTACATTCAGCTTACATTCAGCAATTTATAATAATGCCCGCTTATTTTGAATATTAACGGTGTAATTCGAATACAGTAAATTATTAAAACACTTTTCAATTGCAAATGTACACCCAGATATCCTTTTATTAACCTAAAACTTACTCATAGCGTAACTTCTTGAAAGCCTGGGACGCAGTGTTACCATACGAAAACACCACAGGCGGATGGACAGATGGAAAAAAACAGTATACTCATCTGTATTTTTTATTTTATCTTAATTTTTTTAATCTAATTTTTTGGTTGATGTAATATCAACGTCCACATCTTCCCAAGCGACATTCTGTCGACATTCTATATAATGTTCGCGTTTACCTTCTCTTCACATGACGGTGCTCTGATTCCTTTTCATTCCCATGTTCCCGAATTTTAGTTTTCTTCTTGAATTATGTCCCTCATCCCTCTGTTGTGGCTGTTTTTGTTATCATTCCCCCCTCCTTTAATTTTAGCCATTATATTTTTATTCTGGTTTTTTTTACTCCGTTACTGTGTTAGGTTTTTTAACCAAAGTTTCCCAGTTGCGTCACTTATCTCGGGTTTTCTCGTCTTTCTTTACATATTTCTTTCTTCCTTGCTTTCATTTGATCCATGTTTACAATTCTGTACTTTCTATGTTCGTCATTGATGAGAATTGTACTTTCTATGTTCGTCATTGATGTTTTTATCCATTTCTCGACACTTTTCACCGATTTTGCAGTTCCAAAAATCTTTATCTTTTTTATATGACGTCATCGTTGTTTTTAGCTTCCATTTGCAATGTTTTTGCTTCGCTATTATCACTGTTATAACTACGTAGAGTGTTCCTCATTTCTCATATTCTCTGATTTAATTGTTTCGTGAGTAAATGCCTTATCACATATCATAGTACGGTGATATTGGTGTCATATTTTGACCCCTTAAAATAATCTTGGGTTAATTCATTTCACTGTAGGAGTTTTGACATGTTTCGTATTCCCATCGACGCATTTCTACATCATTAGAGGTTATGTTGCATCGACGTGTATTTCAATCTGTATGCAATTCACTTCCTTATTCATTTCCTGTTGTAGTCATTAGAGATTTCATTTATATTTCTCTCTCTCTCTCTCTCTCTCTCTCTCTCTCTCTCTCTCTCTCTCTCTCTCTCTCTGCACGTTGCGAAAATTGTTGTTATCCGTTTTATGAACCGGTTTCATTTTCCGTATTTTTCATTTTCTGTATATTTTCCGAATTTTTAGGTCATTCGTCTCATTGTTTTGCCTTATCTGTTTTCTCTCAATAAATACTTCCTACACTTATTTAGCTAATTCTGAAGTATTTTTATTCCTCTTTCTGGTTTCTTCTCCCTCGGATCCATATCTTCGTTTCATGGGTTTCACTTTTACCTTGTTCAATCCCCTGTGTTGTTGGTCTGGTATCTCGCTCTACTTTCATGTCTGTGTCGGTGCTTCTCCCTACTACGTCCCGTTTCGATTTTCCCCTCGTTTAGTTTTTCATCGTTCGCTGTGTGTTTTTCCCTCGCCTCATTTATCATCGCTTGTTTCCCTCTTGCTGTGTTTCTTCATACGATTTCATGTGTGCGCGTGTGTGTGTTATGCGTATCCCTTGCCTCTTTTATGGCTTGATCTTTATTTTTAACTCTTATTCCGCTTCATCCCTCCTTCATTTTTCGTGGTTGACCCATTCCACGTGTCATTTTTAACCCAGCGAAATAATCTCGGTTGATTTGTTTCTACCTTTCTTTATCCTTTGTTCTGTGTGCGGTGGATCTCCCGCCCGTCTCATTTCCCTGTTATTTTTCAGGGTTTAATTCTTCCTCCGATCTCATCCCCCTCCGCAATCTCTCTTTCATAAAAGGCCGATTAATCCTTTGAGCCGAGCCGTTCTTCAGTGTGTTTTGTTTGCCTTCCCTCTGACGACTATCGGTTTAAGCGTGTTTGTGTATCGAGGATTTCCCTCGACTTTTCGTGCTCCTTAATAAGCCGTAATGGGAGTAATAGCGGCTGCTGGCTCTGGAAAGATGCTTTGTTTGCGTTTTGGATTTTTTTTTTTCTTTTTTTTTTTTAGGACACCCCCCCCCCCCCCCCCCCCACCTTTTTTTCAGCCAGAACATTTTTGCTCAAGGGAAAATTAAGACTGGTACCAATACTACGTTTATCCTTTCGCTATATGGAATTCAGTAGATTCCTGAGAGCGCAGACCCGCCCAGCTACCTCACCAGCGGTGCTTCGTTTCTCTAACATGCACTGCGTTGTACACACCTTATCTTTCGCGCGCTCTCTTGCCCTTACCTGCTTTTTTTTCTTCTTCTTCTTCTTCTTCTTTTATAAGTCATACGCGCTGGGTTTTTTTACTTATTTATTTTATTTTTTTTGTTTTTGTCATACGCTTTGTAAACCTACTGAATCTAGCTCGTCCGTTTGCGATACGTGTTAGATTTGCCTGTGCTGGAGCAAATCCCATTACACCTAACAGCGTCAGTGCACGACAGTAGCCAAAGCACATAAATAGTGATCGTTATGATATTAAAAAAAAAAAAAAAAAAAAAACACACACACACTCATTTTTATGGTGGAAAAGTATATTCAAAACGTAGCTAGTAATAAAGAGGTATTATTTTTGAATACACATCAAACAGAGCGAACTCATGAATATTAATTTGCAATGATGAATTTTATTTCATTTTATGATTAACGCCATTGTGCATTTGCATTCTGATGTTCATTTGATATTTTTCATTCTGTGTTTGGGGGGGGGAGGGTAATGAGTCTCATATATCAGAATTTTCCGAGAGATTTCGGACATGCGGAACGGTCGCTATTTTCACGCGTTTATGCAAATTCGGTACTTAAACGCTCGTTCATTGTTTATTCGCTCATGCGTTTAATGGCAGCCTTCATGCTAAAGACCGATCGGAATAAAGAAAGGTTCGTTTGAACTTTGAATGCCATCATGTTCTGTTTTTCCAGCCTCTTTTTTTTTTTCCTGGTTTTGGAACCTTTTCGGTTTTCGAAAATTTCCATCTATATTGTTGTAATCCTTTTCCGTTTTCACCATTTTCTAAAGGGAAACATTGTTAGTTCGTAACAATTTTCTTGGCCATTTACAATTAAGTTTTGAAGCCTCCTTATGAAACAGTCCATAGTTTCAACCATTTTTTTTTACCTTTTCATCTTTTAACCCTGTCCATTTTAAAACCATTCTACATTTGTAGCCATTTCACTTCATTTATAGCCCTTTTTTTTTAGCTTGTTACTTTTGTTTACCTTTTCGCTTATGTAAATTTTTTTTAACCGCTTTTTCCATTCTGAACGACATTTTTTCACCTTTTTGCTTTTATATATATATAATATATATATATATATATATATATATATAGTATATATGATATATATATATATATATATTTGTATTTTTAAACATCTATTGTTGTACTTTTCATTAGTAACCTTATCCAATTGAAGACATAATCACTTTTTGCTTGGCTTTATAAGTTTTTTTTTTTTTATATTTCTTCAGTTCATGAAAGCTTCTTGGTATCTGAGAAATCTGTTGTGTTTATGGTTTGTGTTATTCAGTGTTACAGGGAATTAATTCAGTTTAATCTTTTTTGTTTATTTAATCTTTGATATGCTAATGACTGTCATGAATCTTGAGATTAGATTCAGTAATGGGTTTGTATTTATCACATTTTTTACAAAAACGTTTAAATGTTTTTACTTTAAACCCAGCGAAGTTTTTTAGATTTGAAATTCCTATTTTCATTGTCAAAAATCTCTAACGAAAAATCCTCCTAGTTGTGGCGTCTCCTTCAAGTGATCTCGAATTGTGAAATCCGGTTTCTGAAGAATTCTTCGAAAATGTTAACAGGCAAAAGGACTCCTCCATGCAGAAGTTTCCTTTTTATTGCTCTCGACTTTTGGAATAGGGCTGAAGCTCACTTGTGCCTTCTTCCTCTTTGCAGAAATCCCAACGACCCGGCGGTGATTTCGCCAGATGGCCGGGTTCCTGAGAAGAACCGCGTTCAGACGCAGGAATGGCCCCCTTACGACGGAATGCACCGAAGGTATCTGGATATAGGTAGGTTTTCTGCTGGCCAGGCGCTGGAGTAGGCAAGACATTCCAGAAGGGAAAAGGGCTGTGAATATTGACGTATTTTGCATGAATGTCACTAACGTACTATTTATAAGCGCTTTGTGCTACTGTGAGCAGGATCTAGTAGTTATGAGACATCCCCTAATCGGGCCACTGTAAAGAAAATACAATGAGAAGCAGTAGAATGATGTATTGTGCATGTATGTGATTGACATACTATTTAGAAGCATCTTGTACTATAGTAGATTCACAACAACCGTACATTTGATGTCTAGGCCAGTCCCTTACGACGCTCCTGATTGGCTGTTGATAAGCCATCACAGGGCTGGAAACTCTCGGTCTCTCGAGAGAGTTCACATAGGCAGGATGTATGTTCTACCTCTCCTGAGGGATACTTTTGAAAGACGTATCCCTCAGGAGAGGTGGAACATAGATCCTGCCCATGTGAACACTCTCGAGAGACTGAGATTTTCCAGCCCTGTGATTGCCTTATCAACAGCCAATCAGGAGCGTCGTAAGGAACTGGCCTAGACATCAAATGCACGTTTGATGCACATCTACTATAGCATGAGCTTGGTTATTTTGTTGGAAGGGAGCCGAGACGGGCAATATAACGCAGTCTAGTCCATCCAGTGAAAAAGCGAGGGGATCCAGGGAAAAACTGTGAATGAATGGCGCATCCTATGTGGACGTAACTGGAGCAATACTGGGGAGATTTGTGTGTTCGTGCCGGCAGAAATTACGTGCTATGAAATCGAGACGGGCCAAGCAGTCTAATCCAACAGGACTGATGGAAAAAGACCACAAACTGAATGAATGTGCATTTTTCATGGATCGTGTTTTGTCTTGCTGTTAGTTCCTTGTTTTTTATGATTTACTTACATTTTATATATTTCTTTGTTAATGTATTTTTTCCTTTTCTTGTGACTGTTCTCCTCTTTCTGTATTTCCTAATGGCCTTTGATAATTCTGTCAAATGAACAACATATTCTTTGGAAGTTTGAATTTAAAGTCAGTGGCCCCAGTGGGCTTGTTCTATATGGACATGGTTCGTCCTCTGAATGATGAGAATAATAAAAGTAAGTTTCTAGTGAAAATGAAGTATAGTAGGTTTCCAAAGGGTTGATAGACTTGAACGGACAAAAAAAAGGTCAGTCTAAGCAGTTCATTATACAAACAATTTTAGCGAATAAAGCAATGACTTGCTACTAGTAAGTTTCCTGTGGTTTTTCATTAGATGCCAAAGTGCACAGTTCTGTTGCATTTAGAATTGCCTTATAAATGAAACGACAATAGAGCATTAAGGAGAAAAATAACTGAGTATTCTACACATGTTCATTCCTTGAGGGACTATGTAAATATACACTTCAGTGCAGCAAATACTGGCATAATTATATGCATATAAGCACAGGTTTGTGCTCACCGACATTTACGCAGACATGTCTGCTTTGCTAATGTGTTTGCTCATGTATTTTAGTTTGTACCATCATTATTCCTTGTGTGTACGTAGCTAATTACCAATCGCCGCGCTGATCCAGTGTCTGATGTGCCCTTTCTGCATGCAAATGTAAAAGCAGTGTCTTGTTAGCGCGTGCTTTCCCTTCCACACAGGAAACTGTTAATTAACCAGCTGTTCCTTTGACGGCCTGTCATTCGGAGACCCAGTTAATTAAAGACTTTCCTCCGGTCATATTTGACCAAACTGAAAAAGCAGCCGTGGTCATTTTTCTCTTCCATTGAGTCTTTTTAAGGAAAACGGACCGGGAGGTTCGTCGCGTTCGACAGAAAGCCCTTCGCTATATCCCCTTCAGGCTTTTAACGAGACGTCAATCTCGCGTTTGACAAATCCGCGGTTTGCAGGGTTTTTTTATTGCTCTCTTTTTTTTCTTTTTTTTCTTGGTCAGAATGTTTTGAAGCGAGCATTTTTCTTTCTTCGTGCGTTTTATCATTTGGATTTTTTTTCTCTCCTTTTTTTTAGAATTTGTTTTTGTCAGTGTGGTTGTGGTCACCTTTAAAGCATCCTTAGCAAATTATGTTCTCTAGGTTCCGTTCCAACCGAAATTGATTCCAAACTACTTTTTTGAGCCATTTTTGTCATTTCGTCTTGCCTCCAAGGGAATTTAAAATGAAAGCTTAACACCTTACCTTTAAAAAATTACTTTTTATAAGTTTTTTTCCAGTTAACTGGAATCTTGGTATCCCTACTCCTTACTGTAAAATATAGGACTTAATGTAATCTAACGATGTTAGATCGCAGAAAAAACTCTCATCGAAAGACTCTAATACGTAAAATTCGATAACTAGTATTGCAAATACTCCAACAAGGGGACCATCAACTTCCCTTACACTGGGATGGGTACTTAGACACTATTTAATGTCAAAAGGAAGGCAAAAGGCTTAATAGACGACCCCACATGAAGTACTTACTGTGTTAAGTTTGCTGCTGGTTTTAAACGCCATCCATTTCGCTCAACGTCATTACGTCGTATTTAATGTTGTCATGATGAGCATGCGAAGTGTTGAAGGATTCCGAAAGGACTGCTCTTAAAACTACCACCAATTGAAGTTATTATCAGAAGCTCGAGCCAGAGCCAGTTTCATTCGCCAGCAATTTACCGATGCTCATTACAGATTCACAGTCAAACAAGCGCTCATTTGCTCCGGATTGTATGACTGTCTCTTTTTTTTAATACTTTCGGTTTTTCCATTTTGTGATTATCTTCCATAGTTTTACAATACATTAAAATGGCCTTCATGCGTGTGCTTGTCTTTTGTTTTATGCGTTCTTTGTTGTCTGGAGTAGTAATACTAAGTGATAATCCCCATTGTGCTAGCGTACCGGCCTTAAAATAATTTTCTCTCTCTCTCTCTCTCTCTCTCTCTCTCTCTCTCTCTCTCTCTCTCTCTCACACACACACACACTTTTCCCTATTTTAGATTGTGATGGAAAGATTTTGTACTCATAATTTTCTTGAGGTAAATCCAAGTTCCGACAACCTTGAGTAAAATCACTTCAGTCTATCGGCATACATACTTTAACGTATGTTGTAGGCGATATTCATTGGCTCACTTATCATTCCAACCACTTTTGAATTTTTTTTATCTTTATTCGTCCGCTTTCGTTTTTAAGCATTATTATTAGCTCCTCTTAATTTTATTTCTTGACTCATAAACAAGGTACTACCACCACTCCGTCCTCCTCCTCCTCCTCCTCCTCCTCTCTCCTCTTCTTCTCTAAAACCAAAGCCCTTGCCTCTGTGTTTCGTTGATATCGGCCCTTTCCAACGGCTCCCTTCATTTTCCTGAAGGCTCTGTTTGAGCCACAACCATTCATCGTGGCATGTTCCCTCGCCCATTTTGGGAAAAGGTACGGTACCTCCAAATGGAGGCGGTGGTCAAGGAGAAGCACGCGATTCGTTAAGGCAGACATGAAACCCGCTTAAGGAGAGTTTAGGATTTTCTCTAGTTAGAGATCTTGAAGAAATACTTCGCTGTGTAACAGGAAAGCTCGACAGAGATTCTGTAGTTGAAATTATTTATTTTCATTCTTGAACTGGTCGTTTTTGCTGTACTAATGGACTTTTCAAGTTGACCATATGAAAGCGTGCCCTGATATGTTTGTATGTATGCATGTCTGGATGCTTGTATGGATGTAGCAATCTTCGAAAACTTTTAATATGCCCAAGTCGCAAGAGTCTTGGAAAACAAAATTTATATTTATTATCGTAGTAAGCTCGTTTCCTAGAAATCAAATTACTTTTAGCTTTCAGTATGACTAATATTTCAATGAATTTTGAATATAAATATATT
>NC_087205.1:81813741-81823741 GCF_015104395.2 Macrobrachium nipponense
CAGCAAGTGCTGATGGCAGCAACGGCACCGGGCCAAGACAGCACGCCTCCCTCAGCGATGGATTTGCAGCCTATTCGACGGCTCTCTCAGTCACTATTGCCATTGGATGTTCTCTCCTTATCCTGAATGTCTTGATCTTTGCTGGTGTTTATTACCAGAGAGATAAATCTCGCATGGAAGCCAAAAAGGTGGCTGAGAACGGAGGCCTCTTGGCACCTGCGCATAGCATTAGTGGCGATGTCCACACCCCATCCACCCCAAGTCTTTCTGTGAAAGCTGAGGTAGCTGCCCGTATGGGGTCGGCGGGAATGAAAGCTCCGCCACCCACACCAATGAGTCAGGCAACACACCTGCCTCCTCCTGAATTTGCCGACTGCCCCACTCAAATCCCTCACTATGGCACTGCCCATGGCGTGTCTCATCTGCACACTCTTCCTCGTGGAGGACTGAGCAAGGCCGTACATTGCGAGATGCAGAAGGAGTGTCATGAAGGAGGAAGTCTTACTCTTTCCGTGCCAAGAGCACCTCCTCCTCCACGGATACCAAGCCAAGGTTCAGAGTCTCAGCCATTACTTAAGCAGACGTCCTTCACCCTCTCCTCTCCCCATACCTCTACCTCCTCCAAGAGCCCAACCAAGGACCCTAGTATGGGGGAACTGCGAGTATAGCGACCCTAAAATCATATCTAGAATAGCTTTTCTCCCGGTCTACCCTCCGTACCCTATGGCACTCCTGTTCCTTTGTCAGAAAGCTATTTTAGAGAGTTGCACAACCTTAGATTTCTTTAGCATTCAACTTCCAAAAACCAAAATTCTGGCAAATTACAACTACAGGTTGTGGACATGAAAAGACATAACGGATACTGGGATTACTAACATAAGTGATACCATCGTGTAAAAGTAGACTCAATCCGGGCACCACCCAAAAGATAAAAGGTCAGTCAAATATGTATATGTGGGTGACCTATGGCCTCTGATGCCCTAGACTCTCTTCTTGCAGTCGATGCTTCTCTTGAACATCATAAAAGCGACTGCAGTCTTTGAGTGTCCACAGCTTTAATGCGAATTATTTTTAAATGAATAAATCCCCACGATGCTTCGGCTCCTTCTGTGATGGTGTCACTGGAGACAATACATTAGTCGTTTTAGGCTCATACTTTCCACCCTCAGTGCATTGTGGTACTACTTAATGCTCAAGATGTATAATAAAAGACTATAAAAATGGGACTACTTCAAGTAGTCTTGTTGAAGGCCTAAGAAAGATGCTTTTCTTATTGACTCTTACAACAAACTTTAATATCAAAGCTTCGTGGTGATTTTTTTCCTAACCTGACAATCCTCATCCCAGAGAAGGTTTCTTCGGACGAGAGGAAGCGATTCCTTTTTGGTGGAAAAAACATGTAAACAGAAACAACAGAAGCTTTCCAGTGTGTGAGGTCTGGGTTCCAGACTGGTAGATAGGAAGATATGTATTTATTTTTTACAAGTGTATTTTACAATCGGATTCACTCGTATGTCAGTGAAACATCTGACAGAAAATGGACATTTGAGTGGATCGACCCCTAAACAAAATCCAAGAATCCAGGAGACTGTAGGGAAACCCTGGCAGATTTGTAAAGTGATATATTTGAATAAGTCTTAAGTTACATGAAGTGTTTCAGTGGTACTGTATTCTACAGTTCTGTGAGAGAGGACCCACTTGGGGAACTATAGATGTCCAAAGGATCTATAGATGTTTATAAAGACTTTTTAGCTGTGCAGGTCAGTCCTAATCCTAATTATATTATCGAGGAAGAATGAGAGAAAATGTGCTTTTTAGGTATTTCAAAATATTTATATTGTTACTTACGTTGAAAGTATGTATGAAGTAGAGTATATGTCAGACGGGCGAGAATCTTTGTATATAAAGTATGCAAAGCACTGATTTGAGCTTCTGTGTAGATTCTGCGGCCGTTGTGGAAGCTGAGATCATTTTTACTTGTCTCATGATTATTGTACAATAGATTCATACTGGTTCATAACAGACATTCATTACTTTTTGCTTTCGCTTTTGTACCCATATACCTTCACTCCATTTTCTCCTTTCATTGGTGCCAATCAAAAGCTTCTTTCATTATAATTGTTCAATGTACGGTCACTTCATACTAATGGGTTTTTTTTGCATTAAGGACAGGAAACAGAAACGTAACAGGATTGATTAATCACTCAATGACATGATGGCAATCACGAGGAAGGTGACACTACACAGTATGTTTGTACCTGGAAGATATGACATAAGTAATCATCAGGTCTTACTTAGGTTAATGTTTCCAATTCAATTGATTTTTTTCTATTCTGTTCAGGTTTTCTCTTTTTGAACTTCTGGTGGCTTTTAACTAACCAAACTCTGGAAAATTTGAAGCAATGAGAGCAGCAAAGATGGAGTTTATCTCTGAAATTAGGAAATACTGTTTTTTTTTAGTTTTGATGTAAAGTTCACATTGAAATATTTCTTCCAGAACTGAATTATGCTTGTTTAGTTAAGTATTTGAAATACCTCATTCATTTATTCATTTTTAGTGGAATTACAAGGTTTGTTAGAACCAAAAATCTGAATATCTGTTACACATTGGATGTCACGAGATAGGTTTCAATATTCTTTAGTTAATTTTATTCATGAAACCTACTCTTTATACTCAACTATTAGTCATTTTTCTTAAATGAAAATTTTAGTAATTGTTCCTTATATGGTATAGTTTATTGTTTGAGACTTTCATTGCTTGCTGTTTTCAAAAATGGTTTCATATCTTAGGGAGGCAGGAAGTTAGGTATAAGCTTCAGTCACTTTCCTCTTCCTATGGTAAGACTCATAAGATGGATTTGCAAAATGTTTTATTTATATATTTTCTTTAAACGTCTTTTAAGTAAACACGTAACTGAATGGGACAGGTAATAATATAGTATATCTCATGTCCGTTGCATTAGGGAGGTTTATTTTGACCGTTGTATTCCGAACGTTGTCAGTTACAGTATTTCATGAAGAGTAAGTCTGAGCTGGAAATATATAAAAAAAAAAGTTTTGCGAAATTGAAATATAAAATAATAAATGAAAATATTTTTCTCTCCGTATTTCTTGAATTTGATTCAAAAGCGAAGTCACTGCGTCTATGACCACTTTTATTTTATAGACTAGATACATCTGAAAAAAGTATTTGAAAAAAATGCTTTTTAAATGGTACTGGATAAGTCATATTTTTATCTGACTGAATATAAAGTAATCATTCAGACATGATTTCATTATTTCCACATTATAAACATTGGTAAAATCTCATTTTTTTATATGCACGTATTATATTTTCACAACATTAGACTATGTCTCAAAATTGGATTTCATGAAAAAAAGAACACGGGAACATTGCCATGTTCATATTTTAGCTGCTGAGTTGTAGTTAAATATCTTGTGCAAAAAAAACTTCCAAACACCTTCTCGCCTTAGGATGGGACTCTCCAGAAGGTGTCAGCCTAGACTTTCAGTACTCTCTCTCTCTCTCTCTCTCTCTCTCTCTCTCTCTCTCTCTCTCTCTCTCTCTCTCTCTCTCTCTGTACACACACGCGCACATCATATAATATATATATATATATATACTATATATATATATATATATATATATATATATATAATATATATATATAGATATATGTATATATATATATATATATACTATATATATTATATATATATATGAAATATGTATGTATAATTTATATATGTACTCGTATGTCGTATGTATATTTGTATTATGATAGTTAAAGAGCTTGAAGGCAGTCTGCAGAATTTCAAAAGATTAAAGTACCAAACTCAATAGATCATTTGAACATCATTTTAATTTTTGTAAATTTATTTAGTATTTCATCAAAAATCATGTAGCTACATATGTCAGTTTGTCGCTCACTGCAAAATCAGTCAATCACAAGTCAAAATCTAAGAGCTTTTTTTTTCGAACAGCCGATCTTTACCTACTTGAGATTTCGCTTTTCCTCTGCCACGTTGCACCATGGCTCACGAATTTCCACATCAGTTGGTAATCTATTACTATCAAGTGCGAGAATACTAAGTGATCTCACTGTAAATAATTTACCATTTAAGAAAGGATTATTTAGAACGGTGAGGCCTTTTTACAAAGAGATATTTTGATATTTTGGTTTTGAAGTTCAAATTTTGACGCAGTGGCTGTTGTTTCAAATTTGTCATTAGAATGCTATAAAAGTGTTTGCTAATTATTTCCTTTTGACCATTTATTGATTGGTGCTACGTCACTAGCTAAATAAACATGATTTATTTGGTTATCACAACAATACGTTTTGAGCATCAAACCTCACGTTTTAGAACAATCAAATTTTAATTTTGCATTCCTCGTGATTGCTTCATTATTGCAAGGTTCGTAACTGCCATAATTATAGACAATTATATTGCTGTTTTAGATATTAATTTTGTCTGGGTATGAGTCCATCTTTTCAAGTAAGGTGTATCCATCAACTACAGAATACTGTTACTTTTCAGAGGTGATTCATCAGTTTAGTCATACATTTTCGTATGACCTATTGATGTCTTTCAATTTTAATTCGCTCGCTTCAGATCCCTTTTGTCTTCATCCATGCCACCCATTCCCTTCAGACAACATCCTAATTCTCTCAAATGGATTCCGAACTCATTTGCAAATCTCCCAAAACACTTTTTGAGTTGGCATCCGTAATTTATCAATTGCATTTATGGAAAGTGTGAAAGAGGCTGCTTCCTGCATCTATATTTTTTGTGTTTAAATGTAAACAAAATGTAAAAAAAAAAAAAAGTAAAAACAAGTTTCTAAGAAAACTTGCCTTCGAAGATTCTACTTTGGACAATAAAAAAGAAAAAAAAATCTTGTAGCAAGTTACAGGGTCAGAGATTTTTATACTTCATCTCTTTTGTCCTCATTAAGCGACATTCTTTTTGAGTTTAACGTAAGGGAAAATGATGGTGGATGTTGGCATTCAAAAATTGGAGTCAAAGGTCACTGTTAATGCGTTTATGTAAATTGTCTTTAACGGCAATAAGTTACTTATGAAGTAGGTTTAATAAATTGTTCAAATAGCTCCTTCCTGTGTAGTCATTTTTCCACTCATATTGATTGCATGCACAAAGTAAAGCAGTGTCTGCATTGCTAACTTTTGTAATTTCCTCTTTTCATTTTGATAGGAGGAGAAATTAAGGATATGGGTCATATTGCTGAAAGTTTATTTGATTTTTTGTTTGGAGAGCTGAAGCCACTGATTGGAATCAGTAAGGTAAGAATTTTCTTTGTTTCAGACAGTGACTATGTTTAGCTTTCATGGCCGTATCTGTTTAATTTAATATTATTACTGCTGATACTGTTTTATGATTATTGTTCATATTAATAGAGGGCATTGATCTTCTCATTTACTTGAAGGCCAGATATGCTTCCTCCTTAATGATTAGACAAAGTATTCGAAAATGGTAAGTCGACCGTTAAGAAAAAGGAATATTCATTTGACAACATCAGGTAGAAGTCGTCAAATGAACTTTTAAAGTATTTTTTCCGATAAATTAGCTAAAAAAAAAGTTGTCTCTTTAACTTTCAAAGAACTCGTTTGCTAAACGTAATGTAAACCATTCTAACTATAATTTTAAATGATTTTTTATGCCGTTTTAAGTTTTATTTTAATCTTGTTTTGACTTCGAGGTTACAGAAACGTAAACAAGGACAGTAAATGTTGGCGCTGTTGAATTACTTTGATTAATTGTTCGTTTCTAAAGTAAACTAATGTGGACTGTGAAATTATATCTTAGGAACGAATAAAATGACTACTGCCGTGTTTTGTCATCAAGTTCTCTTTACGAAAAGAGAACGGAGGTCTAAGATCGTCGGCAAAGGTAGACTGAGCTTTGATAACTTTTTGTAAAGCATTCTGCCATCCGCTCGCTGTAGGCAACCAGTGGTATCCGAGTCTCGTATTTCAATAGATATTTACTTGATGAAGAGTAATTTATTATTATTTTGCTGTTAACCGCTTTGTGCACACGCCACTTAAGTTGTCAGAGTACGGATTCACTAGTGAGGGTTTTCGTTCCCATTTTTGTTGTTCCAGAGTCATTTGCATTTGTCAAGGTTTAGGCCATGGGCTAAGCTACCTATATACTACTAGGCTATAATTGTTACAAATGAACAGTGGTCTATGTTTTCTGCCAGTTTTCGTTGGTATGGATTGCCCTTTTTACCATCAGTTTCGGTGTAGTACTAGGTTAATGTAGGCCTAGGCCTTTATTTCATAGAATACCTAGCTATGCGAACTTTGTTGCCTCAGATCTCACTTCATTGTATTGTAACTTAAATTTTAGCTTTAACTTGGACACAAAAGCCTGCCTATTTTCGTGGCATCGTATTTCATCAGGAATTCACAAAAACGTTTTTATTTATTAGCCTATTATTTTTAATATAGAACCCTACGGGAGAAAATTATTTTTATTGTTCAGCAATGATTGGTATAACAGACATAAGACTGGAGAAAAATGCAAACAAAATTGAAACTAATATACTAAAATACATGGAACCCGAAGATGCAAGATGGTATATAATGTTGAAAGGAAGTCTGAATCAATACGTCAAGAATTATTATTGACATGGTTATGTTCCACAAACAAGGTTATGTTCCACAGACAAGGTTTTTAGCCTGTCTCTATTAGTTTGAATTCAGGGCAGCCTAACCTAAGATTGTGTTTGGGAGTTATGATTATCGTAGTAGATTTTAGTTAAACTTTATGACGTGTACATTTTTATTTTATAGTTTTACCAAATCTCCAATAGGTATTGTAAAGAATAGTTTATCACATCCCATATAGCTAGTAATCCGTATCATCCAAGCCTAGGCAAACCTACTGAAACCCTGTCCAGCCTTATCAATGTTTTATTGACCCTACATTGCTTTGTCATTTGCCCTGCTTGATCCCCGTTAAAGTCAATTATATATATATATATATATATATATATATATATATATATATATATATATATATATATATATATATATACATATATATACATACATATACATATATGTTTATATACACATATATACATACATATATCTCGAAATGGCCGTTAGCCTATTTATAATAATGTAGTATATACCATGATCAGACGACAATGAAAGTTACTGAAGAAAAACCTCTGGAGGTGAAGTGGAATTTCGAAACATTACTGAGGTGGTTAAGATGGCTCCATTGCCCTTCATACCGTCTAGTTTTTAAAGTCATTAGTATGCTACTTTGGGTTAAGTTTAAAAAATAGGGCTTTGCGTGAAATAAGAATTGAATTTACGTGGTTATTTCCATGAACTGGGCGTTTTTCTTTATTTTCTTTTTTTCCGTTAATTTTTATTCTAGAAAGAATGCAAGGTTAGGTGTCGGGTATTGGGGGTCGGGTGGCTAGCAGGACGAAATTGACCAAGAAAAGACATCTCGGTTAAAACGATTTCTAGTGATTGTTTTTACTTAAATTAATATTCACGTAAGATTGTGAACACTTTCTAGATAGTTATAGTTACATAAGTCAATCCAACTTCGAATAATATTTCGGCGAATATATACACATCATGCTTGTGACCTTTATGAATAAAATTCAAGAGGAAATAACATTGGTGTGGTTTAATATTTCTGAACGGTTCTTGTAGAAATCGAGAATCATTTGACAAAACATTTGATCGCAAATGACGACGTAGGAAATTTCATATCCTACATAAATAAATAAAAAATTATAAAAAGCCGTTGACACATTTTTAACAGATTGTATACTTTTCCCGCACAGCTAGTCGTTGAAAATGTAAGGAAGTTAAATATATCACCTCTGCTCCTGGAATTCAAGGTTTTCGTGCTTTAGTGATGACAGGAGGTAAACAGAAAATACAGTCTATTAACCATAGATAATTTAACGCAAAATGCCCCCGCCCCCATAAATATCTAAGCATGGCGGTAATAAGGGACAGTTAAGCCCTCAAGGCACTAACCACCAAGGTCAGGCATAAGCAGTTGTTCCGGCAGCTGAGAAGAACCTCGAGCAAGATTTAAAAACACCAGTGAACTATTGAAAATGATCAAGGAGAAAATGCGACAACAGCAGGTAGAACCTATTGGATATACTATCGGCAAGCAACTGGTACTGGATTCCTTGCAGCACAAATACCGTCTATACAGAGTGATCGAAACAACGAACGCCAGAAACTACACCTTAACGGACGACTTGTTATCGTTGAACGGCCCGACGAGGGGTATAATGATTTAGCCAACTTACGTTTAGCCAAGTAATCCCTAAACATAGTCAACCTGGGTTTTTATATTGATTTCCTCCCTGTGAAAAAAAATAAGTATTGCTCAAGGACTAAAAGAATCGAAAGTTGGTGACCGTCGAAAGTTTTAACTCGCGGGGAAAACAATGCAACAGACGAATTGGAAATTGAATAGGCTATATAGTAATAAATGCTTTGAAGGAGGCTTAGGCTGATGCTAAGAGCCCCGCGTTCAGTGGAGATTTATAGCTCTGTTAAGACCCATAAACCTGGCAATCCCCTAAAACCAATTGTATCCCGAATGTCATCACCCACATACATTATGGCCTGGATGAAGTGACTGGTTAACTATGCCATATATCTAGATGCATTCTGACCGCCAGTGGAGGTCATAGACTTGCTGAAGCAGACTGAGGTTAAAAGTTAATCAGGAGAAAACAAATAATGATTTTAGATAAGGTTTATAAATCGGATGCTTTGCCCCCGAGCCTTACTACGTGTTTTAGGAAATGCCTTTGTCGTTCTTTATAAAATTGCCCGTTTGGTCACACAGTGGGAAGCTTTTATGCCTGTCAGGTGGTATAGCAATGGTATCTCATTTTCGAGTCTTATTTACCAAGATGATTTTGAATTCATTTAGGAAAATGGTCTTTTTCGGGGCACTGAAACCAGTCATTTATATCAGGTACAACTGTGCTAGTCATATCACCATCAGAAGTAATAAGGAATCTAAACCATGTGCCTGTTTTCCATGAAAATTTGTTTTATCTGTTTCATGAGAGCAAAGGTCTTGTAATCCTGTCTTTCTGGCCTGGATGGACTTGTACCAGAAAAGAAAGCTAGCTCTTAACTTAAATACAATGAAAACCCACAAATGTCAGGAGATGAAGGAACACTGAAGGAGAATGAAGCGAGTCCTACAGAGGACCAGTCATCCAAGCTTACATGAGAAGGACATTCATTCATGACACTAGCTGGAAATACAGAACTATCCCACAGTAGATCTTGTAACCCACAACCAATGGTTGATATCAGGACGAAATCACAGAAGTGTGGAGGATAAGAAAATGAGAGAACCAGTACTCAAACACCTGTTAATAGTGAGAACCAGCGAGGAAAGGTTACAATCTACTTTCAAAAGTATTAGGGGAGAGCCTTCAAAGAGAAAATAAGTTCAATGAAAGGATAGTAGCCCGAGGATTTGCTCTATACCACCAATATAAAAGAGTAGCGTTCGGGTTTTTTTTCGGTCCTAATCAGGTATTATCATTGAAAATTAAGAACTGCGCAGCTTCACCTAGGGAAGGGCAATAGATGACGAGCACATAATATGCTTTTAGTTAACCTGGTTCCACAACAACAACAATTGAATGCGTCTTTAAAAATAATGGCAACTAAGATGGCATCTTTTTGCTCATAGAATCTCATAATTGAAAGCCAGAAATTCAGCAATTTATACAAGACAATGAGATTGTTTAGGGTGAGCCAAGAGTTAACCATCACCTTACAGTAGAAGTAATGTAGCAACTAGCGAGGAATAACGTAAAGATATCAGTAATGATGATGGGAGATAAAGGATAATATTGGAGAAAGCTATGCTGAGATCAGTCACAGTGAGCGAGAGAGAGGAGGTGTGTGCATCGCAGCCATTTTTGTCTAAAAAGTTTAGTAAAAGCTAGTCC
>NC_087205.1:81828741-81848741 GCF_015104395.2 Macrobrachium nipponense
TACAGAAGTCGCAAATAGTATATATTAGGGTGATGCAGGGATGAAGGTAGAGACTTTTATGGAAATTTCAGATGACTCTCTCTCTCTCTCTCTCTCTCTCTCTCCTCTCTCTCTGGTATGAGTTTGTAAGAAATGGACAGTGATTTTCGCCAGCGAACAACTTTCCCAATGCGCATAGCGAATCCACGCGAATAAGCGAAAGTTTCTGGACTCCTGTGATTACACAAGGGTGCAAAGAAAAAAAATTACTATTTCCAAGAAAATTGTATGTGCTCGGTTCAGTAGTTTACATACGATACATGATTGAAATGCGTGTTCTTTTGCATGGTATAAATTGGTATCCAATTAACAGCAGTTAGAAGAAAAGATTAAACAAGAACGTTATAAACTATAGTTGGTAAATGTTGGTCGAAGTGAGGACTGAAAATGGCGCTTAAAAAAAAAGTGCGAGATGAAGGTGAAGTATTCGTTTGTGTGAAGATTGACAGTATCTGTTTTGAAGATTTTTAAGGTTTGAGGCTATATAATAAGAGAATTGTTACATTTTTTTATATTAATTATTAAGATTATTATCAGGATTACTGCCTTATCTTCACCTTTACTCTGGATTAAAGATGTCTTCGTTGAATTATTATTTTTTTTATTTATGTAAATGAATATTTTAATGTCAGAAGTCACAGTCTTAGTATACTTCAAAGTCATTCGATTTTGTGTCAAAACTTAACTAGGAACATTTCCGAGGTGGAATTCATTCAAGACCAATTTCCTATGATTGTATCGAAGCTCGAAGATGCCATGTCGCTTCCCTTTGACATAACCTGAGTATCTTCAACGTCTAAATCAATTAATTGTTGGGTACGAGTCTGTGTTTGTCACAAGCCAATTAAATTTTGCAAAATTCTCTCTCTCTCTCTCTCTCTCTCTCTCTCTCTCTCATGTTCATGTTGGTGACATCCCAGTGTTATTGATGTATATATTTGTCCTTTCGGGAATCCACACAATGACGAAAATCCCGTTATGGTCATTTTCTCACCCTGATTAAATATTTTCCCTTTTTTATTTATTTCATTTAGTAATATAGTATTAATAAAATGCTCTCGCATGGTACGGATCGTTGCCGTAATGTTATTAGATAAACGCAGTTTAAACATATATCTTCTACGTATAGAATCTTTTGATGACATTCACCACAAAAGTTATTTTGAGAGCCACAGTTACGTATTCTTATTAATGCGTGGGTTAAATTGGAAAGAGAAATAATTGGAGAAGCCCCTTCTTCCTTTTGGGATTCGAACTCGCTCTTAGGTTGAAAACAGAGTTGACAGTAAACCTCGTGTGGTACACTAGAACTTTACAGCGTCCCTCATGCCCACTAGCTGCAACCCCGTTATTTCCTTTTTCTGTGCCTCCGGTCATATTCTCTTTCTTCCATCTTACTTTCAACTCTCACCTTTTCCTGTCAATTTCCGTTTCAGCGCTGAATGACTTCATAGGTCCCAGTGCTTGGCCTTTGGCCTAAATTCTATATTCAGTTCACTATAAACACCACGTCTCTGAGAATATACTGAAACAAAGATTTCTCTTTGACTAGATTATTATTTCGAATTACTTTTAGCGTTGATTTCAATT
Source organism: Macrobrachium nipponense (assembly GCF_015104395.2). NCBI lineage: Eukaryota > Metazoa > Arthropoda > Malacostraca > Decapoda > Palaemonidae > Macrobrachium > Macrobrachium nipponense. Next base: position 81,830,371 of record NC_087205.1, read on the forward strand.
ACTCACACTTGCTTGTTTCTGTAGTATATAACATGTTCTTTTCCACAAGATTACAAAGATAAAACTTTCACCTGCCACTGTTCCCGTAGTGGGAATTCCGCCAGAATTTGTTAGCATTCTGGTTCTCAGTATCTGCATAGGGGTGATGTTGTTAATCACCCTTCTTGCCACCTGCCATGTGACCACCAACAGTCAGTTAACACGGGTATATAATTCACTGCTCTGTCGAGGCGAACTCTGCTCGATGTGACGTCAGTTCATATACATACACGTCCCTCTGAGATATACTGAAACAAAGTTTCTCTTGACTAGATTATTTTTCGAATTACTTTTAGCGTTGATTTAATTACTCACACTTGATTGTTTCTGGTTAGTATATACAGTGTTCTTTTCCACAAGACTTACAAGATAAAACTTTCATCTGCCACTGTTCCCGTAGTGGGAATTCCGCCAGAATTTGTTAGCATTCTGGTTCTCAGTATCTGCATAGGGGTGATGTTGTTAATCACACCCCTTCTCCAACCTGCATGTGACCACCACAGTCAGTTAACCACCGGGTATATAATTCACTGCTTCTGTCGAGCGAACTCTGCTCGATGTGACGTCAGAAGCAGAGAAACATCGGACACTTTCACGCTTCTGACTTCACATCGGGCAAAGCTCGACCGTGTGGACGGGGCTTTATATATATAAGTGACGTTCTCTGTGCTATAATTCATTCTGGAGAGGATGGCTAATTTTGAATCAAGAAAAATCTACTTACCCGATTTGGAGACGACACATACATCCCTGTATCCAGAAAATAGAAAAGACCATCCTGTTACCGCAAAAGGTCCGTTTTCAGTGGCCTGCGATCTGCCTTTTCATGCTGGCACAAAGGACGGTGGGATTATTTCGCTCTTAATTGACGTTGAGGTTCCTGAATGGCTAATAACTTTTGGGTGTGCTTTTCATGAACCTCTAGTATCCGCCTGATGGTATTTCCGCCTTCGATCAGAGATCATTGAAGTGCGAATCTTTCTTTTTTGCTCGTCCGAATAACCAAATGATGTTTACTCATTTTTAATAAAGTTATGATACTATAATCAACATTATAATAATACTAATACTACTGTATTCTTTCAAAGAATAAGCGTCTTTCATCCAGACAGCCATTCTTTTTAGTGAAGTATGTTGGAAAGAGGGTCTTCGGAAATAATACATACATAAATACATATATCATACTAAGTAGTCTCTCAAAGAAAGATCGCTTAAGATAGTAGATTATGATTAGCTTTGTTCAGTATTGTGCTTAATAGTTTTTCTTTGTATTATTCGTTTAAAACATAAAAATTCCGTTGTTAATTATGAAAGACAATAACTGGACATTGAAACTCATGATTTATTTCCTGTAGTTATCGTAAGCATAATTCTTGATGACAAGAGAAGGCTCAGTAATTCTTCCGCAAAAGAAAAAAATAAGTATCCTTATCAGTACTCTGAGACTTGATCGCATGACGTTTAAGCTAAGTACGTTTCATACATCATGAGGAATCTCAAAATCATTGCTAGCTACATTCCGGGCAGCATTTTGACTGGGAAAAAATGTGTTTTGCTCTCACCTAGCGACCGAAAAAAAAGGAGCGCTCGTTTAATGACAACGTATTCTCATAAACAGATGACGTTATCAAAGTGTCATTTGTTCTGTTGCGCCAAATGAATATTAAGCGAAACCGGCATTGGCCAAGATTAATGGCCCAAATTATGACAGAAGCAGGAATGTAACGTGATAATGGACATGATTACCTTGATAGCTTGTCGTTGGCAGTTGGGTACCCTATTCGAAATTATTTTGGTTTCGTGTTGCTGTAAAGCCGATGGAATGGGAATCTGATTGCCCTGCTGTAGCCTTTCTGTAGAGGGCGAAGGGAAAGGATGGCATTCAATCGCGGAATACCCAAGGAACGCTTTTCAAACAAGGAAGGTCGTAGGGGTTTAGTGTCGTCAGTGCACCTCATGTGGTGTACTGTAGGCATTACCTAAGCAGCTTGCCTTCGGCCCCTAGCTGCAACCCTTTTCATTCCTTTTACTGTACCTCCGTTCATAATCTCTTTCTTCCCTTAGTTTACACCCGCTTCTAACAATTGATTCATAGCGTAACTGCTTTGAGGTTTTCCTCCCGGTCACCTTTCAAACTTTTTTACTGTTAGAGTTTCAGCTCTGAATGACCTCTTAGGTCCCAGCGCTTGGCATTTGGCTTGAATTCTATGTTCTATAAAAGGAAGGTTACAAGGATCATGGAAATCAATGCCAGATAAGAATTTTTTTTTTTTTTTTTTTTTTTTTTTTTTTTTTTTGAGGTAGAAGCAAAAAACAGCCATCTTTGCTGCAGTTTATTTGGGATTTTGCCTGGTTAAGTTAAGTATATCTTAGTTTTATCAGACCAGTGAGCTGATTCACAGCTCTCCTGGGACTGGCCCGAACGATTAGATATTTTTACGTGGCTAGGAACCAGTTTGTCATCTAGCAACGGAACCTACAGCTTATTGTGGGATCCGAACCACATTATATCGAGAAATGAATTTCTATGACTAGAATTAAATTCCTCTAATTCCGCTTTGGCCGAGCTGAGGATCGAACTTCGGGATTGGTAGCCGAGCGCGAATTCCATTCGTCATACGAGGAACAATTTGCCTTGTTTGGTTATCCATAGTTTATTACGTATTCCATGACGATAATCTTGTTGTTGGACTTCGTTTGGGTAGAAGGCAGACCTACTAGAAACACCTGTATCCTGGAAGATCTCGATCTCATGAACGCTTCATGAAGCGGAGATATAACTAGTGTTTTTATGAAAAATCATATATCATACCATTACAGCCGCTGCATTTTAAAGTTCCCTGAACACAGTATTATTGTCCGTTCCAAAACTAGCTTTAGATGAAGGTTTTTCACTGGAGGTATTCCCATAAAGTATCGTATTCTTGAAAATAATGTGGAAACAAGATCTGTGTAACCCTGAGATTGAGCTTCAATATTTTGGTTTATATTTTGTATTTTATGGTTTGTCAAGTGCTAAACAAATGGCATGGGACACTTTCATCTTGCAATCCCGGCCTACCCCTTTGTGGGGCTTTCTTGAGGATGTGTTGCCATGCCCTTTGGCTCCTTCCGTGGTGAAACGGTTGAGCACGGAGCCAGTCGCGCCGTTAACTGATTTAGGGTCAGGAGGGAAGTAGGCCTATCATCTCAGAAAGAGAGATTCCCCAATGTCTTAGAAAACTGACATAAGACTTTGTACAGCACAACACATATATAGAAAATAGAATATAATCAGAGGACTCATAATGTAAACAAATATAATGAAAAAATTAAGAAATAAGACTAATTATCATCAACAACAAAACTTTTCATAGAATATAACGTGTGATTATATGCATACAAGGAATTTCGTAAGGTACATGACAAGGTAAGGGTCAGCGGTGGGACTCATATTGCAGTGTATGTATGTATGTATCATCATACATTCAGCTCATTGTATGTGTATAAAGTTTTACATAATATATAGAGGTATGTTTGGTATAGTTCCTTAATTTGAAGTAAGAGAGCTTGAAAGAATATAAAAGGGGGACAATTTAATTGTAGGTTTTCCCTATTCATAGTCCACAAAATCACAGATAGACGAATAGAGAAAACAATGGCTTTTGTTTAACGTGGATGCTTTTTTATAGACATTTCTCTGGTGGAAGAGGAAATGAATATGTAGATAGTATATTTTTAGAGAAGAATAATAATCGTGAAATTTTGATTCCGAATGAATAAATGTGTAAAGAACATGCTAATGATATTTCTAAATAGTGTTGGTAAGGAGGCAGACGACGTATATAGAGTAAAAATCTTTGATGAAATGGAAATAGAGGGCACCGGTATTTGGTTATAATTGTTGCTGCCGTAGTTATTGATTTCAATAATCGCTTGTCTTTAATTACTTTAATCAACCCCCAATAACGTAGTATTTTAATCTGTGTATTAGGAACAGAGCAGTTCTTATAATGTGAATTAATTAGGATCTTTATAAGCAGGAATTTTTACCGCTTGTGCTAATTGATATCCATATATCATTGCTTATGTAAGCCTTTATTTATACACAGAAAATAGATGTTGGAGTATGAAAAATCTCATTCGCCATACGTTTGTTCGCCGTAGGGAAACAAAAGCAGTTATGAAGATTTCCAATAAAATTCAGTCATTTATTTTCCATTGAAAATATTTAGCGTCCGAGGCCAATTAATAGACATCGACATAGACATTTTTGCTGGCCTCAATCCAGGATGAAAGAGGAAACTTCAGCATCGCAGGATTCAAGCCCCGCCTTAATAAAAGACAAAAATAAAACAATAGAAGTTTTTGAATTAGAAACAAAAATTAAATTCAAATTTGTTTTGGGTGAAACTTAAAGCAGATTTCATGGGAAAGGTGCGAACGTCATTGGGCTACAGTGAGGGTTGATTGTCACCAGAGTAAACTATGGGTGACTTACCCACAATAGAAGCATTGCCATTTACTTAAGCTTATGAAAATGATTGCCTACGAATCATAGGGTTCACTTACATTGTATTGTCTGGAAATAAGTGGCTAAAAAGCCTTGTAAAGGCAAGCACGTCAAGCATTGCGAAAGAGCAAACTATTCCAACTCCCCAAAGTTTCGAAATTTTCTTTGGCCTCTGCTTCATATAAACCCATTATCCATTAGGTCACTCAAGTATTTCAGGAAGCTGTTTGAGTTGAGTGCTTACTTTGTGTTGTTAAAGACCCGTAAATTCAGTATTCTTGTTCCTCACCTACAATGGCTTTTGGTTCGATTTCGTATTAAAATACGATTCAGATAGAATTAGGAAAGCTATTCAACGGGATCCTTATTGTTCAGGGAAACAATGCTATGATTTAATCTCTTCAGTAAGCTATTATGGTACAAACTATACACGTATAGAAATTAACAATGCAATTTAGTGCTTTGGAAGTCAGTTAACGGATGAAACGTTATTTGTACAAACACATTTATGTATAGTATATATGTGAATATATATAAACATTTTAAAGGTGAGGTTACCTCATCTATGCACTTTATTGACGTATTTAAATTTACTTCAACTCCGTCTTACACGAAAATTAATAATAATGACACTGTATTATGGAGATTGTGATAGATAAATGTATAGGAGCTTCTGTGCTTGGCTTCGTAGCCTAGTTTTCTTACACCTGATGAGATAAATATTTATATTAATTGCCAGATATTGGACCAATGGTGTAGGGTTTGCTACGTACTGACAGTATATTGGATAAACTTTAGTTATTAAAGACATCTGAAGATATAGTTGAAAGTGTCTAAGGGTGGGAGCATATACTTAAGGTGTTCGAGACCTGGGTCCCCCATCCTGCCGCCAGAAGCATATTACTAAAGCCAAAATGCTGTTTTCACTGCTGGTTGGGTAATTAACTGCCCGGTAATCTGTTGTGCATACCCCATAGAGCTAAGTACATCTAAAAGCGACCTTTTGATATTGACACCAACTTGTTGTTTTGATGGGCTAACTTAACTAGTCATTTCCAAAAGATATGCTCATGATTTTGATTGCATATGAGAGGACGGAATATTGACTTGAAAGAGTGCTACAGAGGATTGATGGAAAGCGGAGTCACCACTCTAAAGGTGCGTTTAGATTGGAGATTTTTTTCCGCGAGTTGCTCTCAGACAACTGCTCTATGGAATGTAAACAGGCTGTAGAGTACTCTCCGAGATTTTCTCTCTACTCTCGCGAGTGTTTCTCTTCTCTCGCGCGCGCTACAGTCTAAACAGTCTAGACAGCACGCTCGAAGAGCTAGGTTGTAGCTCTCCACTCTATTCAGTGAATATTCAGATCTGTGAAAGTTTTCGTTTACTCTCGCGAGAGAACATGAGTGCGGGATGAAGCAATTTTTCTTTTCTTTCCCTTGTTTATTTTTCCTTCTTTTAAAGTGCAGGATTTTTTTTTTTCGGCGGCTCTTTGTCATCGCCGCATTCTGTTATTTATTTCTTTCTTTTTAGTCATTCTTTGTCTTTGGTCCTCGGGCTGAAATTTTCTTGCTTATACCGGACATTTTAGACTCAAACACTTCCAGTCAGTTGTTTGTAATGCTTTTGGTAAAAACAGAAATTTTTGCACTTTGTCCTTCAAATGTAAGCAAAAAAAAAACTTTACTTTCTTTATAAGTATATACTAAATGATATGTAATCTTCAGTACTACATATAATATGTAATATTCAGGTAAGAACACGATGCATTTCGGTGCAACATAGGAGATAATGAGAAATGAATGGGGATGCTTCAAAAAGCCCTAGGAAGCTCATTTCATCAAGTGCAGCCTTGGAGGGCTATCAGTTGTCAAGTGCATCTTCTCCTTATAGAATCTCCAGGGGGCTGAACTTGAAGCTGACTTTTCCGATTAAAAAAAAAAAAAAAAAAAAAAAAGATGACTTCAGGGCTCATACATACGAAGTTCTTATAGCTCAATGTATCTTCCTCAAACAATTCTCTTAATAATTTTGCATGTGCTCCATCTTCTCCCCTTCTGCTTATCCATTTTCGGACCCACATACTTCTTTTCCTTTTCTTTTTCACTTCGTTCATAATTATTAATGCAGCAGCAACACGGCACTTTTGAGACATGTTCTCTCAACCCTCGCTAGTTGTCGACTGGCACTGGCTCCAGTGTAAATAGATGCGCGATAAATCTTACCCGACTCTCGGACACTCTCTCGCGACACCCTCACAGCTCTCGGAGAGAAAAACTTGCTGGTAGTGTAAACACGCTGTAGAGAAAGTCGCGTGAGAGTAACCGTCTCTCGGGAGAGTTTAATCTCCAATCTAAACGCACCTTTACCCTTTGACATAATTACTTATTTTTGCCCTTTGTAATGACTTGATAATATACAAACCAAAGCCATTCTCTTGGTAATACATACCACACATGAAAACCTCATATATTACTATTATGATTTGTATTTGACTACTGAAATGTTCATATTTTTACGTTAATTTTTCCGCATTGCTTCTATTCTCAGCGCCTCTACTAGGGACACCAATACTAAGGGAACCATTCATCCAGTGTATTATTCGCTGTAGAGAGCCAGATTCTGGTGGTAGAATTTCACCCTCAACGTGGTTCGGAAGTCACGTAAAACCGTTCGTCCCGTTGCTGAATAACCACTGGTTCCATGCAACGTAAAAACACCATACAAACAATAGAGAGGGCCAGAGAGAAAGATAAATAACGAATGATTTATTAACATTCTGAAACGGGTTGGTCAATTTCCGTTGCAGTTACATTATAAATGTGATTTTATAGTTTCACGTCCAATGAATCAATTTTCAAATGCTTATTAACCATACTTTTTTGATTCGTCGTTGTGAATTTTTCCTTCTACCTACCATACCCCTCTATGACGCCTTGTATTTCTCCGTTATGCTCTTACCTGAACGCTACAGGCGTGTTGTAAATTTATTTGTACATATACATTTTCTAACCTTTAACGAAGTCACTGCTAAGAGCTACAAAGTAACTATACCCCATTTTCTTTAGTATAAGCTCTGCAGAAAAATTAATATTATATTTTGAATAACTTGATTAACTTTACTTAGCATTTAAAATATTTGATAGATAGATTTAATAAATAGATTTAACTGTCCCTTCAAATTATTTAAGAAATTATTTAATTGATTTGGGGAGTGATAAGAACCATTGACCTGACTAGGCCTTTTCAAGGGTAGGCTTAGGTCGTGCGGTTTTTTGGCCTTGTTCAAACGGACGGCAAGCGAAGAAGGCGACAACTAGGTCGGCGACTTCGCCCTTTTAAGTTTAATTTACGTTGTGTAGGGTTTTAGGATTAAATTGTAATACCCTTTAAATAATTGGTTTGTATGATCTCCTTTCCTGTTTGTACCTATCCTAAAAACCTCATCCTATCCAAAATCCTTATCTGCAACCAAAACTTTTACAGCCTTCGTCACTGATCGGTCCGACGGAAAATTCGGTAAGTGGAATAACATTTCTTATCAACGTACCAATTTATTTCCACGAATACGATTAGAGGTCGCTGGGTTTGCTGATTAAATATATAGGATTTGTTTTTAGTTTACACGTGAATTAAGAGGTGTGTGTCCAAACTGGGTTAACTTGAAGGTAGGTCAAATACTAATTTTCCACAAAGACTAGACCGCCATTATTGGACGGCTGATTTGAGCCAACGGACTTTTCGTCAGGAAGCGGTTTCGTCTTTTAACGTTTTAACTTACGTATTTAACTTAACTTACTTATTCAAGACGTAATACACTGTTTTTCTTTACCTTGACTAAATTTTAAGCCCTTTTACATAGTTAGGCTATTGTAATATTGGAGTTTGTGAGAATTAATTAGGCATAAGACTCAGATTGAATATTTTACAAAAGGCTTATATAATTATATGGGCGTAGTAATAAATTTAGTCGAAATTAGGTCTGTCTGTTTACTTAGCATTACTATTCGGGATTAGTTTTTACTTAATTTTAACTTTTAACCGGGTCGGAACTTAATAGAATTCTGGGACCAAACTGAAACTACCCTGGGAATTTTATGGCCTTGGTTTTGATTTAATTCAATAGTCCTATTTAGATTAAATTGCATTTACCTGAATTACTTTTACCGGAATTTGACTAGCCTACTTAAGCTTACAAAGCAATTATTAATCCTTTGGATTTTCTGGCACAAGTCTGAAAACACGTTAGGCGCACGGAAGAATTGTGTGCTTAACAGCCCGTTTTATACCATTTACTAAATTACTACTATAGAACACTCAGTGGAAGGAATTACCCTTGTAATTTTGTAGAGTATATTCCTTCGATCTTCCCACTGAGCGAAACAAATTTCCCACAAAGGAGATTGGCATCCTCAGCGGGATGTTTTAAGGCCTGTGTTGTTGTCCAGGGATTTTTGTCTTGTTACCTTTTAAACTCATAAAATGTCTGCGACACAATTAGCATATTCCCTCCGACTTTATGAGGAAAACTGCAAGGATTTGTGCACAACTGCTGTGGACTTGATTCAAAGGGTAAGTGATGTTGAGTCCTCGACCTTGGAGACATATCGTCTTAGGCTAGAGTCTCAAATAAAGAAGTATGAAGAACTCAACTTTAAGTACTTAGTTCAACTTGGAGAAGAAGGGTTCTCTAAGCAAGACCCTGATAGAACACAGCTCACTACAAGCGGGGTCATGCCAACCAAGTCATCACAGAGAGCACTGAAGTTTTGGAGAAACTAAAAATCATTTGCATGGAAGCCAAACCCCAGAGGAGTATTGCAACAGAGTTTATTTGCCATGGCATAAGGTTAAGTTGCCGTCTTTATCACTACCGGAATTTGAAGGGACCGATGGAGAATGGCCCCCCTTTTTGGGATGTTTTCGAGTCTAACGTTCACTCTCGTCCAGACTTAAGAGCTGTTGACAAATTTAATTACCTGAAGGGATGTTTGAAGGGTGAAGCTCTAACTCTGATTAAAAATATTCTTGTCACGAATGAAACTATTTAGACGCCATTGACCTGTTGAAGAAAACTTATGCTAATCCAGAGAAAATAATCTCATCTCTAATTTGTCAACTAGCAGGCCTGCCTAAACCTTCTGCAGACCTGGATTCACTACATGGCTTCTGGACTAAACTTGAACAATATGTTAGAGGCATAGAAAGAAACAGACCTAATTCGGATCACTGTACCTGGACGCTTGGACCTCTAGTTTTTCAAAAACTACCTGGCAAGGTGAAAGAACAAATCCAAAACAAGTGTGGACAGGACTACCCCTCACTCCTAGATATTAGAGAGGGGCTAGGAAAGATAATCTGACCTTGTCTTTCTTTGGATTTTGAACCCAGGATAAGAACAAGGATTACTCCCATAGCAAACCCAAGCCTAACCAACAAAGTTCCAATAGACCAGGTAATCAGAAGACCAAAACTCAGGTTAGTTCTTACACCCCTAAGAAAAACGAAGTTACGAATCTGAGTATTTCTGTCACTCCAGGACAGCCTAATAAGACCGCTAGAACTCAAAGTTGTGTATTCTGTGATAGACCAGAACATAAAGCCTACCAGTGTGACATTTACAAGACCACACAAGAGCGCATTTCAAGACTTACCGCACAAAATCGTTGCGTGAAATGCACTTCACCTAACCATAAGACCACCGATTGTCTGGTGAAGTTCCACAAATGTCTGTCGTGTAAAACTGGACTACACCATTCAGCATTGTGCCCTGACTCCTCAACTGAGGTCTCTGCTGTGAACTATTGTGGAGACAATGACAGTGACAAAGACTTAAAGTCACAAACAAGTGGAATTCTCCCTACCGCCTTAATGAAAGTGGTGTGTCCGCCCTCAGGCAACACCAAGGAACTTAGATCACTGTTTGATTCTGGGGCGCAACGCACCTTCATCACACAAGAGGCAGTGGAAGAGTGTAAACTTGTACGAGACAACCCTGTCCAGCTGAGCATCAGTGGGTTCTGGGATACCAAAGAGCCTAGAGAATATAGTACGGTCACTGTACCTGTCAGGGTAAACGATGACAGCCTTGTAACTTTAAAGGCTATTGTCGTACCTAAATTACCTCAGAGCGCTAGGCCTCGTGGACTCTGTAAGATAGTGTCTGAACTGAAGAGCCAGAATGTCACCCTAGCTGATCCTAACTTGTCAAGTAGTCAGATTGACCAGGTGAAACTGCTTGTTGGCATAGATCACTACTTTGACTTTATCCATTCTCCACAAGCAAACGGAGTGAACCTGATTGAGTCCTCCTTAGGATATCTGGTCGCTGGTAAACTGCCTAGTAATGACACCCCTATCAGTGCTCATTCTGTAACTGTAATGAGACTAGCAGTTGATGAACCTTCCAAAGCTGCTCTAGAGATACCACTTGAGATGTCTGATAGCAAATTTGCTGAAGACCCCATCCAACAGCTTTGGACCCTAGGATCAGTCGGAATCGTTGATCAAGATATGTCACCTGAGGATAAATTTGTACTGGAAGAATTCAAGAATTCCATCAATATGGTTGAAGGACGATATGAGGTATCTCTCCCCTGGAAAGTCGATAAGAAACAACTCCCTACCAACTTAGCACTCTCGAGGAAAAGACTGAACAGTACTATTCACAAGCTGAAACAAACTAATAAGTATCTGGAAATTTATGACCAGATCATCAAAGAACAACTGTCTCTCGGCTTCATTGAAACAGTGCCAGAAGAAGACCAAAACCGGACAAATGTCCATTATTTACCCATTTACCTGTGATTAAGGATTCAACTACAACGCCCATTCGTATTGTATTTGATGCAAGTGCCCGGATGGACAAGCAGGCCCCTAGCCTGAATGATTGCCTATACTCTGGCCCATCCTTGACTAGTCATTTAACCGACTTGTTGTTGAAATTCCGTCTCGACCCATTTGCGGTATCGGCAGACATCAGCAAAGCCTTCTTACGGGTAGGTCTCCAACCTAGGGATCGTGATTATACACGTTTCATTTGGCTAAAAGATCTTAACAATGAAAAGGACCTTCAAGCCTATAGGTTTAGATCAGTTCTCTTTGGAGCCACCTGCTCACCTTTTTTACTCCAGTCAGCCTTGCAACATCACTTTGAAACCTACCCCACTTCACCTGAAGTTAGTTTCCTCATGACCAAATTTTATGTGGACAACTTAATTGGTTCCTTACCAACAACAGTCAGCGTCTACAGCCTTTACAAGGTTGCAAAGGAAGTCCTGTCAGATGCCGGAATGCCTTTAAGAGAATGGATCAGTAATGACCCAACCTTCAACGAAATGTTAAAACAAGAAGGTGATGGAACAACAGAAGGCTCAGATCTTGTCAAAGTTCTAGGACTTCATTGGAACTACAAGACTGACCACTTAAGCATAAAAACCCCCTACCTTTGAGGAAGCTCCGCTTACCAAACGGCTACTTTTGAGCAACCTTTCAAAAGTATTTGACCCTCTAGGATTGTTTGCTCCCATAATTGTACGAGCCAAAGTTCTTATGCAAAAAGATCTGGAAACTATCTAAAAGGTGGGATGATGTTTTGCCACCAGAACTTCAAGAAGATGGTCGAAGATCAAAAAAGACCTCGAGAACATATCATACCAGGAATTTTCCCACGCTTCACAGCCAACAGAGGGACCAACTACTCTCTTCACGTATTCTGTGATGCTAGTGAAAAGGCCTATGGGGCTGCAGCCTATTTGATGGCCAACACGCAGGTGCGAACCTAGTTTTCTCTAAAGCAAGAGTCGCCCCTCTCAAAAGAAAAGCATACCACAACTTGAGCTGACTGCCAACTATAGTGCAGTCAAAATAGCTGACTACCTCAGAACCATGTTCACTACCGATGGTGTCAAGATTACTGACACTGTCATATGGTCTGACAGTAAAGTTGCCCTACATTGGATTCAGAACAACAAATCTAAAAACATCTATGTCCGCAACAGGGTGAATGAGATAAGTCAGGTCACTGAAGTGAGGTACCTCTATGTACCTGGTGAAGAAAACCCAGCAGACCTTGTCTCTAGAGGAATTTCCATGCGGCAGTTTTAAGAAAAGTCAAATTTGGTTCCATGGCCCAAGTTGGCTCCCGAACCCAGAGATGTGGCCAGAGCAGGCAGATGTATCTACATGCTAACCCGACCTGAAACAAACCCCTGAAGAAAGTTTTTAAAACTACGAGTTGTCAGTGAACGAGCTACTTGTCCCATAGAGATCCGTAGGTTCGCTTCCCTTCCTAAACTTATAAATGTCACTAAGCTAGTAGTTAAGTTCACTAGGCTCCTTAAACGTACCATTGGGGAGGTCCGTAACCTAAGAACTCGGGACCCGTAAACTCTGTAAAATGTCGAAGTACAGAACTCAGAGGCATTACGAATTCTTATTGGCTTCACACAGAGTCAGTATTTCCCAGAGGAGTTGTCATATCTTAACAAGAATTCCCACAAAATTCCAGCCAGAATTAAAAGCCTAGGCTTGTTCCTGGATGAGAATGGACTTTTGCGATGCAATTGGGAGACTACAAAATGCGGACCACCTTCCATATAGCAGTAAATTTCCTCTGCTTTTACCTCCAAATTCTCCTTTGACTGGACTTATAGTCATTCAAGCACATGAAAATGTTCTTCATGCAGGCGTTCAAGACACAATTTGCAAGGTGAGAGAAGAATACTGGATACCAAGACTGAGACAGTGTGTCAAGAAGATGAAAACGAAGTGTCACCTATGTAACCGTCTGGAAGGACCTGCATTGCGCAGGCCTCCTCCGCCACCTCTACCGGCTTGCAGAGTGAACAGTCTCCGGCCATTTGAGGTGACCGGAGTAGATTTGACTGGACAAATTCTTATCTGCAATCCAGCCACTAAAGAACTAGACAAGGTTTACATAGTCGTATTCACTTGTACCTCAACAACGAGCTTGTCACCTGGAAGTGGTAAAAGACTTAACCAGCACTGCTTTTCTCAATTCCTTCAGGCGATTCACTGCACGAAGATCTGCCCCTCGTCGAATGATTTCTGACCAACGCCACTAACTTCAAAACTGGTTCTTCCTTGATTCAGTCCTTGTATGATGACACTGACGTACAGTCCACACTGACTAGGGAAAATTGTAAATGGACATTCATCACACCTATGCACCCCATCAAGGAGGCTTCTATGAGAGGATGGTTGGCAGTGTGAAATCAGCACTTAAGAAAGCTATATTCAAGAAGAGGATTAATTCTGATGAACTGAATACCATTGTCACTGAGATAGAGCGTCGTATTAACAATAGACCTCTTACATATGACGATGCTACATCTCCAGATACCGTCGATGCCCTTACCCCTTCCCACCTGTTGTGTGGCTACCGGTTAAACTCGTTACCCACTACCATAGACCGGGACTACCTGAATGACCCAGATTTTGAGCTTGACCACAAAACAATGTAATGAGAGATTCAAGTTTGTATCTCAGGTAATACATGCATTCCAGGGAACAGTAGGGAGAAGGAATAACTTGCAGTCCCAGAGAGATAGACACTATTTCAATGGGGATCCAACCCAACCGTTCCAAACCAAGATTAAAGTAGATGTGGTGTTAGTACATAATGACACCCCTCGTTGCATGTGGAAATTGGCAAGGGTCATTCAGCTGATGCCCAGCTCTGATGGACTGGTCAGAGTTGTGAAGCTACAGACCAGCAATGGAGAGACAACTAGGTCAGTTGACAAACTTTACCCACTGGAGGTCTCTAAGCCAGAGGATATGTATACTGTAGAAGCTGCGGAGAAAAATTTAGGAGACAGTCAAAATGCTGAAGGCTATCAAGCAGAAGAGAGACCGAAGAGAAGAGCCGCCACCAACTCGAGGCGATTCTTACAGCAGTTGATTAATGATGAAGCTGTTTAACCTAACACAAAACTGTGTGTTTTGTGTTATCTCCCCCGGGAGGATGTTGTAAATTTATTTGTACATATACATTTTCTAACCTTTAACGAAGTCACTGCTAAGAGCCGACAAAAGTAACTATACCCCATTTTCTTTAGTATAAGCTCTGCAGAAAAATTAATTTATTTATATTTTTGAATAACTTGATTAACTTTACTAGCATTTAAAATATTTGATAGATAGATTTAATAAATAGATTTAACTGTCCCTTCAAATTATTTAAGAAATTATTTAATTGATTTGGGGAGTGATAAGAACCATTGACCTGACATAGGCCTTTTCAAGGGGTAGGCTTAGGTCGCGCGGGTTTTTTGGGCCTTGTTCAAACGGACGGCGAGCGAAGAAGGCGACAACTAGGTCGGCGACTTCGCCCTTTTAAGTTTAATTTACGTTGTGTAGGGTTTAGAAATTAATAACCCTTTAAATAATTGGTTTGTATGATCTCCTTTCCTGTTTGTACCTATCCTAAAACCTCATCCTATCCAAAATCCTTATCTGCAACCAAAACTTTTAACAGCCTTCGTCACTGATCGGTCGACGGAAAATTCGGTAAGTGGAATAACATTTCTTATCAACGTACCAATTTATTTCCACGAATACGATTAGAGGTCGCTGGGTTTGCTGATTAAATATATAGGATTTGTTATTAGTTTACACGTGAATTAAGAGGTGTGTGTCCAAACTGGGTTAACTTGAAGGTAGGTCAAATACTAATTTTCCACAAAGACTAGACCGCCATTATTGGACGGCTGATTTGAGCCAACGGACTTTTCGTCAGGAAGCGGTTTCGTCTTTTACGTTTAACTTACTATTTAACTTAACTTACTTATTCAAGACGTAATACACTGTTTTCTTTACCTTGACTAATTTTAAGCCCTTTTACATAGTTAGGCTATTGTAATATTGGAGTTTGTGAGAATTAATTAGGCATAGACTCAGATTGAATAATTTTACAAAGGCTTATATAATTATATGGGCGTAGTAATAAATTTAGTCGAAATTAGGTCTGTCTGTTTACTTAGCATTACTATTCGGATTAGTTTTACTTTAATTTTACTTTAACCGGGTCGGAACTTAATAGAATTCTGGACCAAACTGAACTACCCTGGGAATTTTATGGCCTTGGTTTGATTTATTCATAGTCCTATTTAGATTAAATTGCATTTACCTGAAATTACTTTTTACCGGAATTTAACTAGCCTACTTAAGCTTACAAGCAATTATTAATCCTTTGGATTTTCTGGCACAAGTCTGAAAACACGTTAGGCGCACGGAAGAATTGTGTGCTTAACAGCCCGTTTTATAGGACCATTTACTAAATTACTACTAGACAACTCAGTGGAAGGAATTACCCTTGTAATTTTGTAGAGTATATTCCTTCGATCTTCCCACTGAGCGAAACAAATTTCCCACAAGGCGCTCTTTTCCTTTTCCTAAAAGAATTGCTTGGCCTTTCACGTACATGACCCAGAAATTATTGCAAAAAACATAAGCTGGACTTTAACCGCAGAGACGTAAGGTAAAGTGATGATTCTCAAGACAAATACTAGCTTTCTTCTCGTTCTTTGAGATTCACTCTGTTCCTGTCATATAATATATATATATATATATATATATATATATATATATATATATATATATTGTGTGTGTGGGGGTGGGGGTTGGTTTTTACAGACCACTTTAACACTAGGACTCAGATGCCGTGGGAGTGTCTCGCAATCCTTGACGAATGAGTCATGAGTCACCTTCCCACTGGGAGTCTGACGGGGTCTTGTCACCCTGTCCTTAAATGAAAATTTCCAAGAGATTAAGTAATTGCTGTTTTGCATGTCATTTATCGTGCAAGCGTATTACCTGTGCTGCGATTAAATAATAAAAAAAATTTAGTTTCATGAAATTTTTAAACATGGTTATGCACATTGTCTTATCGTCCTGTTGGGCACTGGCGCATGACGATGATCCCCAAGCTGACTGAGAAGGGTCGAGCTGCTTGCAATTGATTCACCCATGACGTGAGGCGTCTCATGACTCATGAGTCCTAGTGTCAAGTGGCCTCTACTTTCTCTGTTGACTTATGAGCATCATTTTAACTAATTCGCACCCTACTGTTAGGTTCGTTGCCAGTCTCATTCCATTTACTCTACCCGGTCAAACTTCGTTTTCTTAAACGCGTTTAGAAACAACACGAGTGATGAACTTCCAGGGGTAGTGTTTCGTTTTTTCTGTTAGCTTGAACAATTACTCAAGTTGATTATCAATACTGGGACCAGTGTTCGGTTTATTAATTGGAAGTGTGTGTAATATATATATATATATATATATATATATATATATATATATATATATATATATATATATGTGTGTGTGTGTGTGTGTGTATTATGCACGTAATGAAATAGACAAATAATATTTTTGAATACTCGCATTTTAGTAAAACTGCACATCTGTTAATACAAATTGCAGTTTCATGAGTCCTTGGGAAATTAGCTTCTCCCATTATTAGTATCTGTATCATAGGTTAGCGTGCTCTTCGTATGTAGAATTTCAAACTATTAATTAATCTAGTAAAATAATTAACAAATTATAACTCCCAATTGCAGGCAAATAGGTATACTATAGATTTCTTGAACAAAGAAAACGGATTCGAATTCTACTGCTATAGAAAATGTTACCTCCAACTATGAAATGAGAAACTTTAAAAAACGCTTCCTCTTCAATTTGTATGCATATTTGTTGTAGTTTGATGCGATATTACTGATTTTTATTATTTATATAATTGCAGTGTAACAAAATGTCTTTCATATAATCCTATTAGAGCAGAGATATTGACATGCAAACCTTATTTATCATTAAGAGAAATGAAGCAAGTTGACCCCTGCTTTCCAACTGATTATATAAATAGCAATGTAATGACATCATGAAATGTATGATGGCTGGCTCTGTAATGCACATAATACCATTTGCTTTCAGGAACCTTCCCAGTTTTTTTTTCATTTGTGAAAACGTTCTGATTTTTCTGTCTGGGTTTTGCGATCCAGTAATTACAAGCCTTTTTGTGGTCCAGTCTGTTTAACTTAATATTATGTTAAACGCTGTTTTCTTTCTTATTTTAATCACTTGATTTTGTGTCTTATGTTTTTTGGTACCAAGATGTTATTCTGTTTAAAATATTTAATGAATTTGATCATCCTTTGTGGTCGGGTCTCGCCCAGAATTTTACCATTTACCGCGTTGCACTAGATAGTAAGTCTTTCCTTTTCTATTTTGAAGTCCAATATCACATAGTTTTCTTGAAGTTTTATCTCTTTGGTGACCTTGTTGTGGAATGATCTTTCTAACCCTATAGTCTCTGTAATAAGTTATTGAGACTTCGAGAATTCAAACATAATTCTTTCTCACTCCAAAGGTTATTTATTATTTATCTTACTTATTTTATTCTTTTACTTTCAAATCTGTTTTCTTTCATAGTCTAATCTTGTCATCATAATTTCCTGTACTTGGCTGCTTTCCGTAATGGAGGCCTTGTTGCTCATACCATTCTCTTTTTCTTCTGTTTCACATGAAAACAACACGTTTATAAACATATACGTACACCATCTTTCTATGAAGATCACTTACGAACATAATAGTAATAATGATAATTATAATAAGTAAAATTATGATAATGATATACCAGCTATTCAATAATGAGATAACAAGACGTATAGAAAATACCATATATATTAAATTCCAAAGAAACAGCAATAATGATAAAAAAATACCATGTATATCAAATTCCTTAGCAACAGCAGTAATAATAATAATAATAATAATAATAATAATAATAATAATAATAATAATAATAATAATAATAATA
>NC_087205.1:81853741-81858741 GCF_015104395.2 Macrobrachium nipponense
GGCTAATCCCGTGAACGTCTTTTTCCGATATACTGCAGTCGTGAATTCTGAATTGACTCTAGTGACAAGGATGTCCAGAAATGGTAATTTGTTTTCATTTTCTATCTCCATTGTGAATTTAATGTTAGGATGTTGTACGTTAATATGTTCCAAAAATTTTGCTATTTGCCATTGATATCTAAAAAGTGCAAATGTGTCGTCAACATATCTTCTGTAATACACTGGTTTACAAGAAATAGGACAATTATCTAAAAATTCGGTTTCCAAATATGACATAAAAAAGTTGGCAAATATTGGCCCAAGTGGCGACCCCATAGCAACTCCATCGACCTGCGAATAGAGTCGTTGATTAAAAATAAACATGGAATCTTGCACAGCAAGTTCAAGAAATTGTTTAAAAAGGGGTTTGCTAAAACCATGAAATACAGTGTCATCGCTAATAAAAATCTTATTTAAAATAATATCTATGGTTTCGTTCAATGGTACATTCGTAAACAACGATTCTACGTCAAAACTGGCCATTTGGTAGTCTCCGTCCTGATGGATGATTTGTTCCTGAAATTGATATCCATTTTTCAAAGTTTTTTCGTTAATGGAATATTCAGTTAATAGTGATACTAAGAATTTGGAGATAGAAAAAGAAGGACTACTGTATGCAGCCATAATGGGTCTAACAGGTGTGCCTGGTTTATGAATTTTCGGTAGGCCATATAATATACTAAACGAAGAACCTGTGACATGTAATTGCTGGTATGTAGTTTCATTTATTACTCCTTCATTTTTCAGTTTCCTTAAGAATCTATTGACTTTATCTTCTCTTTTGTAAATGTCGAGAAAGTTGGGGTCACCATGTAGTTGAAACTTGGTGGTATCAGATAGAATAGTTTCAATTTTTTCAATATACTCATTTTTGTTTAGAATTACCACACCTTTGCCTTTATCAGGTTTGCAAATAATTATATCTTCCCGTTTTTTTAATTCAAATGGAATTTTTAATAACCTTTTTTCAAAAAAAACTGTTATCCCAAAGACATTGTACATAATATAATTAATAAATTAGTAGGTAACTATATCCAACCACCTCCTCCGCTAATGGATGCCCAAAGAAAACTAATGTATGCATCGATCCATATGTAACTAACTCGAAGTTTTCTCTCAGACTCACACAAATAATAGAACAAGAAATGCCTTGTCTCAAATTAAACTTATTTCAAATAATCCTTGCAAAATTGGCTCGCTTTTTTATTTCAAAGATCGTCTGCAGGACTTTATGAGATCCAACGTTGTATATAAATTCAAATGCGCAGGATGCCCTGCTACTTACGTGGGATCTACTCGAAGATTACTGCAGATGAGATATTGCAGCCATATGGGTTTCAGTTATAGAACAGGTCAAAGAATTAGTAATCCTGAATTTTCTAATATCAAGAATCATGCCGCTAAATGCAAAATTAATGTATCGAAACAGGACTTCTCAATAATAGGTTACACTAAAGACCCGGACCACCTGACTACCTTGGAATCGTTAATTATTAAAAGACTGGTTCCCCCATTGAATAACAACACCTCGGCTTCACCTCTACATCTGGCATAGTCAACGTCTTGGACCTGGCTCTTTCAAAAATCATTCCTTGCTTTCCTTTCACTCTAGTTGGTTGGTACCTCAGTGGTTCTTCTTCCTCTTTTTTAACTGTTTATATTTTTATTGCATTTTAACATGATTACTATTGTGAATCCTTATTTTAGTTTTTTAATATATGCAATTCTCTTTTAACAGACTGAAGATGCACAAAGTTGATGATGTGCGAAACGTTTTTAAAATAAATATTGGCCTTCATGTGAAGTATCAATGGACCTCCTGAACCTTTTATGTCTACGCTCCTGTATACCTCTTATATATATATATATATATGCGTGTATATACGTATATCATATAGTATATGTGTGTGGGGGGATCTTCTAGAGAAACCCAGAGGCAACACACCGGCCTCATTTTGACCAATAAAATAATGGATTAACCCCTTTGCAGAAAACCTTCACAACACGTTTCATACACCTACACAAGAGGCTTATCAGGAACATGGCAGGTACCCTTAATCCATTTACCTCTTTATGATGTACGTGCTTTAGTGCTTTAGGATATTATAGGGCTCCCCCTCTCCCGTCCCTCTTTCTCTCCATATATCCAGCACTTGATAGCTTTTCCTCTCTCCCTCCCTCCCAACAGCTGTGATTATACTTTCCGTCGACTGTCATCACTCGACCAAGACATTTCGGGATGAGACAGAGGTGCAAAACTGTGGGATAAAAAAAAATGAGTTGTGAATGGAGTGGGAAATTGTTGATGTCTACAGGTGATACAGTACTCGTTAGGGGTCACGAAGAGATATTTTTGAAGCCAATAAAAGTGTTTGAAGTCTTTGGAAAAGGAGAATATTTCGAGTAAATATGAACAAGAGTAATGTTATGAGGACAAATGGAGACAAGAAAATTGAACAAATAGTGTTAATATTATGGATGCTGGAAGAATGGAAGCTGCTCGTTGTTACAGGTATTCGGGAGTGTTTATTGTGGATGATGCTAGGATTAGAAAAGAGACAAGTCATAGAGTAGGTGAAGCAAGAAAGACAGAATAGCGTTGTGTGCATAGGACTGTGAAAAGACCTGAAGTGGCTATGGAATCCAAAGTTAGAATATATGAAAGAATTGTTAAACCAACTGCCCTTTTCAGGAGTGAAATAAGATAGTTGAACGCTATTAAAAGAGCAAGGGCCGAGGGTGTTGAGGTGGATTCTTTATGTTGTATATATGGAAGGAGGGAAATTGAATGGATGAAAAAAGTAGATAAAAAAAATCGGTAAAATGTGTGATGGAATGATGGTCCAGTGATCTGAGATGGTTTGGTTATTTGGAACGAATGGGGTCCAGAGGTTAATGATAAAATGTGTGTAAATCGTGAAAATTGAAAGAGAATGAAATGGAGGACTTAGGGAACACTCGATTGAATGTGAAAGAATAACATTAAGAAAAGGCTATCATATCGAAGTACAAGAATACAGGCTGGTGCAGCATGTGTACGTAGAGGTATTCGATGTTTTAATAATAAGAGTTCTGTGTATTGATATGAGGTTGCTCGTGTGGTAATTTTCTGACAAGGATTCAGTAGTTAGATAATGAACGTGGGAAAGTTCGTATGTATGTAAATACGTATATATATAAACACACACACACACACATATACATATATATATATATTATATATATATATATATATATATATATATACACAAGTATATGAATACTTATCACATCACCGTGATTCATATAAATCATTCGAGCTACAAATCCTTTAATATCTAATTCGCTATACCCCGGAATTGATATATTTTCATATATGTACCGAAGGGGAATTTTTAGTCGATAATAATTTCGTCCCCCCATGGGATCAATTAGATATTAAAGACATTTGTAGCTCGAATGATTGATACGTATATATATTATATATATATATATATATATATATATATTATATATATATTTAATATCTAATTCGCTATACCTGGGAATTGATATATTTTCATATATGTACCGAAGGGGAATTTTTAGTCGATAATAATTTCGTCCCCCCATGGGATCAATTAGATATTAAAGGACATTTGTAGCTCGAAGCTCGAATGATTGATACGTATATATCATATATATATATATATATATATATATATATATATATATATATATATATAGAACCTACTGGTAATTTTACTAGATACATATGAAATTGTAATAGCCACAATGCCCTCCTAACTTCTCAAATTCTTTGCTCTTTTTTGGATACGCTTGTCACTACAAAGCCTTGAGCTTCAACTTCAAAGAAATTTAAAGAAATCATGATGTCCACAATACCGTAATCATATATAATCTATATATATATATATTATATATATATATATATATATATATATAGTATATGTATATATATATATAATGTATATATGTATATATACATATATATATATATATATATGTGTGTGTGTGTGTGTGTGTATGTTTGTATGTATGTATGTATATACCCTAAAGACAGGGGACGCATACCAGCAGGTCAAGGAAGTCAAATATATTTATTGGGTTGCAACGTTTCGAAGCCAATCAGCAGGCCCCATTTTCAAGCTACAAAGTAACAATACCTAATTAGTACCATAAAATTAAGTGGCAAATATTAAAATACACAATATAAGTTACAATAAAACAAACACAGCTAAAGATATGAATAAGGACCAACCGTTGAGTGTGCCTTATTAGCCATGCTTCGCCAAGCCTTTGCTTTATCCTCTAGTTGGCAAGTTTTCCACAATGAATTCACGTTCTTGCAAAAATACTTTTAACAGCAACTGCTTTCCTGCCCACTTATTCTTTAAACACCTGCAAATTTTTAAATACTATTTTTGTTGCTCGTCATCCTACTCCTCACGTTCCTAAATTTCCTTTCAATTCCAGTCTTCGTTTTCTTCACGATACAACTTTTATAAAGAACTCCCTGCCGTGAAAATTAAAATTATACCTACAAACCCACTGAATATCGAATGCCTTTTCAGCTTCAAGGACATTTGGTTCCATTAATGACCTCGTGTGTTATTTACAAGATGCCTTGTCCTCGATGTAATCGAGGAATCTATATTGGATCAACCCGTAGGTCCGAATCGACAGTCATAGAGCTGTTGGTTATAGAACTGGCACTAAACTTTCAAATTCCGAATTTACCAGAATAAGGGATCATTCCGATAAATGCAAATATTCCATGCAATACAGACTTTAAGGTGTTGGGCAGAGCCTCCAATCATAAGCTTTTAACCGATGAATCATTGTTTATAAAAAAAATAAAACTGGTCCCCTCACTGAACACCCATGCCACTTCTACACCTCTTTATCTCGCGTGAACTGTTAACGTTTTTGGTTAGTCCTTCCTCTGCCTCCACACGCAACGGTTGGTCATTATTCACAGC
>NC_087205.1:81863741-81866241 GCF_015104395.2 Macrobrachium nipponense
TGCAATGCACAGGCGACAACCATCTTTTGACAAAATTGACCAAATTTAGCTTTGTCAAGAAGCGAAAATTTTTGAAAGAGAAAAAATGTGAGCATGCACGTCAGTTTGTCAAAGAAGCTGTATCCAAGCCTAAATATGCCGATGGTTGTTATAGCCTAGGTCTAGATTCCCTGTACCTTGGTTATAACATTTGGTCCCTTCGGTGAATGGCCTTAAGAAATATGGATCAGGTTTTGTATGCAAACACGGATGTTGACGAGGGCTACATTCGAACGACCGGAAGAGTGAAGGGTGTGTGTGTGTGTGTTTGTTTGTTTGTATGTGTAAGCATATGTGTACACTAATTCGCGCGCACATAATTATATACGCAAAACTCGTGCAAAAGAAGCATGGAGAATAACAATAGGAAAGCTGACATCTGTACATGTGACTTGAACAGGTGACAGGAATGCTAAACTTGAAATCGACCAAGAAATCAGGACGGTATGTCGCTTGCGGTCTTGGTGTATCTCACTGCGAATACTTCTTCGTTGGCTCCTTCATTGATCAGAGGTCCTACTCTCACGCTCAATATTTTATCTACTCGGCTCATCTCCATTCTGTCTGTCTAATTAATTGTTTTGGAATGCATATAAAGGATGTAATAGATTGTCATGGTGTTTGCGTCCCACCTCGGTGGTCGCGGGTTCGATTCTCGGCCATTCCATTGAGGAGTGAGAGATGTGTATTTCTGGTGATAGAAGTTCTCCCTCGACGTGGTTCGGAAGTCATGTAAAGCCGTTGGTCCCGTTGCTGAATAACCACTGGTTCCGTGCAACGTAAAAGCACCATACAAACAAACAAACAAACAATAGATTGTTTAAAAAATATCCACAATTATATATAAAAATATATTTATGTAAAAATATAAAACAAAGACTTTCGAACACTTGAACGGTGTTCCTCATCAGTGTGACGTTAAAATGTAATTACATTTTAACGTCACACTGATGAGGAACACCTTTCAAGTGTTCGAAAGTCTTTGTTTTATATTTTTACATAAATATATTTTTATATATAATTGTGGATATTGTTTAAACAATTTGTTTTCACGGAATTGTGAATTTCTTAACAAACAATAGATTGTCATGACATCCACTCTTCTAATGTATTTCTGCTTATATTTTTTATGTCTCATTCAATCATGTACAGTGTTGCCCCGCGGATGGAATTGCAATGTATAGAATACCACATCTCCGGAGGAGAGCAAAAAAAAAAAAAAAAATGTTGATCATCTAACCCAGACAATGGGAAGGCCGTGACACGGTCGGCTGGCTCCATAGAATAAGAGGATGCGGTCATGGTGGTAGAAACGTCCTAGACTAGCGTTGTATTTTTATGTGTATGATTATGCTGCTGAATTGGCGTATCCCAGGTCATTGTATCAGTTGTGAGAAGAAAGGAAAGTACAAAAATTCGATAAGCCATGGAATTGTCCAGAGTTTGAAATCCAGGTTTTTGTTGGTTTTTAAAGGAAGAGATGAAAAGAAGTCATACGGGTGTATCAGAATTGTTGGCGTCCCAAAAAACTATCTGGATATATTTTTTCTATGAGTGCCTTCATCTTCACAGCAGTGGAACTTCACTTACAGCAGATCGCAATATTTGTTTTGCTGTCATTATTTCGTTTAGCTTATTTATGCTAGGTCTCGCAGATATTTGTAATCAGGTCGTAACGTTTCAATTATGAAATAGGCTATTCCGTATTAATATTTCAAAGTGGTTCATTTTCATTAGTATGTGTATTCCGAGGTTCAGGATTGATTCCTGTCTTGATGTTTTTCTATTAAATTTAAGGTTTTTTTGTGATGTTTCGTTTCACTCCATGAATTGATTTTTGCACTTATGATATAATTTGGGAGCTATTTCAGAAAGACGTTTATATTTTAGTGACAGTAAAAGAAGACCGTTACAAATTGTTTCCTGCAAGTCCAGACAGCTTCCCTATGTTGACCAAAAGGGTAAATTGTCTCTGGCTGCTACTCGAATGTTGTTGGTCTTAGATAAGTGTGTGTGTGAGAGAGAGAGAGAGAGAGAGAAAGAGATGGAATTGAGAAAATGTATGTGCATAATCAGTTACATCTATGGACGTTAGTGACTGCATGAGTCACCTTGCTTTACTTACTAGTATATATTTAAGAGCACAATCCCCATAAATCCCCATATGGAAATTCGAAACTTACGAGACTAGTACGTATTGTCTGCCATCTCTGAACTGATAGTTCTGGGAAAGAGGGGCGTTGAAGTACCACACCTTACATTCACTATTTCTCGGTTATCTATCCTCGGAAGGGAGCTGACCACTAAACGAACGACTAATTCCCCTCGACACAAGGCTGCTATGTCCCAAGTTTGATTGGAATTGATCCAGTGGTTTAAGAGAATATGTTGAAAATAAGGAAGGTTTACGGCAGATTTGCATACAGACGAACGACGGGCTAACTTCAATCAGGAAAGTTCA
>NC_087205.1:81876241-81896427 GCF_015104395.2 Macrobrachium nipponense
CTCTCTCTCTCTCTCTCTCTCTCTCTCTCTCTCTCTCTCTCGCTGAGTGAAATTAGAACGTACCGATTCGCTTCCATTTCCTTCACTCTTCTCGTTTAGTCGCTTGCCGACAGAGTTTGTCCGTCCATTTGTTTGTCTGTCTGTCTGTTCATGTATCCGTCAGCATGTCTGACAGGTTACCTCGATTTCTCATACTTTAGGTCTAGTCTTGCTAGTAACATCCAGTCATCATACGCATACGCTTAAACTAAACAAAAGAAAAAATCGGCAGTCGATTCTGCTGGAGCCGTGTGTTGCCGATACGTGGAACACTTACGGTGATTCAGGAAATAAGAATCTTCAGTAGGGATGCTTGTTTATGACAACATTTTAATGGAGAGCAAATCTAGTTTTATATCTCCAAGGGGAGAGGTCTTATGTTGAGACTATATGATTATACATATATACGTATATATACATATTTATATATTTAGGTGTGTACATATATGATATACCTCTATTTTGCCCATACTACACACTTCGTGGATATTCAGGCCCTTCCTTACCAATACCTCTACACACCAACATGGGCACTTTCACCTGCCTATTGAAAATTATGCTCTCTTTTCGCTAGAATTCTGTCCCCTGCTCTTTTCACATGGAGGAGCCATTTGTTCTCGCTAATCTTTTGCCACTTATACGTATCTTCACATTTCTCCCTCTTTCAATGTTGGCTCAACAGTCCCTTTATATACATTCCCACGTTGCCTTCCACAGGCTTTCCAATTCTCTTACAGTTTTTTTGTACACTATGCTACCTATTCTGTCACTTAATATTTAATCCTATGTACCTATAAAAGTCAACCACTTTCATTCTCCCACCTTCCCTATACTGACATTCATTGCTTCGTCCTCTTGGTTTTCGTTTACCTTCTCGGCTTTCATCTTTTGCAAACACTTTCAAGTTCTGTCATGCGTTCTGTAGTTTCCTTTTACTAAACCCCAACTAATACTGTGTCCACCCCGTAGGGGGCTAGCGCCGTCAGTACACCTCTTGCGGTGCACTGTAGGTATTACTTAAGGTTCTCTACCATGTCCCTTCGGACCCTAGCTCCAACCCCTTTCATTCTCTTATTTTACCTCCATTCATTTTCTTTCTTCCATCTTACTTTCCACCCTCTCCTAACAATTGTTCCATAGTGTAAGTGTGGGGTTTCCATCCTTACACCTTTCAAACCATTTCAGAGTCAATAACCACTTCAGCGCTGAATGACTTCATAAGTCCCAGCGTTTTGCCTTTCGCCTAAATTATGGACTCTGTCTGTCTGTTAGTACTGTATCCATTACAAGCATCAATCATTTCACACTTTGCACCTAAGGCTGTTGTGCTTTTCTGGCTTTTTGTATCATTCACTGAATCGAGATATTTAATAGCCATGGAAACATGGCGGTAACAGTAGACACTGACACTACTTTTAAGTCCAGGTAACTGACTGCCATCTTCGTCATTGGCCTTTGCTATTATAACATTTTCCACTTAACCGTTGCGATCAAAATTTAATCTGTGTGTGTGCGCGCGCGCGTGCTTTTTTTGAAGCTTCAGTGATAGTAATGAGATAGGTATTTCCGGTCAACATACGTTCTGTTCGATAATATATAACTTGGGAATTCATATCTGAGTATTGCTTGCTTCCTGTCTATCACCTTGAAACATCGTTGCTGCTTTTTATAATGTCGGCGGCTCCTTGGAGCTTTTAGATAATGGCTCTTTGATCTTTTGTTTCGTGGATTTTCATCCGGCCACGTTGAAAAGGACCTGGAAAGATATTAAAGGGTAACAAAGCAGACGGTTGAATAAGAAATATTGATTGGGAATTTTTTTTTTTATGTTTGACGATGATATCTTGAGTTTTCCAAGCTGTGTGCATATCGGTTGTGTGGTAAATTTAGACTTTAAGCGGTACTTCATTAATGGAGACGTTTTGTTGTAGGGCCTAAAATCAACAATCCTTACAATGAAACAAATACCGAAGAATTCCTTATAAACCGAACAAATTTTAGGAGAGAGAGAGAGAGAGAGAGAGAGAGAGAGAGAGAGAGAGAGAGAGAGAGAGAGAGAGAGCTAGGCAGTTTTTGACAATCGTTTTAACCAGTTTGGTGTTACATTCCTCAACAAGCTGCGTCCTTTCATCCTGAGTGTGAATTTTCTTTCCTGAAAGGAAGTATCTTGATACTCTTTGTTTCATTCAGTTCCTCCTAATGTTCAAATGGTATTGTTTGTTTAGTTAGTTTAATTAGATTATCCGTCTTTGCGCCAGCACGGTCCCTTGCCCCCAATGCAGCCAGGAAGTGTGTTAAGGACTGATTACTTAGAAGATATGAGCCAATGTTTCCTTACTGTATTGGATTCTCTGGCCTCATGATGATCCATTGACCTTTACATTAGACTCATAAAAGCTTGTAGCAAGTGCCTGACCACTCATTTACGAGATGAAATTGCTTGTCCCATGCTTGTGTCCCGCTGGTGATCACGAGAGGCTGTGTGTCTGGCAATCATGATTGGTCACTGACCAGAGTCAACATTGCCTAACTCGGTCTTATCTCCCAGAGGCAACTCTGACAGTGTTTACCAAACGGAGCGTGATCATTTCGAATTCCTCCACATTTACGCGGTTTAACTATACGAGTTTTTCTGTTGTCTAAAAATTTCGTAGCTCCCTTGTTCAATTCACTCTCTCTGCCAACTTTCCATCTAGAAAACTAACATTAGAAATACGATAGTTGATCTGTAAAGATTGGAAGAATTGGTTTGTCTTCCTATGGCATGATTAGATGATCGCTCCTCGATTCCCGGTTTTAATTGTTTTCTCGGCGTGATGACGTAGGCACACGGCTAACCTTTCTTCGGTGTATGAGATTTGTTGTCCCTTGGCAATGTAGATTAGTCTGCAAGCAGCTTCAAGTGAAAACAAGTCGGCCTGCAGAGCAATGAACCCTTTATCTTATCTTTTTACAAATAATTATGTATTACAAGTCAGCTTTTTAAGCGCGTCATAACTCATTACATAAAGGAATACGAATGACTGATAAAAGATAAGCGACAAATGACGTCGTCAGCATCTTTGGTGCAACTTTTTCCCTCTGCCATAACAAAAGAGAGATCGCTGTCAGGAAATGAGTTCTCGTAAACAATCTACGATATATTTTTAATTCTTTTGTGAAAAGCAAAATAAAACAAATTAAATAACTCCTTTGTAGTGCAAACTGGGAAGAATTGAGTGGGTCTTTTTCAATCATAGAAACTATACCCATGACATCATAAACTACGGTAATGTAAGAAAGGGTCGAGATGGCAAGTCACGTCCTTAGGGACGTTAAGTACCGTACGGTGCCGAAGCTCGAACGCAGCTATATACGTATGTATCAGGGCCCACTCTATAATTGGGTCCTGATATGTATCTTCCTTATACAGGGATTATGGATGAGGGAAGCTGGCCAGGGCCTAGACGGTAGGCAAATTCGAATATGGAGTTAACCACATATACAGAAAATATGCAGATAAACGTTGTGTTATTATGTAGAAAGATATTTCACATTTCACAAAACAGGATATTTCACCTTACCTATATCTGCTATGTATTAAGATCGTTTTTGTTCATTACAGGATATTTGTCCTTTAGTTTATAACTGTGGAAAATGCAACAGCTCTTGATTTATTATTATTATTATTATTATTATTATTATTATTATTATTATTATTATTATTATTATTATTATTATTATTATTATTATTATTATTATCATATTAATGGTGGTAGTAGTAGTAGTAGTAGTAGTAATGTGCTCACTTTATGGAAGAAATTGAAAGATCATTTATCTGACAACAAGCTTTCATGAAACAGAATGCCCATACGCGAATCTAACAGCAAAATGAAGACAAACAACGTGAGTTCCAGGCGAACCCAATAACAAGCAGAAAGGGAAGCGAATACACTAACCGAAATAAATAAGCTCTGAAGTGAGAGCACTGGGGCGTGGGTCGTAAGGTAATTCGGCAAAGCCTGTCTTAAATCTGGGAGCGCAGACGCCCACTAATCTCGCAGGGAAAAGAACAAGAGACCCTTCTTAAAGGGGAATGTCATCGGGGAACGTGCGTAATGTATTTTATGTTACACATTGCCTGTCAATTAAATCCGTCGACAAGGTTAGACAGCGGTTATATATGTATGATAGCCCGTAGGGAAGTAGCGCCGTCAGTGTATCCCACGCGGTGCACTGCAGGCATTGCTCAAGGTTCTTAGCAGCGTCCCTTCGGCCCCAGCCTGCAACCCTTTTCATTCCTTTTACTGGACCTCTATCCATGTTCTTTTTCTTCCATTTTACTTTCCACTTCTAACAATTCATTCATAGTGCAACTGCGAGGCTCTCTTCCCGTTACACCTTTCAAGCTTTTTTTTTACTCTGCTTCCATTTCAGCCCTGAATGACCCCATAGGTCTCAGCGCTTGACCTTTGACCTAAATTCTATATTCTGTTATATCATGTATGCAAGTTACAAATGACTATGTTTTAACTGTCTTTCCTCAAGATACCGCAACACTGGTTTTGATAAGTTTTAAATGGGAGGACCGAAGAAGATTTTTCGTTGCTCTGAGACAGATGTAGATTCGGATGCTGAACAGGAATTTTATTTAGCTTGACATATTTATTTTATTATTTGTTTTATTTGTTTATTTTATGTTATTAAACAATAATAATAATAATAATAATAATAATAATAATAATAATAATAATAATAATAATAATAATAATAATATATTATTATATTAATTATTAATCTTATTATTATTATTATTATTATTATTATTATATTATTATTATTATTATTATTATTATTATTATTATTATTATTATTATTTGTGACGGATGCGTGCATTCTTCTATAACCTCGGCTAACGGTTTTATTGGTTTATGGTGCCCTGGTAACTTACTCTTTGACACGAATATGGTGCATTCAAGTTGGTCTTGTGTGTTGCGGAAAAGAACTCCGTTAGTAAAAAGTTAAGAAATCTCGAATAGAGATGTATTTTTTCATGCGTAATTCGTCTTCTCCAATGGAAGGCCAGAAGAAAATAAAAAAATAAATAATTTTGTGTAGATTCGACGAATTCATCAAGAAAAAATCAACCAAAATCAGGTTCTTGACAACATAAGCTCACTGAGCAGAGAGCCAGCATAATCGAGAATGTTTAAATATTATTATGAAGAAAAAAAAAGTGGCGATTAACATGATCAATCCATTACCAAACAAGGGAACTTCAACCTCTGCAGAGCGAGCAGTGGAAGGGTGAGGTAATTGTATATGCAGAGCATTATCTGTCATAATGTAACGTAATGAGACCCGCTAAGAATAATGGGCTAAGTGCAGAAGGCGAGTTGTATATTTTTGTTCACATTGGCCGGGATCCAGAATACAGGGAACCGGGCGAAGCAAAAACAGATGAAATGAAACGAACAAGAAATAAAATGTGCTTAGAAAGCAACCGTCTTCCTGGAAAATAGGAGGCAGCGCGGAAGAAGAGAAAATAGACGGGGATACGCGTATGGAATCTGATAACAGCCACCGCTCTGGTTACAGAATGCATTAGTATAGATGGAAATTTACGAGACAGTGGCAACGGCGGAGGGACTCGTAAATTTCGCAGAGCTGACAACATCGCCGCAGGGGGCTGCCGGAGATGAGTGATGAAAATTCCGAAAAACGAAGATCTAGATGAAAATAGTTCTTCGAATTTGAAAAAATAGCATGATTGGGACTGCAATCAAGTTACGGACAAAATAAGAAGACTTAATTTAAAGGAATGGAATGTTCTATTCTGAGCCAACTGGCAAGATTGCTCTGCCGGAAGTTTCACATTCCTCGTGAAAATCCTAAAATAATTTCGTGAGGAAATGGGTTTAGTGAATGAAAAAGTATTGGTGTAAGAGAGCTGCTTGAAATCAATGGCTGATAACCAATACTTCTGAAACGTTAGGTACTGAATCGTTAAACTTCTAACAACAAAGAGATGAATATAAAATGAAGACAATGGAGTTTACAAAGTAGGTACGACCCCTTTGGTAGCAAAATAAACACAAGGCCTTCATACCAATTTCGAATGAAGATGCATTGCAAGAAAACAGATAAAGAAAAATCTGCTGGCGAGAACGAGATGGGTAGGAGGCCGGAGAAGCTGAAATCGGAGAGAATGCGAAGAATCTGGAATGTACCGTGAGTGAGGAACCCCACCCACGATAACGGAGCCGAGGTGACCAGCGCACGGAGTAGCAGCCTTTGCAAAGCTAGTGAAAGCGGTTGCGCTGTTGCTGCTGCTGCTCTACATGTTTAAAGCACTGACTTTCAGCCTTCTCTAATATTTTCTACACGGTGGACTCTTTACAGAGTCATTGGCATTTGAAAACTGACACTAGTTTCAGCAAGACATTTTGAGTAATGTATCACACCTATTTACAAGACATCAGTTAGTAGATCAGCTTTTGATGAAAGTTTACCTTGAGTTGGACAAACTAGATCTAATGCACGTTAAAGTGTTGCAAGAAGAGAAATAACGAAGAAGAGCAAAAGTAAGGGTTCTTGTCTGCACAAGACTAGTAGAATCTGACAACAGAGCCATGATGTATGTCGGTAACTTGCGTAAATGAAGTATCTTTAGTAGCAATATCAATCGCGGATTGGTGTCGAGTTGTAGTGAAACTTGAACGGGGTACCCAGATTGGTGAACTTGTATTGCACTTCTGTAACAGATATGTTAATGTTGACAGACAGTATCGTTGTAGCACGAAAGGTGTTAAAAGATAGCAACAGGTACATAATTCACAGCAAAGGTTAACATTGGCTGACAGGTTTCGGGAAGGAAACTCACCCACCCATACCATTCCATCTCTCGCCCGATCCTGGGATCAAACGAGAGAGAGAGAGAGAGAGAGAGAGAGAGCGAGAGATAGAGAGAGAGAGAGAGAGAGAGAGAGAGAGAGAGTATTAATCAATGGCAGAAATAATAATAAGTGTACGCCGGTAACAATATACGCGCGTGATTTTTAGCACCTGTTAGACAACACAGAATTGATTTTCGTGAAATATGCTGAATTTGATAGAATCGCAGCTCGGTAAAAACTCTCAATCAGGACATAATACAAACTATGGCCGACTTTCCCTTTGGGATTAATGTTTAGAATCCCATTTTCAAACTAAAAGGGAATGATGATAATAACGTTTTCTGTACAATTACACATTAAATTTGCATGTATATATATATATATATATATATATATATATATATATATATATATATATATATATTTGTGTGTGCGTGTGTAAATATGTGTATATATACTTACATTAACTTACCACATACATAATTGTTCTGTGCGATAATACAATTACTAAAAGGACCTCTTAAACTGGATGGTATCTAACGGAGTTGTATACAACAAAAAAATAAATAAATAAAAAAAAAGTTAAAAGCTTTCAAGGGCAAACGTTCCTCATTATCAAGTATCCGTAAAAAAATTAGGAGAGTTTATCCTTAGAAGCTTGTAACTTTTATTTTATAAATAACGCTAAACGCTAAATACCATCCAGTTTGAATGAGGTCTTTTTAGTAATATACATACACACATGCATTCATACATACATACACGTACAGCTAGGCGTCTGTGGATAAGAGCTGGAAGACCCAGACAAACTTGGATGAGAACTGCGAGAAGGGAAGCAGGAGATGAGCGGAGATTTGTGGAGGGGGATAAAGCATAAGAAAGACACGAGTACCGAAATTCCACAGAGATCCTTTACGTCACACGACGTTGAAAGTGGTGGCGATGATAACGTACGTATGTGCGTGTGTGTGTTCCAACTTTTCCGATTTCATGACAACTTTGTGGACTCCTTTTTTCTTAAGAAATAAAAGATTGTATTGGTTTGTTTTATAGCATCATTTTTAAGAACTATACATAGTCGCGGAATAAAGTCTAAAGTTACCTTTTCGGTAAGTTCGTCCTCCTTGGCATTAATCAGTAGAGCAAACCGGTGTGAAGCCAGCCAAAATCCATTAGCATATCGAACGAGCTTTCACAGAATGGGATGCAAGTATGCGAGATGTAAATTAAATTCAGAAATGAGAAATATAGTAAGGTACAGATAATGAAAGGCAGGCGAATGAAAGGATACATTAACACGTAAAGAAAGCCAACAACTGAACACATTTTTAGTAAACCGAAGTCCTTTTGTTGCGCCCCGATGTGGTTTAGTGCATCTGCTTCAACACTTCAAAGAATTGTAAGTTTTCGCGCAGGATCAGTAGTTTTTTTTGATGACATAACATTTTTGATGATGATGATGATATATATATATATATATATATATATGCTATATATATATATATCTATATGATATATATGCCAGTATATACTATAGATCAATATATATATATAGATATATATAATAGAAATATATATAATATAGATATATATACAGTATATATATATATATATACATATATATATATATATATATATATATATATATATATATATATATATATATATTATATATATAATGCACAGTGTGTAATATATATATATATATATATATATACATATATATATATATATATATATATATATATAAATATATATATATATATCATGTGGTGTGTGTATTTTTTTTACTTGCTTTTTCTGCTTTTTCATTAATAATCAACTCTGACGTAGGAATGCGCTCTCGAATATTACTCAAGTTTTGAGGGGTACCGCATGTCTGATGGTACTTTTTATTGACTTTTAATAGTTTGAATTTAAGATTTTGAAGCAAAAATGCCAGTCTCGGTATATTTTATTCACTCCTAATATCTGATTTTGAAATCAGGATCCAGCTTTGAATTGAAGGCTCTTTATGTCACCTTCTCTCCAAAAGTATTGCACCTTTTACTTTGTTGATAATAAACCCCGAAATCAAACTCCAATCTTGAATGTAAAGGTTGAGGAAGCAACACCTGACTGAAAAATTACACATTTTTTTCCAGTTTCATTAAGGAATTCAAAGCTTTCGAAAGTTTGCCTGCAATGTTCTTTTGTTAACCCGAATTTCAACAGCCTGCAGTTGATCAACTTGTATGAGAGACCCGTGACCTCTGGTGCGCTTTCGTATATTGCATCACCTCCGAGATTTTGTTGTCTGAAAAGGTTATCTTAAAGAATACAAAATGCAGATAAATCACTTTTGTGATCACGTTCAAGCAGGCCAGAGCAAACTTAACCTCTACCACTTTGTTCTTAGCTTTTATAACGCTTGGAAAATTTTATTTATCCAAGTAAGTGTACTTTTTCAGGTTGTCTCCCAAAGCACTCTGCTTCTTTTTCTCTCCTTTGTTTTCCATTTTGACGCCAGAATATCATTAGGTAACAAGAACAACCAGCTTTTACCGTTATCAAATATATTTAGGTAAATACGATGCAAGAAAATAAACTTTGGAAACTGCCCAAGATTGAACCATATAATTACTATAATTCCAAACCTAATATCACTCGCGTGCATTTGCCCGATGGTTTATATACGCTGCAATGCCTTTTCAAAACCTTGATTTAATTTGCTCTCAGTGTCATCTTTCAGAGAAAAATTCTTACATATCGGATTATCTAAAAGCTTTTAAGTGGCAATCTTCATCGCTGTAAATCTGAAGGCCTCGAAGGTGAAAAATGACACGTCGAGAAGCCGTGTAGGAAATTTCAGAGTTGATTTCGTAATTCTGTTGCAGCTATGTAGTTTTGAAGTTTCTTGTCTACATCAGGGAAGAACGTACATAAATTTTGTTGCTTTGAGAAGAAACTTTCACAGCTGCATTCATGTACCTCATTTTCGAGATTTTAAACCCAGCATCATTGAATACCGAGGATTATTTTATTAGTTTCTGTAAAATGACGTTACAGCAAACATGGTCATTGTTTCCGTGCCTATTATATATGTTTTTTTCCCGAAAACTTTTTTTTTTTTTTCTACCCTGGGAAGAAATCAGTCGGGCATAAAAACGTTTTATTACAAACGAAGAAAACGAGCACAAATTTGGTACTTGAGGCACTGGCATAAAAGGATCTTATTTAATTCCAATGAGCAAACGAAAACACCAAAGAAGTGACGTGACAGCCGGGTGAGCCTTAGAGGAGGAGGAGGAGGAGGAGGAGGAGGAGGTGGTGGTGAGTGGCAAAGGACGTCTCGATATGAAGTGACGAGGCTTTCGGTAAAGAATCGGAAAACGTGTTTCCTGTATTGGAAAAATAGGTGATCGACTCAACCTCCCGATTTGCCTCAGATTTCACACATCAGTGAAAAGGAGACGGCAGGCGGTTAGGGAAGGCGGTGCGAGTGCGCCGGGTTTTGATGCGATTGGTTTGGTTGATGGCTTTGAATGTCAGATAAATTTATTACGCTTGCGTTACGCGTAGAAACGCTGCCAAAGATGTTCTGTCTTGTGTTTCAAGATCTATTCAAACAACACATTTAGGTTTTGAATAAAAAAATAAACTGGAATGGATTGTTCAAAGGAAGTCAAATGCTTAAGGATCAGATATTCATACAGCAACCCCACCGTTTTTATATTATCCATTCCAGTTTATTTTTTTATTTAAAACCTAAATGTTTTGTTTGAATATATACATATATATATATTATATATATATATATATAGATATATATGTATAAATATAAATTCGCCATTACCCAGACCCTCTTGCTATAAAAGACATTGCTGTAAAGCTAAGCTCACCCATATCACTCACCTACTTTTGTCTTGTTATAAGTGATGACAAAGGAAGCTCGAAAACCAAACTTCTGCCTAAGATAAAGTAATGCGGAGCTGTCACCGAACCTTCACATGGCGACGGTGAAGGGGATTTCCCGAGCGTCTTGAAACACCTGGTCATTCACACTCACAGACACTTCTTGGTTGACATGGGATCTGAATCAATGAAGAAATGGCTCCATTGTGCGTTACTGCTCATAGTGTGTGCTCAAGTTTTTACATCCAACGCACGTTTCCTGGTAACCCACCCCCCCGCAGCCTCCATCTTCTCCAGTGCCACAGACCCCTCCGACCCTTCCTCCAGACAGAGGCGTCACCCCCCGGGTACTTTCACACTCCCCTCCCCCCACACCCCCCATCATTTAGTTTTCATTGGTAAAGATCACACTTCACAGATATGTCTTGAAATACGTCATTGTAAATGGCCGTCGACAATGGTTATTTAAATATTTTCAGTAGTATTCGCTCTGGAGACGCCCACAGTCATACCACTCAGCTTCGTACTATGGAATTCTTTTTTCTCTTCGGTACCTCCTGAACTATTCATCACTTCGAGAGTGGATTCTATGAACACATTTTTTTGCACCCTAGAAATTTCACACTTTTTTGCACCGTAGAAATTTCACACGTTAGTCATTCATTTGACTGGACACAAAATATCCATTTCTTCTTATGAACAAAAATAGCCTCTAATTAATAGGCGGTACATGAAGTCCAAATTTTGCTGCCTCAGGAGAATTTGACTTAATCAACAAACACTGGAAGGATTTTCAAAACTATTTGTGCAATGCGTCAAGAGCCAGGTAAATAGAGTCTCCTGCTCATTAGTATTTCAACTATTAGAATAAGACCCTAAAATTTGTACGATACATGAGAACGTTCTTAATATTTTGCCCGTAAGCAAGGTATTTCTGCTATGTACATAACACCGTTGTTGCCAGGAATTTTCTAAGGTGCAAGGAAAACTTTTTTGAAAGTGTGCGCAATATTATTCTCTACTGACAATTTCAGACATTTTTGGGGAACTTTTACGCTCGTGAAAGCTTATTTTGAATGGTATTAATAATGAAAGATGCAGAAGATACATATGAATTGCATATTTTTTGAAGAAAATACACAACTGTAATCATGCATTGGTTTAGACACAGCTTACAGAAAAATATTGACGTGGAAGATTTAATCATATATGAACTAGGGAAGTTTATTTGAAAAGCCACCTCAGTTACGTCTCATAGAATGTCATTGAAAGACAGTATTCGATGACTGGATACGAATGTGAACGCTGCCGAAAAGGTTTGACAAAAGTAATTGGGCTGAGACCTTAGCAAAGTGGTGACAGTGACTGAATGACTACCAACGACCGAAAGAAAAAGAGTCGACCCAGCCGAAACTGAGTGGTTGCTCATTAAAACATTGACAGTGTTTCAGTTGTTTCGTGACGTTTAGGTGTTCAGTGGATAAAAATCAATGCAATTTCCGATATGCTGAGTTCTCCTCGTTCAAAACGACCTTCGCTGTCGTCGCGCCTGATCATTCAGTGGACAATGAATCCCGATTTAACAAACCTCGGGCGCCGCGGCCAACCTGAAGAATTGCGACAGCCGGGTCCGTGAACAAATCAGTTAACGAGAAAGGATAAAAATATTCCATAGAGGAAGACACTATCTCGCGGTGTTAGTGAGGCCATATAGACGAAAGGTCGAAATTTCCTTTAAAGAAAATAGTAATAATAACGGGATCATGTGTATATATTGAATAGAAATCAAGTTCGTGATTCCTTAGGCAGAGAAGGGTGGCAATGAAGCTGTGTTGCACAATCAAAATTCGCCGGCGTAAGCAGAGAGAGAGAGAGAGAGAGTTTGATAAACCTGTGAGGATTTTACGTCTTTCACAGAGAGATACCCTCTCAAAACTTATCTTGGTCGGTTTGTTCATAACAAATGGTATTCTTATACGCATAAGTGTTTGCGCCATAAGCTTGAGAATAGAACCAACAATAATGCTACACAGAACGTAGCTACACCTGATTCCAGAATGTAGTCGTCCATTTCACGCGCAGAACGCACCACTGCAATGCAGAATCTAATTTCGCTCGGCGAATTTTTTTTTCTTTTGCTCCTATTGTTACGAGGCTGCTTCAGTATGCGTCTATCCTATCACAGGGAATGTTTAAAAATAAATCCTCTTTGTTGTTGTTCGCCATGGCTTTAGATTGATTGTATATTGATTAAATGTAATCCGGCGTTTTTCGTTTTTAGATCTTTGTGCAAGAGATCGTTTGTTTATGGCGCTTTCAATAACAAACATCAGTATTTCAGTCGTGTCGTTTTCCTTTATTTTACTGACGGCAGATTTTTCCCGGGACTTTTCTTTCTTTCGATCCATATATTTGAGGTCAATTGTTTTACGGTTATCAAAAGCAAGGAAGAATATTTTAACACTCGCGGTTTTCATTAGCTTCAAAGTTGGTTGAAAGATGTATGACAATGTTGTCCCTTACAGGAACGCCTCCAATTTGGTAATTAGATCTTAACCTTAAATTTAACGTTAAATTTTCATAGCGTTTGTAGTCTTTAACAAAGACCTTTACTCGAAATGTAATACGCCGATTTCCCCCTCTAGTGTTTCATTCAGTATTGTTGCAAGCGCCTTTTCGGGCCGCAAAATAAACCTGTCAAACTGTTTTCCGCTGTAGAATTCTTTGACCGAAACATGTGTTATCAGCCAGGGCTTGTTTTCAGTCCTGTGAAACTGTAAACCATGGCTCACCGAGCCTTTTAAAGAGAGAGAGGCGACTCTGTTTAGGTTATAAACCCCGCCATTTTTAAACGTCTCTTTTTGAATAATAATGCTCAATACAGTTGACTTTCTTAATTGAAATATCTCTGGCCTGATTACTATACGTATACATATTTTTAACGCTTTATTGATAATTCCGTAACATCCTTTTTTTATGAAGAAGCTTGCAGTTTATATGTGCGTGGCGTTTATCTACTTCAATGATTAGTCTCGCTTTCATTTTGGCCTGTTTCAATATTTTTCACTTCATACTTTGGAGTGAAAGCATTAGAATTAGAAATAAAAGATAATTGACCTGAAAATGAAGGGTCGGTTAAAATCGTGCCGTCTTCCTCGCTCTGATATGAATCGGCCCACACATTCTTCCCGACCAGGAGATGAGAGCCCTGAAAGTAATGCAAATGTTCCTGTCCCTCACTTTATTTGCATGTTACGGTTTCTTACCTGTTGCAAGTCAGAAACCGAGCATCAGGT
This sequence comes from Macrobrachium nipponense, assembly GCF_015104395.2. Classification (NCBI taxonomy): domain Eukaryota; kingdom Metazoa; phylum Arthropoda; class Malacostraca; order Decapoda; family Palaemonidae; genus Macrobrachium; species Macrobrachium nipponense. The sequence continues at coordinate 81,890,346 of NC_087205.1, forward strand.
ACTGGTATTTGAAAAAACATTTGCACGATTATTCTTTATAAGAAATTTGAGACTTCATTGAACATAGTTTCATGATGGCTGAGATGATTGCATATATTGCGGCATTCATGCAGGCTGAAACGGCAGTTCCCAAGTTGCAGCGTTGTTACCTGTCTCTCATTGTCCTTCTAAGTTTTGATTGATAATATATGAGGCATTTTCTAGTTAAATGCACCGTGTAAGGGTGCCTTCTTTTATGTACTTAATCCTCACTAACGCTGGATTACATTTTGTTCTTAAAAAAAGGAAAAAGTTTACCAATAAACTACCAATAAATATAACATCTAGCTTTTAATGCCATTTTTACGATCACGAAGAAGTCAGCTCCTTTTCGTAGGGTATGGATATGTTCCGTAGTTGTCTTTCCAGACTACTTCACCAATTACGTCCTTTCGGCACCTGTAGAACTTTGAGCGATTACAGTAGGTGTTATTTTCCTTGTTCGAATGGCACTGCTTATACCCAGAAGCTAACGGCGTCTTGCGTCTCTTGGTGACCTAAGTGGATGACCCATTCTGTTCATCAGCCCTTGGTGATCGTCTTGTTAATCAGATCCTGTTCTTAGGTATTCCAATCCTGGAATGGGAACAGCAGTCATTCCGAGCTTCTCTTGTCAGTACTTATGCTTCGTTTATTTCCATTGAGAGTCTCTGTACTTGTCTGCCTTTACAAGGAATGTTTCCCGATACTTTGAGAGACAACCCTATAGCCTGGTCTTGTGCCTTATTAAATAACCGATATTTTAAAATATATATCAGTTATTTAGCATATGTCAGTAAAATGTATAACTTTTATGTGTTTTAAAATATATATTTTAAAACAGCTCTCAAAAACTGTACCTTGGTTCTCTCTCTTCCATCATTTAATCCAGCCTACTACAACTCTCATTCTCTTCCTATGCTCTCCCTTCAGGTCGATTCTTCTAAGGTCTTCCTGATTCGTTAGCCTGCAACTTTCATTGTTCCGAAGAATGATGACCACTTCAACTTTTCAGACTTATCATCCTATATCTTGAATGTTCACCATTGCTACTGTAGATATGAGAAACTTGATCCTGCTCATCACCACTTTCTTAGAAAGAAAAAAATGTGGCTTCTAAAAAATTAGATATCCTGGGGGGGAGCCTTTTCCCGTATTTGTATCCCTTCCTCAATATTAGACTGACATTTTCAAAATTATCACTCCAACATCTCTAAGGCATTAAACACTCACAGAAAAGGCCTCCTCTTCCAACGTTCTGCTCATGACTTCACTATTATTCTTTGATCTCCAAAAATCTTTGTAAACAACCTGCTGTTGTTGTTGATGATGATGGCGGAACTTGTACTCTCTTCCCAATTTCAAGTGGTGTTTTCGGAGGATCTGGCCCCTCCCTTACTCTTTCTCCTCTTTACCACTGACCTTTCGGCGTCAGTGACGTAGTAGTTGATGCCCTATAATCTCCGTTAATCAATTGCCATTGAGCCTCTGTGTATTTTTTTTTCAGCAGATACCTTTGTTGGTTATTTAACCCGGTACACGTGTTCTACCCGTCATTTTCTTTCCTTGCTTTCAATCACGAACTGTTCATTTCCTCCTTTTCCAGCATGTTCAAATAGAAATGAAGTAATTTAGGAAAGTTCACTGTTGTGAGAGATATTTTTATCAACGATTTCGCTGTGTACTGTTTCCTTAGCCTTATAGTCAGAATCAAAACTATTTAGTGGACAACTCTTCCTGCAGCTCCTTTTTCAGAACCTCTTTTGCCTGTACCAGATACTCAGTATTCCTTTTGGTTGGTATTATTTCAGCGACTACTTTGCTGAAGAGAATTTATTGCACCAGTTTCTAACATACTCTGGTTGGTTGGCTTATGTTAGCCTGGGTACTTGCCTGAAGGTGACTTGTAAGTGTGGTAAGATTTTAAAAGAACAAAGTGGCCTGGTGTAGACTTCTAGCCTTGGCAGCTAACCAGTACAATGAACGTTCTGTTGTGGCCATCATTCCCAGTTCTTTCGCTGTTTGAACTTCATGAAATCTAGGCTGTCAAGTTACAGCCAGGCAGTGGAGCACTTTAAGAGCTAAATGCTGAACTAGAAGAAAACCCCACGGTTGCCCTTAGAAGTATTACTTAGAGAAGTTTGACAGCAGTAAGGAAGAACCCTTCCAGTTGTTCCGTTCAGGAACGGTTTCTTTCCCTCTACGCGCAAGCCTTGGAATGTTCTGAATTCTCGTTACTCTTATTCATTCAGCATTCGATCGTAAAACAGGCTGGTTGTCTAATGCTGTCGTTCGACCCTTCTCTTTTTGCTTCCCTCCTCTTTGTCTTTTGGGCTTGGGATACATTTAGTGTTTACTTCGCCAGTGTCATCGGTCTGCTTGAAAATAGAAATAATTGCTCATTAGTTATAAATTAGTAGATGTGGGATTATTTTGATCTGTCACATTAAAAGTAGTATATATTTATTAAGTGCTTACAGTGAAAGGAGACACTTCTTTGCATTATGCAACTCTGTACAAGGAAATTAGGTCCCCTGTATACATGGGGAGGAGCTGCTCAAAAGACGAGAGCTTGTGGCATTCGGAGAGCCCATCTACGTTATTGGAGGCAGTCTGATTTAGGCCCTGACAAGATTTTACCAGACCGCCTAATTTATAATTCCAAAAACTATTTGAACGAATAAGTTACAACGCCGACCTCCTTTTGTTCTACGTGTAAAACGATAACTGCACATTCTACGAAAGCTAGCCGGTTATAAGACAACATTGCCATTACATTGGCTAGTTGCTTTTGTTAAACTTGCTCCGTCTATTGTGACATATGACCCTTAATAAGGAAATTGGGACCTGCAGCTTTAATTTTGAAAGGAACAATCATAGATTTATTAGAAGAATGGAACCAGACAAGGAATTACAAATCTACTACATGCCAGCGCTGTCCTTCAGGAATGATACGAGAAATAATAGTTTATTTAAAAATTTTTTTATCTCGTTTAAAGTGCGTTATTTTGTCGATAAATAATTTTTGAAAGTCAACTGTTAACATATACATTGCCATTTTGTTTATAGATTGAAATGAAGTGCATTACAATTCATGACAAAACTGGGCTTCATTCATTGACCAATATCAACTCCGAAGGTGTCGGGCAGTGCCTGGGGCTCTCTTTAACATGGCGTACCTTAGAAATTCATTGCGAAATGGAACGGTGAGACGGTGAAATATGATTCACATTGAAAAGAAACCTCATAACAATTATAAACACCGTGTTGTAAATGCACACGTCGCATTTGCGATACGTTCCATTTTGATCCGCTCTATCCCAGTCAAAAGTGACCTATCGGCTGACAACATCACATACACCTGATTGCACAGTTATCTACCGTAAGTAGTTTAAGGTCACTACAGCTTCTCGTTTATTTATCGTGCATGTCAAAATAACATAACTAATCGTCATATCCTTCGGCAAAAATCTACTGTCTAAATAGGATTGAATCTCTTTTGCATGACACGTCGTGTGCCAGTGCGGCCTCCGGAAGAGGATCGGAGGGAGATCGATGCTCTTTTGTTTACGCTCATTTCTTCACACTACGCAAGTGCGAAAGCTTATGGCTTTTGGCAGCAGTGTCAGTCAGTAGGTGTTGTGATGACGGACGTGGTTGTAGATGTAGCTGCCGTGAAAATGCATTTATGAATAAGTGTTTATCGTGAGGTACCTAATTACAGAGTATTCGGAAGCCCGCGTACCAACTCTCCGCGCCCAAGGTAATGCCTGTTCCCTTCAGGAGGAAGCGATTAGTTTAAAGTCATGAATTGTTTTTGTGGTTTTTAGTCGTCCCAAAATTTCTCTTTTGAGAAACTCTTTCGTGTGACACAGATTTCGAAGTCTCGGGAGAAGACACACCTTTCCTGTCTCGTCATGTCTAAACGATTCTCCTCCCCAACCTAACATCTAGTAATCATAGGCACATACGTCATTTAACTACCGGTTCATTGGTAGGTGAGAGAATGAAGTCAAGAACACTTCAGTTGGGTCATGGTGGTGGTGGTGGTGTCTGATTGGGTCGTTGGTGGTGGAATTGCCTACACGGTAGCTTAGGGTTGCTTATTCGGAGTCTGGGTTTTAATGTCAGCCTTTGAGACAAGTTTGATTTTGTTGATGTTTTCAGCACAAGGAATATTGCCTAGTCTAGTTTGCAAATGCGATAGCCTAATAGCTAATACCAGTAGCCTAACTTAGCTCTTGTCTACATTTGAGGTTAGCCTACTTAAGCTACCTATAGCATACCTCAGATTAAATTTTGATGGACTGTAACATGAAATTGTTAATTTGTCATTGAGCACAGAAGGAATTGTGGGTTGAACTAGGTAGGGTAGAAAATCATGTGGCTATAATCAAGCCTGTAGTATAGGTAAGGTGTTAAGTGTCCTTGCTACTACTATCTAAATGCAACACAAAACCAGTTTTGCATTAATTTTTCATCAAGAAACAATGTATGTAAAAATGTTTGATAGCCTACTATCATTATTTAGGATATAACTGTGAATTATTTATCATTGTCAGAGATACGGCCCCTAACAATTGGTAGGCTAGACAGGAAATGGGGGATGTGGTGAGCAGAACTTCATTGACATGGGAATTAGTCTTTAACCTCACATGTCAGCTTGACATAAAATATCAATCACTCCAGAACAAACCCTGTTCCTGCCAGATTCCCTTCAAACTTGGTAAATGTGTAAGTTAAAGTACCATTTCAGATTTGGGAACAAGCAAGATCTCTTTGCAATGAGTGCAAGTATGCTTACTTTCATGGGCATTATCCATGGGTTGAGGCTGTATTAGTTATAGTGTTTATGAGGTTATATGAATAAATATATAGGGTAAAAAACCGCATGGTACAGAGGTGACCATGTACGATCAATGTGTACAACCCCCAAAAAAGTACATTATAACGCGTCCTGACATCGGAGATGGGCATCAGACGCGACTTGTTGTTGATGAGAAACGGAGCTAAAGACCTCTACTCCGGTATCAGGACGCGTTATAATGTACTTTTCTTGGGGTTGTACACATTGATCGTACATGGTCCACCCCTGTACCATGCGGTTTTTTACCCTAGTAATCATACCATTGTTTGCCTGTGTGTCAGAAATGGGAGACTGAAATTAATTCGGTTATTTCATGAGATATAACTCATGATGTTGTCAAAGTTCTTGTGATGTTCCACCAACTTTATATTGACTCAGGGAAAATAAAGGTACATAAACAAAGTTAGCCTCTTTTGTTGTATAATTTATTAGTGGTTTTAAGATCCGGTTGTTTGGGAGTCTCAAAATCGTTCTCATGTCATATGAAGCTTGAGATTTTTGGGTGCCAGAAGGTCGCAAAATGTGATTTTCTTGTCAAAATAATATTTGCTTGATTTTGCTGTATTTTTATGGAAAAATATGAAAAGTAATCTAAAACTAGAATCACTCATGAAATTAAGAATTACATAAAATTAGATTTCATTAGTCATAGATTTTAGCATTTGAGAAAAACATTTTGGGTATATGGCTTCATTGCTTGTGTAGTCTTGCTGCTTATTGCACTTGGGGATATGCTTTATAATTCTTATGTACCTAGAAGCTTTTATTTGTGATAATAGGATACCATAATGATCAATTTGTCTTTTCTTGAATTGTTACCTTATGCGCTGAAAATATTCTTCCTAGAGTCCAGACGACTATGATTTTATTTAATTGCTTAATATCTTTTAATATCACGAGAAAGACTTTTCAGACATATTTACTAAGAGAGGAGGGGAGTTGTAGAAATTTCAGCAGTGATACGTGATTAACCACGGTGAATGGTAGCGTGTTAAGTATGTGTTAATATAATCATGAAAATACACCTTCAGTGAAAGTATTTGTATCTTATCTTTCTATTCTAGTTCAAAAGTTATACTTTTTCTCTAACCTGAGATATTTTGGACCATTTTTAGCTCTTGTACCTCACTTTCAATTTATGTACCGTACATACTGTATTTGAGTGTCACTTGATTACTGTTGGAATGGTTCAGAGTG
>NC_087205.1:81896927-81944780 GCF_015104395.2 Macrobrachium nipponense
TTCATGAGAGTAATACTTAACAGAATAAGACCTATAGTAGAAGAGAAACTTAGAGAACAGCAGTGTGGATTTAGAAGTGGAAGGTCAACAGTGGATCAAATTTTCACCTTAAGACAGATAATTGAGAAGAGATGGGAGTATGCAAAGCCAATAGTCTGTGCTTTTATAGACTTGGAGAAAGTGTATGATTCAGTATGGAGAGATGGAATGTGGAGAGTGGCAGATAACTATGGTATACCACTGAAAGTGATAAGGATACTAAAGAACTGGTACCAAGGAGTGTGCAGCTGTGTACAGCTGGATGGACAGCAAAGTGACTGGTTCCCAGTTGGAAGTGGGCTAAGACAGGGATGTGTTACGTCACCTTGTTTAATGTATACGTATATTGACCATATAATGAGAAGAGTGATGGAGAATGAAAACAGAGGGGCTAGTATTGGTGAAGTTTTTATGGATTTGGACTTTGCTGATGATGTTGCATTGGTTGCTGATACATGGCTGGTGCTGGTAGGTATGGTAATGAGGATGGAGACAGAGACACAGAATTTTGGCTTGAACATAAGCACAAAGAAGAGCGAGATCATGGTTGTGAGTAAAGATGACGATTGGGTGCACATGGAGGATATGACAATCAGAGGACAGGAACTCAAGCAAGTTGAGAAGTTTGTATACTTGGGAAGTGTGGTATCAGCAGATGGGAAGCAAATTGAAGATATACAAAGAAGAAAGCTAGGAGCAGCAAGAGCTTTTGAGGTTCTGAGAAAAAACGTTTGGTAAAGGCATAAAATCAGCTTGAAAACTAAGATGAGAATATTCAATGCAGTAGTACTACCAGTCCTGATGTATGGTTCGGCCACCTGGGCACTGACCAGAACAGAGGAGAGAGGGTTGGATCCTTTTGAGATGAAGCTGCTGAGAAGGATATTTGGCATTAAATGGGGTGATTATGTTAGAAATGAAGACAACAGGATGAGATTGAGGCAAAGGCCAGTCAGTATCAGGCTGAAATGGTTTGGACATGTTGAGAGGATGGATGGGAATAGCGACCCCAGGAGAGCACTGAGAGCAGTACAAATAGGAAGAAGACCGCTGGATAGACCAAGAACGTGTTAGATAGACATAATTGTCAGGGTGGATCTTGAAGGATGAATCCATAACCTAGAGGAAGCAAGGGAAATGGCTCGGGATAGAGACAGATGGAGAGGAACTGTATCAGCCTTATGCAATTGGCCAGTGGCGGGAAGATAAAGAAAGAAAGAAAGAAGATTGTTTTCTGGCTAAATTACCTATGACCACATGTGAGTGGCTACTTTTAAAATGTTTAATCTAGCCAACGGGCATTTTTTTCATTTCTTTAAAGTGAACTGGACCTTTTGTTAATCCTGTAATGTTCGTTTGTATATGCTTACCTGTACGTACTGTGTTTTTCTTTGATCAGAACTGTCTTGCCTTAAGTAAAGGGTCATTAAGACTGAAAGATCTCGGCAGTTCTCTTATTTTCTTTTCCTCTGTGGCATTACCTTTATACACATATGTATATTAGATCTTTTAACTAATTCCCATGCTTCAAAGGAGCACTAGCTTACAAGATTTACAATTTCCTTTAGCAACCTAACTTGCCAATAGACCTTTTTACACTCTACCACAAATGCCAAACTTGCAACTTAACATCAATCAGTAAGAAAATTGCTCACCTGCCATTTAATGCTAATTTCAAATTTGCATCTATTCATGATATCGAAACCAACACATAATATAACTGAGCCAAATATTCGCAAATACCATGCAGTGGTTTGCAACATTGTATTTTAAACAAACAATGAAGCAAAATAATTTTATACCTTTCAAAACAAAACCAGGCCATGAATAAGTTTTCCAAGAAAAAAAAATTAGTCATGCATCATTACTCACCACTGATGCTCACTTGAAAAGCCATATATAGCCACAATTATTGGCTAAAAACATTAACTTTGATTCACAAATGCATTCCCTTTCCATCTGTTTACAAAACTCTTTGATGTCACAAACATAAAAAATTAAAAATAACCAATGAGAAAAGTAATCTTTTTTCATTTTAAATATCAGCAGAGTTATTTCATTCAACACAGGAATCTGAACCTTCTATAATCAAATTTGTAATTTTAGCAGGCAATGACAGATTTCTTAGTATAAATATACAGTAGAGACCCGGTTCACGACCGTTTATGAACTCGACATAATCGGATTTCGCCACTAAATTTCCAATAAACTTTGTATCTGTTTTCAACCAAAAAACCAGTTTCCGACCCCCGACCATATGATGTTTGTAAACAAACTGTTTCCGCCAGCTGCCGCTAGTTTGGCGTCATCCAGTGCTACCAAATGTAGCATAATTTCATGTTTTTTAGCATAATTTGACCCAAGAATTGGAGCTTAGCATAATTTCTTTCACACTTAGGGTTCTAGTACAATTTTAGAGATGTATTTTCACTAAAATTTTAAATAAAATGCAGAAAATCCTCAATTTCATACACAGCTATATTGAATGTATCTTCAAGTGAAATTGCCTCAAAAGCAGCACTAACAAATAGAAGGTTAATTGCTAAGTTTGAACCCAACTAAGGAATGTTAAATTTTTTGAATATAAATAAATACCCACAGTGGCATGACAAACAATCAGTAAAGTGTTAATAATGTCTTTTCTTCATGAGTAAAGAATTACTTTTTTTCCTTTTTTAAGTTTTATTTTTTTCAGTAATCCAAAATTTTAATTATGTCTGAAGTGATTTTACCAACCACATTTTTCAAGTAGTTTATTTCATTGTGTATGTGATCTATTAAAGAAAAGTGTTTCAGTGGCATGATAATGATCAAGTAATAAGTACGTATGTTTTTCTTCTTGAGTAGAGACTGGTTTGTTTGTTTACCTTTTTTTTTTAGTTTTAATTTTTCAGGAAATATCAGTAAATAACAAAATGTTATATTTGAAGTAATTTTCACACATTTTCAATTATTTATTAATTGTTTATGTACCTGTTTAAAGAAAAATGGTTCTGAGTGGCATGATAATGATGCAGTAATAAGTAAAACTTGTTGTTTTTCTTCACATTTGTATGTGTGATCTTCACACATTTGTCAAATAGTATAATAGTGATTGCATATCAAATAGTGTACTAGTGATTGCGTATGTGATCTATTAAAGAAAAATGGTGTTTTATTACGAGTTTCCTAACATCATCAAATTATTAGTTATAATATTGTCTGTTCGTCACTTTTTATCATTTCACCTAATATATAAATGTTTTTAAATTTCCATTACATCGTTGTTTTAGCTCAAATGTATTAGAGAAATGAGATAATGATAGATTAATAGCATAATTCTGGCACAAAATTGCACCATATTTGGCATAAATTCTTGCTTGGACCGACTAGCATAATTTAGCAAAACGGTTGGTAACATTGGTGACGCCACTCAGTGACTCAGCATTGTTTAAAGTCGCAACTAATGTTTACAAACATTCAAACATGTGTCGTTGTCTTGTACACCTTGCGCGCATTTCGTTTGCTTTTTCGGTGGTATCAACGTAGACATATTCTAAAACCATGCTCACACTTGAGACGCGCGTTTCAGTAGCAAATGCAATACGTATTTAAGTGTTAGGTTTGGAGTGAAGGCAATGTTACGTACGTAGGTTACATGTGCGGTTCGGTAGCGAATGCAATCTTTAAGCTTTGTTAAGCTTTCCGGTAAAGAAGAAGTTAGTCATAGTTTTATATCAGAGAAGCTACTATGCATAATTAAGTGCGTAGTAATCAAGAAATTAAGAAGAATCTTTTATGTCGTACTGTAATACGTTAATGTTTACGTGTAAGATTTGGTAGTGAAACCAGTTACATACGTAACATGTTCGGTTCGGTAGCAACGCAATCTAAGCTTTTTAAGCGTGCCGGTAAAGAAGAGGTTAGCCTTAGGTTAACTCAGAATCCGCTACGGTATACATTAATTATAGAAATTAAGTAGATTCTTTTATGTCTAATGTAAAAATACGTCATTGTTTACGTGTGAGATTTGGTAGTGAAACCACTGTCACATACGTAACGTGTGCCGTTCGGTAGCGAACGCAATCTTAATCTTTGTTAAGCTTGCTGGTAAAGAGGAGGTTAGCCTTAGCTTAATCAGAGAAGCCGCTATGGTATAGAATAATTATAGAAATTAAGAAGATTCTTTTATGTCTACTGTAAAAAGACGTCAATGTTTACGTATGAGGTCTGGTAGTGGACACAGTTTAACATATGCAACGCGTGCGCGGTAACGAACGCAATCTGTATGCTTCGTAAAAGCGTCCTCGTAAAAAAAAAAAAAAAAAAAAAAAAAAAAAAAAAAAAAAAAAAAAAAAAAAAAAAAAAAAAAAAAAAAAAAAAAAAAAAAAAAAAAAAGAGGAGGTTAGCTTGATATTAAACTCAAGAGATGCTGGTACGTAATGGTATAGTAATTAAAGACATTAAGAAGATTCTTTTACTTATGTGTACGTATATATGTACCATGCAGTACCATAATAATTGTCAAAGTCCAATAAGCTTGAAACCAGCCCTGATATTGGACAATTTGCCGTAAAAGACGCACCTTTTTTTATAAGGACATTTATGAAACAAAATCGTTAGTATCATAACATTACATTTACTGAAAGATAATTTTCAAGCGATTTTGTATACAGTATTGCAGTCGACTCCGTAAAAGATTTACCATAAATTAATATCGAATGTAAATGTTTCTAGGCTTATAGCGAGATATGGTTTCTTTACTACCATAGTCCCGATATAAACCACCAGGGCTGCGATATGGTTTGTTTACATCCTTAAATGCCGACTTACTGTAGGCAAATTTTTGCAAGTTTTTGATAAATATAGATTGGGTTTAATTTTAATAGTTTATTAATTTACTGTAATAATTAGACTTGCTTTTCAATGCTTTTATTATGTTAGCAACACGTTTTATGCCTACCCACTACACTACATTCTACTTACTATTTACCTAGGTAGCCTATGGAGCTTGGTCAACAATCAGTTGGACACAGGGTAGTTTTCTTTTATACTGTATATTACACATTTAAAATTATAAATATACGTTTAAACATGATATTTATTTAACTTTTAACTTATTTAGTTGTAATTTACATGTAATGTATTGTATAAAAAGGCAAGGTTAGGTAATAACTGATGGTCAAGAACGGATTAATCCATTTTCAGTTATTTCTTATGGGAAAACTTGATTCAGTTCTCGAAATAATCGAATTTCGACGCTCCTTCTGGAACGAATTATCGTCGAGAACTAAGGCTCTACTGTATAACAGAAATAATTAACTGGGAAGAAGTAGATTTTTGAACTTGGTCTAAAATTCATGTTTTGAAATTTTTTTAACAGAGATATCAGGCAATTGCATGTACCACCCTGATTTCATTGAATGCAATCCATATAAGACTACAAATAAGATTACTTACACTAAAAAGTGTCTGGAAAAATTAATGTATGTCAAGACATAAAAGATGTCTACACATCACAAAGGTATCTTCCCTGAGATAAGTAAGTTCCCAAAGTCCTGAAGAAATACTAAATTTCAAAATATATCTTTTCCTCATAAGGAAAATTTGTGAAGATTCCAATTTTTATTAATCATAAGATTATCTTAAATCAAAATTCTTCAAAGTCAAACTTATTTTAATTTTTTCAGTCTAAACATTTTCAGGCTCACTTATTAGACTGCATGTACAATGGAAAGGACATCATAACACTGGTGTAACATTTCAGCAATGACAAGAAGTAAAGTCATTCAGAGTACAGTACAACCCTGAAGTAAAAGGATATCTATCTTCATGAGCAGATACAGTTTATAATCAGATACAGATGATATAACTTATTCAATAATAACACTATGTGAATTACTCCTGGAAACTCAGAGCAATAAAAGTTCCTTGGTGCAGAACATTGTGTAACAATTAAAAACAATGGGACAAGTGCAGTGATTAACTGCTCTGAACCCACCTTCAGTTGAACTAATTCTGTGTTCAGACATGGCAGGAGTGGTATTCTCATTTAAATCAACTGTGAGACTAATGACAAATTACAAATGAACTTGCTATCTAATCTAACCCCCAGATTCCCTACAGATAACCACTAATTACCTCTATATTCAATATCACAGCTTCAATTCCTAATGAATGAAGACACTAGAAAGATTGTCTACTGCATAGGCTTAAGGTATTTGGAAAAGGCATTTCTAGAAAGTCATATCAAATAACAGAGAACTAGTCTCCAAGATAGAAAACTCCAGAAGACCATTCTTTACTAGACAAAGAACTATCTGCCTATGAACACAAAATGTTCAAGTTGTTCTTTATCTTGATGCTCAACATTTAAAAATCAATTTTCCAAATCATTCACGCTGTTGAAGTTTAGAAATGTAATTCCTCAGGAAGCAGGCTTTGTCAATGTGGAATTTGAAAAGGACAATTCTACTGTGACAAACTACCAGTTTTTGTGAATGTTACTACTAATGGAACTTATACTGGACAGAGAACATAAGCAGCAGTGGCTTCCTTCCAATGAAAAATGACAAATTTTTCAAGTAATTTGTATAATATTTCCTGATGTACAAACTGAGGTCTTTACATATGGGTTTAACTTTCAGCGAGCAAGAAATCAGACTGTTCAACTTTTGCAAGGTGATTATGGCAATAGCTACCAATGGTAGAGGAGGAAGCACTGCTAACCAAGTCAGAATGCATTCAATTTAACGCAGTTTACCTTTTGGGCCCAGTAAGGGAATGAGGGTGGTAAGAGGTTGAGCATTTATGTAAAGAGCTCAGGTTTGTTTGTTAGGAAAAATACAAATTACTAAAAATGTCATTTGTTCCTACACAAATACAAACCCTCAGTCTTTACATATGGGAGATTTACTTTTGGAGGAAGGTTTCAGAGTCAGTTCGGCTCACCTGGGTACTCTCTTCCTGGTCATGAAACATCAAAGGAAGGAGACCATACCTCTGTTCTACTGAACAAGAGAGATGTTATACTGTCAGACTTCAGGGCATTTTGAATTAAAGGAAATGTACTAAGTATCCTTGATTTGAAAAGGCTTGGATGAACCAACAGTGTTGGAGACTATAAAGATAAGAATAACCAACTGGTTTGCTCAATAGTCAGTCCCTCTCCTCTTGCTAGAAAAATGATATTGTTAGAATACAATAAAGTTTTGTACATACTTACCCGGCAGATATATACTTAGCTTATGTCTCTGACGTCCGACAGAAATTCGAATTTCGCGGCACACGCTGCAGGTATGTCAGGTGATCTACCCCCCTGCCGCTGGGTGGCAGGAATAGGAACCATTCCCGTTCTAGAACCAGATTTTCTCTTCCACCTGTCTCCTGAGGGGAGGCTGGGTTGGTGGCCATTCATCGTATATATCTGCCGGGTAAGTATGTACAAAACTTTATTGTATTCTAACAATATCTTTTGTACATGCAACTTCCCCGGCAGATATATACTTAGCTGATTGACACCCTTGGTGGTGGGTAAGAGACAACTATTTACTGAATAGACAGGTAAACAACATACGTTGTAGGTAATAAATAAAATAAAACCTTGGTTCCTACTTGTTCAGAACAAAAGATTCCATGGCTAATGCCTAGGAATCTGCTTCGCCTCAAGAGCCTCAGCGAGGATGTGACCTATGGCTAAGAGTTCTTGTGGGTCTGTCGATGGGGTCTTATCCATTTACTCGACAGAGCCTCTTACATGACAATATGCCTATGCCTAGTGGCATAATTAAGGAGCACAACACCGATCCCGATCACCTGATCCTAATGCTTAAGTTGAAAAGAGTTATCCCCAAACTCCTTTCAAACAACCCAAAGAAAAAACACGACGTTAAATAAAATTTAACTTACTAGTTAAGGATCAGTATCGGCTCCGTATCCCAGCAATGTATCCGCAGACACGTATCAACCAAGAGAGAAGGATCTCTCGTAGGTTATCTTGACATCCTTCGGATATGGGAAGTCAACACAGAGTTGCATCTCCTGTATGTGACAGCTAACTATGTCCTTATGACATATTGTTCAAGGAAAGAACAAGAATTCGGAAAAGCTCGCACTTCATGCGCTTTTAATTCTCAGCTGTTTGAAGGAATCATCAATGCACTTGTCAAGTGCTTAGGAGATCACATTGTCTCAAAGAAGGCCAGGGCATTCTTTGATATAGATCTCTTCTGGTGAAGCCTGGAGCCTGGCTAGCGCTTCGTGCCTGGCAGGCGCCTAGCACCTGTCTAGCGCCTCGCGCCTGGCTGGAGCCTTGCGCCTGGATGGCGCCTGATTGGCTCCTCCCTCCTGGCTAGCGCCTCACGCCTGGCTGGAGCCTTGCGTCTGGCTGGCGCCTTGCGCCTGGAGCTTGGCAGAAGACTTCATGATTACTGTCTATGAGTCTGCATGCCTCAAGAGTTTCAGCGAGGTAGGGACCTATGACTGACAAACCCTTCTGGATCATGTCAATGGGGGCTAGCCCGCTTACATGACAGAGCCTTCTCGGATCGTGCCAATGGGGGCTGACCCACTTACATGGCAGAGCCTTACCTGTATCATATCAATGGGGACTAGCCCTCTTACATGACAGAGCTTTAGGTTTCTCTTTACTGGAAGGAGTCTTGCGCCTGGATGGATCCTCAATCCTGACTGGAGCCTAGCCTTGAAGGAGCCTGGCACCTGGATGGCGCCCGGCTGGCTTCTAGAGCCTGGCTGGCTCCTAGAGCCTGGCTTGGCTCCTCCACACTTGCTGGAGCTTCGAGCTTGGAAGAGTCTCTAGGCTGTCTGGCGATGTCCACATCGGACACTCTTATATCTGTCCGATTTGTTCGCCGCCTCTGGCGCATTTGCGCCAGGTTGGAGGCCTGCTCCTTCTCAATATCCGACCATGACCAGAGTTCCTTGGAACTGTCCGCCTCTGGCGTTTTTCGCCTGTATTGGCATTTTGGCGCCTGGCTGGCGCTACATTGTCCGAGAGTCCTGAACAACCACATAGTCTATCAGGAGACTGGAGAAGGGTGAAGAAATTCTTCCCCTTTGAGCTTTTGGCCCTGGCAAGGGGAGGTGATTGTAGTCAGCTACATC
This sequence comes from Macrobrachium nipponense, assembly GCF_015104395.2. Lineage (NCBI taxonomy): Eukaryota > Metazoa > Arthropoda > Malacostraca > Decapoda > Palaemonidae > Macrobrachium > Macrobrachium nipponense. The sequence continues at coordinate 81,906,069 of NC_087205.1, forward strand.
CAGTAGACGACAGGATATTAACAATAGAGAGAGAAGAGTCTTCCTCCGAGGAGGATCCTTCGTGCAATACTTCCTTTGCTAACGAGATCTCTTCTTACATGTTGATGAGGTTCCTCGTTGCAGAATCTTCCCTATCCTTGCCCGAAGGAAGGGAAGGAGTCTGGAAGTCGAAGGAGACTCCGAGCTGAAATTGGGCAGAACCCTGATTTCTAGCTCTTATTGTATCCTTCTGAATACCTTCTGGGAAGCATTTCGAGCCCTCATCGCACCCCGAAGACTCTGTAGGCAAACGTTTAAACCATCTCTTTTGTAGATGAAAAATGTAAGTACCCTGCACCCCCTCGGGCAACGAAACTTCTATCTGAAAGCGTTGCGTCAGGAATAGAGGGTTTTAGGTCTTTTGCCAGACATACTATGCTGGCAAGAACCCATTGCCGAGTCTCCATTGAATCTGATGCGAGATTCCAATGCACAAAAAATTCACTTGTCTTCTTGGTCGTTTAGGGCTAAGAGAAACAAAGAATTCCTTCATAAACTTTCTCAAAGAAGTTTGATGAGGAGCAGTTCCATTTTGTCAGAACACAGAATCTGTGGCCACAAAAAGATCCCATCGAAGTACCTGATATCCTACTCTTGTCGTATTGCGGTATCGTATAAGATCCCGAAGATCTTAATCTTCTGTTATCTCTAATTCCCCTTTGTTAGAGACAGAGTATAGCCTTTTACTGCGTTCTTTGATAGCAGATATATACCTAGGTGATTCTTCCCTCTGAAAGTCGAAGAAAGAACCTCGCTATGTGGTTCACAGAGGTATCGGAAGAGGACAGTTCCTCATTCCATCTAGCACGATCTGCAGCAATTCTATGTCTTAGCCATGACTATTGTCATTTACCTTGAAAAATCCTCTCATTCATGTCCACTTTCTGGTCAGTCTGCACGCGGACAGACTCTGAGTGGAGAGGTTTTTCAGGTCTATTTATAATAGATTCTGATAGAATATCCAGATACTCTTGGAAAAGCCTTACGAAACATGCTGTGAGAAGAACGTGACTTCTGTGAATCCAACCTCTCTAAGGCCAAAATGAGGCATTCATCCTCTCTTCCTTTGACGCCCATTTATCTTAATATCAGTTAAGAATTTATAACTAGGAAAAAAAAAGACTAAGTTTATTCCCCTTCTTTAAATTAAAGATGTCGTATATTTGCTACCTCTCTTGGTTCGAGGAAAAGGAAGCAGTCCTATAGGAAGCCTGTTCGTCTTCTACCTTGTGAAGAGATCTATGAAGAAGACTTTCCGCAGGTTCTCAAAACTCTTTTCAATAAATGTTAGACATACGTTAACAGTTATTATCTTCGATCGAGAAGGTTCTCACGGACATGCAAATCTTGCATCGAACCTCTTAAGGATCGTTACGTTCCGTGTCTGTTCCCAAATAGGTTCTCTTTTGTTAACGCGAACAGGGGCGAAAAAAGAGATTCTCGATGCTCTTTGCGATATGAGAGTCGTGGAATTGGCCAAAGTGATTAAATAAATCATTTCATCATTCCTTGTAAGCGACCCCTTTCCGATTAAATGGGTAACGAAATCAGGAACGAATCTTGCCGTTACCGAGCCTCCGAGAGGCTACTGGTTTGTTTGTTTGTTTGTATGGTGTTTTTACGTGACTTCCGACCACGTCGAGAGTGAACTTCTATCACCAGAAATCCACATCTCTCACTCCTCAATGGAATGGCCGAGAATCGAACCCGCGACCACCGAGGTGAGAAGCAAAAACACTAACCAAACCACTACTGGACTCTTAGGTTAATAACTCGCTAAAACGAGAAAATATCTTGGATGGTGCTTCTGGCGCATTGCGCCAGGCTGGCGCTTCTGGCGCAATTTGCGCCAGGCTGGCGCTTCCTTCTAGTTCTTTTAAGGTTATGTGCCAGAACATCTGTGCCTTTATGGCACCCGACATCTTCACGTGTTAATTCCGTTCTTTGTAGGAAAAAACTTTTATATACGTAGTATAGTCCATTCAGGGAAACAACTTCTGCCACTAAGAGAATGTTTCCCATCCGACTCACCCATCTTCTCTTGAGCAATATCCGATTCTAAAAAGGTTGTGTGCGTTTCTCGAAAGGATGAGAGAATTATATTATATCGTGCTCTGCCGTATTAGAATCCTTTATAATACTGTCCCATTGTGGTAAACAGCATTAATCTAGGAAACCTTTGTAAGGATACTAGGAATTCTGTAGTTAACCTTGGTATGTGCATAAGACTTGACCATACCGTAGTCTTTAAGTGAATTCTCTTCTACTACATTCATCTTCTCACTAAGCATGTACTCTAATAAGCCATGCTTTTCGTAAGCCTGAGAGCATCATATAATATAGTTCGCTGCGTTAGAATCCTTAATTAATGGTTACCTACGGTAAACAGCATTGAAATGTTGTAATATCTTTCTTATTGAAAGAGACACGGTTAGTTATACCATCCCGCAGGAGAGAGACATGTAACCAACCACTCATGACCGCACCTACATGTTTTACTGCGTTGTCTCTAAGGGGTGCGTGATAGCAGTCTCCGTTACTCTCCAGAGTTGCAGCTATCCATTAAATAAAGGAATCTTATAAAATTATTATCGAACTTCAGGAAGTTCTTATTAATGCATATTTAAGCGAAACAAGACTTCGATAAATCTAGAAGCTAAGTAGGTGGTGTCTTAACAATCCCTTTAGCGTAGTCCTTCCTAGGAAATTCCTGGAAGGATACTGGTAATTGAGTTGCTCTGCAAAGAAGTAACTACGGTATGTGTGATTTGCCGTATCGTATTCTCATACAGCAGATACTCTACTACCTTCTTTCCCTGCCGAGGCAGATAGAGAAAGGAAAATTTTTACTGTCTTCGTTCTTTTCGTTAATAGAACGATAGAAAGAGTATATATATCTCCTTAAGGAAGGAAGTTAATCCAGGAACTCTTTAAATCTTTGTGATTTCCTCATAAATCACGGAAGAGACAGAATTCCTCTTCATCTGTAGGGTTTACGGAAGGAAGTAGATATTTCCTATCCGCCATCATACCCAAACGTCGATGAGATTCTTATAAGAAAAAAACTCCCAAAGCTCTTGCCTCTTCATAACGAGGGAAGAGCATGAATGAAGGATAGAGTCCGCAGTCCGCATTGAGACGAAACTCTGAATAATGAAAAAATGGCTTTCTCTTAGTATCAGAATCCTTCTGACAAACGCGGACGCCGCTGTACGCATCTTGCACCTTTGCCAGGGGAAAGTTGCTCAAGTTAAAAACTCAAAGAGAGCCTCGCGACTGACCTCTCTCTCATAAGATTTCGAATATTCTGGCGCCTGGCTCCTTGCGCTAGCGCCTGGATAGTTTTCCGCGCGCCTGGAATGTTCCGCACGCTAGAAAGATACTCGCTCCTGGAACGTTCCGCTTGCGTGGAATGTCCCGTGCGCCCTGATAGTTCCGAGCTGCCTACTAGACCCCTTTTAGAAAGAGCCTCTTGCCCGGAAACGTTCAATTGGAAGGATCGTTCTGATTGCCACTGTACTATAAGGCTCCTTGCTCTAGCCGTCTGTTTTTCTGGCGCAATTTGCGCCAGGCTGGCGCTCGTCTCTTTGAAGGCGCCTTGCGCCAAGACAAATGTTCTAGAACGCGGCTCGCGCTCAGTTGCTAGAACGCGGCTCGCGTTTGGTTGTCGGAACGCGGCTCGCGCTAGTCTGTTTTCTGAGGAACGCAGCTCGCTACTGGCTGTTGGAAGGGCGTGGCTCACGCTAGTTTGCTGGAACGCGGCTTCCTAAGTTCCTGGCTGGCTCTTGCTCAGTGTGTTTCTCTTAGTTTTTCAGAGAACGCGCTAGATCATCAAAACATATCATTCTTCGTCTTTTCGGATGTAAGATGAAGAGACGCACTTTTTTAAGGATGCCTTTTCATGGCTATCCTTGGCAGTCTTGGAACGCTCTACAGAACCTGCCGAGGGGACGCCTGACCGGTGGGGATTCTCTGAAACCTCCTTACGGCTTTCGACATTCCTTCTCCTCTGGGCCTGTGAGCTTGGAAGAGGTCTAGACCTGGGAGCGAGACAGAGCCGATCAGACGCACCCTCCACTGCAATGGGGAACACTAGTAATCACTTCTTACCTTTTAATAGCTCGCATTTTGAGCCACAATCCTTGTCTTCAAATTGCAATTATGAATTTGAAGTTTCTGCGAAGTAAGAAGGTGATGAGGATGCAACACTACTAGTACTGTTAATACTCTAATTGCTCGTTAGTACGAGTTTCCAAAAACTTTTAAAAAGAAACGTATCTAGTTACATGCTTTACTGACTCCCTAAAGTAGGAAGTCAGTATATTTCCTCAATCAATTCTAACACTTATTACACGTATTAATGAATAAACATTAATATTTCCCTTTCTTGCAAACTATGTGAGTGTCTACCGAAAATTTCGGTGGTTACACGTCATATATTCTTCGAAATTTTCGAAGCCAAATTCATTAAAAAGTTAATAAAATAAAAGCGTATGCCGAACCAAGACCCAGTACTTCCCTGCAAAAGACAGCCCAGAAGATCGATGGTGATGAAAAACGAAAATCAAGTCAGGAGGTAGCAACAACATATGTTGACACTACCGCGACAGAGAAAATCTGGTTCTAGAACGGGAATGGCTCCTATTCCTGCCACCCAGCGGCAGGGGGGTAGATCACCTGACTTACCTGCAGCGTGTGCCGCGAAATTCGAATTTCTGTCGGACGTCAGAGACATAAGCTAAGTATATATCTGCCGGGGAAGTTGCATGTACAAAAAAGGAAGGATTTGCATATACAAATCCAAATGGAGCTAAATTATAGATAGGATACTCAGACATCTACATCACCCGCATGCAAGAGGCCACCCCTACACACACCTTTTTCTTTCAGTCACACACCTAGGTGGGATGCAACCTGTCCCTCAGGAGCTGGTGAACTTCATGACTTGTTGAGCATCCACCATGGGATCCAAGGAAAAGGAGTCCAAGGACCTATAGGCAACATCCAAGGGCAAAAGGAGATTAATGTGATCTACACGATTACATTCCATCCTAGTACTCGACTGACAGGTTCTTTGTGAATACGATGGACAGACTGATGCCCCCTGGCCTTGAAAGATCTGGCCTGAAACCACCAGGTGATCATCTCACTAGTCAGAGAAATGACTATTTGGACACTGTTTCTCAGCCTACTTGAAGCTAACAAGCAAGTCGTTGGCATTGGGCTGAAAGTCTAGTCTTCACGGGGGCAACACAGATGTCATACTGTCATTGGAACAACAGGAACATAGAAATGGAATGATCCATCTCACTGTTCACTTTCGAAACATGTAGTGGTAAACTGTAGGAGCCTGCTGCCCTGCTCAATGTTTCGAAGAATGGAAAATCTCTGGAGGATAGTGTATCCTTGGCACTACCTTGGTGTCGTTGCTATCAAAGGAGTTCCTATTCGGACCCTGAGACTCCTGAAACTGTCTTAAGATCCACATAACATTCTCTCCCACTTGGGTTTTGGATCAACTGGTAATTGCAGCAGCATCAGTTACTGCTTACATGTCTCACTCCTCAAATGAAGAGTGTAACTACATCGTCAAAAGAAATGGAGCTTCTGGACACCACTTCTTGACTGAGTAGGAACCAAAAAGGTGATGTTGGAACTTAGTTTGGAGGTGGTAATGACCTCCTAACGAATCAGGCAGAACGATAGTAAGTTTCAAGTCCAAGACTTGAATCAGGGATGCAAAGGATGTCTGCTAGGTGCCAACAGCACCTGAAGTTTCTAGGAGGTCACTTATCCAAGTAATGACTAGTCCCAATGTTTCTATCCATGGATGTGAAAGATGTCTCCTAGATGTCAAAATAATCTGGTAATCCAGGAGGTACCTATCCAAGTACTGACTGACCTGACCCAATCAATGCTAACTTCACTGATTGGATGAGAAGCAGTATTTTCAATGTGGCATGGCTGACAGCTGAAAAGTAACAGATTTGGAGTGTAGAGATTGAAGGACTATTTGACCGTCTTCCTAGATCGAACAATTCTTTAAAAAATCAAGACCAACAGTCGCTAACACTAACCCCAGTGACCAAACTTGTATGTCATACATCCATCATCCTGGAATCTGTCTGATTGACCGCTGTGCTACATGTGCTACCGCAAACCTGAGCACCCACACCATCAATTGAGGAAGTAATTGTGAGACTGACTAGTTCTGTCACATTAACACCTTCCAGTTCTATTTGTGTCTTCTCAAGAAATGTTGAATTATCGCTTTTTGTTAAAATCAATGGGTGTGAGTAGTCTCTCTGGACTACAAAAGCATTCTCTTACTTACATCAAGGATTTAACTTTTGCAATGGCATCAAATGAGCACATGGCTGTCTTGTTAAGAATTAAGTCTTAATATATAATTCTTTTTTATTCAACACTAAGCAAGTGTATGAGATCCTTTTTAAAAAACCACATCTTTACAAGTGTAACCAGGTTTGGATAGTTAAGGGCATTTTCTTTAGACAAGATTTATACTGTATTACATGTTACAGTGTGCCATCATGGAAAATCAAAACATCCAATAAGTCACGTTTGATAAGTATGGGGCAGTGGACAATTCTATAAATGTGTATCCTAATAGAAGAAAATGTAATGAGTACAACACCAAATGTCAGCAAAATGTTTGTTAGGTATGAAATTAATTCTTAACATTCAGGAGGACACACTAGAAAAACAATATTAAGGCCATAGTGACTTGGATGGTTTCACCTGGACTTCATAATGTGATGGTCCAAAACCCACTTGATAGATTTAATTCTGAATTCACTCGACAGATTTCATAATTAAAATTTAACTTTACTGATTCCATGGGCTACTGGAGTATGATATGGCTTGAAGGGAGAGAGAGGTGTGTAGTATATGTGCAATAGTGTGTCCCTTGCCTCTGCCACTGAAGAGTGACCTTTTAACCTACAAGTGGGAAGCGTATCGGTAATACTACTGATTTCTCTGTTTCTCAAAAACTTGGCATCTTGTGGAGAATGCTTTGGGATGAACCATTATATCTGTTTTAACTTTTCTGCTTCATTCGGAGCACTGTTCTCCAGTGTGGTCTTCAGGTGCTGACTGTCAACTCAAGCTCTTGGATAGTTTTGTCATCAGTCAAGTTTATTTTACCAAACTCTTCTTCACCTGACCTGGCTGTTTTTGTTCACAACACTAGGCAGGCTACTGCAGCAACCGGTGTGTTATTTTCTAGCATAAGGCTACTTATTTTGCTAGGAGTTGTATCTTGGCTACAACTAAAATGTAGCAAAGTTTGCCTAATGCACGTGTGAATTCTTCTGATCTCAATTATTTAAGCGTGGAGCAAATTTACTTCAGCTCTCTGCTGTTGTCTCCTGAATTTCAGGTGTGTTGATTTTATTTCCTAAGCCCTTACACTATGTACATATTTATCACCTTTTCTTATAACTTTCTCTATGCAGGTTGATTTCCCTCTGGAGCCCTCTTGAGTTTATAGTCTGTTGACTCTATCCATTAGGATTTTCACCTGAAGATTTAAAGGAAAAAAAAAACAATGAAATAGCCCCAAATCTTCTATGCTATAGTTTAATTGAATAAACTACAAAATATTTTTATCACAAAATTGGTTTAAATCTACCACAACAAAACTTTTAGATTAGTGTTTATACTTAGATCATGTGCACACTCATATATAACACTCAAGTGTTCAGTGCAGGAGATCAGTACTCATATAACACTCAAGTGTTCAGTGCAGGAGATCAGTAAGGCTTAATGCACTGTCACACTAGTGAAATTTCCGTTGACTTTTGAATTTGACGTCGACTTTCATGTTTTGACGACGACTTTCTGGTGTCGTCGTCACGAATTTTGAAAATGGTACCAATCGAATTCAACCCATCGCTACCGTTGACTGTTTATATCTCGGAGAGCACGCATTTCAAGTCATCAGATGCAAGATGGAGTTCTTGGTACAGTGGACAAGGTTGGCAGAACAGGTTTTGGTCGAAGATATGGGGGAGAGATGATGCTTATGGGACCAAAAGCATGATAGTTTTATGAAAAAGGGTCTTGAATGAAAAAATTACCAAGAGATCACCATGCGACTCAGGGAGAACTTTCCTAAACTTGCTATCCTTATACAGATAAGCATGCTATATCGTGATTATCAGATTGTTATATAGCCTAGGTCTGCTCTCATTTTTTTTTTTTTTGCATTAGCAAATAATATAAACAAAAATCTTCAAAATTTTTGCAGTGTTTCTCTAGCTTAATTTATAAAAGTCTTACTGTGGTTATGTAAACAAGGTTACGAATAGCCTTTCTAGCCTAGCCCTAGCTTATTTTTTTAAATAAAACTTTTCACGTCTGGCATATGACCTCAGACTGATGTGCCAGAGAAGGCTCTGAAGACAAGGAAGGGAGATGTAGCGAACTGGGCAGCAGTGATGACGTCACGGCTGAGCAAGGCGGAGCAGAGGAGACGACTGGGAGACGTCATCGATGTGAGTGACATCACGGCTTCCCCTCGGTGCGAGGGGGAAAGAGACGCCACTGGCAGAGGAATACACAGAGATGGACCCCGTGACGTCATCAACGGGCTGATGCCACAGCGTCACTGACTCGAAGTGGTGGCAGACACTGGCGGAGCAATACAAGATGGCCGATTGCTGCTACCCATGAAGATGAGGCTGGGAGGAGGGGGGATGGCCTGGCCAGGGACCGGGAAGGGGGGGGGGGGGGGGGCGTGTGTGAGAATCCACAAAAATACGCTAGCAACCCTTCCAAGTACGGGGTATACCCTAGCCCAAGCGTCTTCCAATAGCCGCCATTCTGGACGCCTCCGACACTGGAAGAGAAGAGATTGATAAAAAAAGCCTCACCCTTCTCGGAACCAAATAAACTCCAGAGGAAGAGGGGGCTACAATACAAACATTACCCTGGCGGCTTCCTGATACTTCCATCGACGAATCAATGGAAGAAAAGGAAAGAGATGCAGAGACAAACACTACTAGGGTTGATTACTGCCGGGAGACGAAACATCGGGAATAGGCACAAAACCTTCCCAAGAAGGAAGAGTCGAAACTCTCCGATGTTCTCTCTTGCCATAAAACGACCTCCACTGCTCCTTAGGTCATGCCCAGCATTCCGTGCAAGGATTCGTAATAGTACACAAATTCGAACAACACCTACTACATGTGATGTGAGGGTCGATCGCTGCCGAAGCCAAAAAACGAGAACATGAAAAACCAGGAACTTCGGGGCACATACGCTGACACTGAGAAGGAGCAGAAGCAGCCATAATACCAGGTAAACACACACTAAAAGAAATGAAACGGGCAATGAACTGGGAAAAGGCCAAGAGAGGTTAACACAACTCTCGTCCAGGCGGTCAAAGAAAAGACTAGCGTAGCGGCGCCATCCTTGACCACTCCTGGCCCGAGCTACGCATGCGTTGCCAGATATCACAAGATTCCTTGCTTTCATCTGCTTTTTAACCGGATCCATCTGGGCACTAGAGCACCATTAAACACATGCAAGCACGACCCACTAGTTGCTTTGTGTTATAAAGCATAGTTGTTTTATCATTCCAGGAAGTCACAGCTCAAATGGTTTGTTTACGTTTTGACGATGACAACAACGGTACGAAGAAGAACGTGTGTGACAACCAGAGTACGGAATGACGTCGACTTCTTTGGAAAGTCGACGACAGACTCAGAATAAGTCGACGGAAATTTCACTAGTGTGACAGCGCCTTTAGGGGTCTCAGAACCCCTACCAAAAGGAACTGAGTGGAAGTTGCTAAAACCTACCAGTGGTTACGGAACTGAATGGAAGTTGCTAAAACCTACAAGTTGTTACAAAGACCCTCAGTTGGATTGCAAATTGCACAAAATCTCAAGTATACATATATACCGAGAGCAGCCTGTATTACCTGTTCCCACTAGCAGAACCCACCTCATAAATCACCTTTGTGAAGAAATGCTGCCATCCTTCAAAAAATAAATCTTGAGCAACAACCAAGCATCAAAAATATAAAAATGATAGACTCTCAGAATAAAAATACAAAACATTATTAATGCCAAGATGAATTTGCTTTACATATCGTCACTTCCTCTACAGACGCATTTCCCTATCTTAAGGTACATTACCCAAGTGGGTTATTAGCCTCTTGTTTTTGTGGTGATATTTGTTCAATTGACATATTCTGTGTAGGATGCATCATGAATGTATCCCTGTGACTATGCAATGTTTAAAAAAAAAAATGAAATTTTTAATCAATTTGTATTTTTCATAGCTAACAAACCTTTGGTCTTAACAATAGGATAATCAATCTTCTTGTGCCAGCTGGAAACCAGTTAAAAACAATACAAGATTGTAAAGCAAGGAATCTGTGGCATCTGGCAACTCTAGCGTATATGAGGTGGAAGCTGGTCACTGACGCCGATTTGGTATTCACAAATGTATTCCATCTTACAACTCCCAAAATTACTGGTGTCATAGTTACTGATTATTTGTCTGCATTTTCAATCATAGCAAAATTTGGAGAAGTAAAATTCACCATAAATTGTTTACACTGGCTTTTCCCTTTATGGGGCCAGACATACAATAAGTTATTTCTCTCTTCTGTCCAGTAATTTTTTGTCTGAACTCTTATCAGGTCTGGGTCTTGATCTATCTCGGTTCTTTTCTCTTGTAATAGACATATACTATTTTGTAATCCTGAGCACCTCTTCTAACAATAGTATTTGTTACATTCAGTATGGTCGAGTTCACCCACTCATCTTTCCAGCAATCACACAGCCACTTTCCTGACTTGACTTCCTTTACTTTCATGGGTATAATAAAAATATGTTTAAATTCACAATATGATAACCACTTTGAAATGACTGGTTGTTGGTTTACCCTTGCCTTAAGGTGAGGTACCAGATTAACAAGCCTGGTGTCTGTCCAACAAACAAAAATAGGCCAGGAAAACAAGTACGAATGTCAAATCAAAAGTATCTTGGAAAGGAAAAAGATCTGAATAACAAAAACAAGTATGACTAAGTCACTCCTTTCACACACCATACTGCAAACAAGTAAATGTAAGCTCTTAATTCAAATAGGAAGTAAAACTACATAGGCTCTCTTTTTCCCTGGTGGAGCTTTAAAATACTCACATGTGATCGATACGAGACTACCATTATGTTAAACTAAAACTAACAAATTTACCTCATGGGATGAAGTGGATGAAACACTTTAAACACTACATCAATTAGGTAAAATATTTTTGGTGATAAAGTTCAAAATGATATTGTTATTGTACAATAAAGTTTCATACATACTTACCTGGCAGATATATACTTAGCTATAGACTCGTCGTCCCCGATAGAAATTCGAATTTCGCGGCACACGCTACAGGTAGGTAGGTCAGGTGATCTACCGGCCTGCCGCTGGGTGGCAGGAATAGGAACTATTACCTTTTAAGGACAGATTTTTCTCTTCCACCTGTCTCCTGAGGGGAGGCTGGGTGGGTGGGCCATTCAATCGTATATATCTGCCAGGTAAGTATGTATGAAACTTTATTGTACAATAACAATATCATTTTCATACATTCAACTTCCCTGTCAGATATATACTTAGCTGCGGTTGGCACCTTTGGCGGTGGGTAAGAGACAGCTAATTACTGATTAGACAGGTAAACAACTACGTTGTAGGTAATAAATAAATAAAACCTTGGTTCCTATGTGTTTAGACGAAGGGTTGACCTCCTAGCTATTGCTAGGAGTCTGCTTCGTCTCAAGAGCCTCAGCGAGGATGTGACCTATGGCTAAGCGTTCTTGTAGATCTGTCATGGGGTCTTATCCACTTACTTGACGAATCTAATGGTTTATTTTGTCAAAGGGGTCCTATCCACTTACATGACAAAACACCTATGCCTACTGGCATAATTAAGGAGCACAACACCGATCCCGATCACCTGATCCTAACACGAGGGTTAGTGCTTAATTTGAAAAGAGCTATCCCCAAACTCATTTCAAATAAACCCAAAGGAAAAATAGTATACTTATGTTAAAATAAAATTTTTTAACTCACTAGTAAGGAATCAGTGTCGGCTCCCTATCCCAGCAACGTATCCGTAGACACGTAACCAAGAGAGAAGGATCTCTCATAGGTCAACTTGACCTCCTTCGTGCAAAGAGAAGACAACACAGAGTTGCATCTCCCGTAAATTACAGCTAATATGTCTCTCACGACATATTGTTATGGAAAGAACAAGAATTGTTAAAAGCTCGCACTTCAAGCGCTTTTAATTCACAGCTGTTTGAAGGAATCATCAAGTTACTTAAGAAGTGCTTTAGAGATCACACTGTTCCAAAGAAGACCAGGGCTTTCTTTGAAATTGATCTCTTCTGGATGAAGCCTAGAGCCTGGCTTGTGCCTGGCTGCCGGCTCGTCGCGCCTGGCTGGCGCCTCGCGCCTGTCTGACGCCTCGCGCTTCGGCTGGCGCATGTTGCTTGCCTGGCGCCTGGCGCCTGGCTAGCGCCTTGCGCCTGCCTGGAGCCTCGCGCCTGGCTGACTTCTCCCCACTTGCTGGAGCTTCGAGCTTGTTAAAGAGTCTCGAGGAAACTGGCGATGCCCACATCGGACACTTTTTCCGATTTATTTGCCTCTAGCGCATCTGCGCCAGGCTGAAGGCACGCTCCTTCTCCTCATCAGACAATGACAGTGTTTATTTGGACTGTCTTCCTCTGGCGTCTTTACGCCTGTTCTGGTATTTTGGCGCCTGATTGGCGCTACATTGTCCGAAAGAAATCCTTAACATCCACAATCGTTTATCAGGAGACTGGAGAAGGGTGGAAGAAATTCTTTCACTTTGAGCTTTTGGTCTCTCCGGTAAGGGTGGGAGGTGATTGTAATCAGCTACATCCAGTAGACCATAGGATATTTAACCGTACAAGAGATAAGAGTCTTCCTCCGAGGAGGGTCCTTCTTGAATACTTCCGTGCTCACGAGATCTCTTCTTACATGTTGAAGGGGTGTCTCGTTGCAGAATCTTCCCTATCCTTGCCCGAAGGAAGGGAAGAAGCCTGGAAAGTCGAAGGAGACTCCGAGCTGAAATTGGGAGTACTCCTGATTTCTAGCTCTTTATTGTTATCCCTCTGAACACCTTCTGGGAAGCATTTCGAGCCGTCATCGCATACCAAAGACTCTGTAGGCAAACGTTTGAACCATTCTACTGTAGATGAAAACGTAAGTACTCTGCCTGGACAACGAAACCTCTATCTGAAAACATTGAATCAGGAATAGGGGGTTTCAGTTTCTTGTGGGGCTAGACATACTATGCTGGCAAGAACCCATTGTCTAGTCTCCATAGAGTCTGATGCGAGATTCCAATGCTCAAAAAATTCACTTGTCTTCTTGGTCTTTTAGGACCAGAGAAACAAAGAATTCCCTCATAAAAATTTTCTCAAAGAAGTTTGATGAGGAGCAGTTCCATCTTGTCGGAACATGGAATCTGTGGCCACAAAAAAATCCCATTAGAAGTACATGATATCCTACTCGTCATATTAAGGTATATATCGTAAGATCCCGAAGATCTTAATCCTCTGCTATCTCCAATTCCCTTTGTAGAGACAGAGTATAGCCTTTTACTGCGTTCTTTGATAGCAGATATATACAAAGGTGATTCTTCCCTCTGAAAGGGAAGAAAAAACCCGCTATGTGGTTCACAGAGGTCGGAAGAGGACAGTTTCCTCATTCCCTCTAGCACGATCTGCAGCATTCTATGTCTAGGCCATGACTATTGTCATCTACCTTGAAAAAATCCTCTCATTTATGTCCAGTTCTGGTCAGTCTGCATGCAGACAGACTCAGAGTGGAGAGGTTGTTAAGGTCCATTTAATAATAGATGCTGATAGAATATCCAGGACTCTCTTGAAAAGACTTCCAAAAAACATGCTGTGAGAAGAACGTGACCTCTGTGAATCCAACCTCTCTAAAGCCAAAATGAGGCATAAAAGTATTATCCTCTCTTTCTTTGACGCCTTTTATCTTAAATTCTGTAAAGAATTTATATTTATATTTATATTTAGGGGGAAAAAAGACTAATAGTATATTCCCCTTTCTATAAAATAAAGATGGCGTATATTGCTACCTCTCTTGGTTCGAGGAAAAGGAAGCATTCTATAGGAAGGCCTGTTCGTCTTCTACCTGCTAAGAGATCTATGAAGAAGACTTTCCGTTAGGTTCTCACAACTTTCTTTGCAATAAATGTTAGACATATGATAACAGTTATTATCGTTGATCGAGAAGGTTCTCACGGACATGCAAAGTCTTGCATCGAACCTCTTTTTCCAAATAGGTTCTCTTTGTTAACGCGAACAGGAGCGAAAAAAGGAGATTCTCAATGCTCTTTGCGATATGAGAGAGTCGTGGAATTGGCCTAAGTGATTAAATGGTAACGAAATCAGGAACGAATCTTGCCGTTACCGAGCGTGCTGTCTGAGAGGCTACTGGACTCTTATGTTAATAACTCGCTAAAACAAGAGAAAATATCTTGGCTGGTGCTCTTGGCTTCATTGTGCCAGGTTGGCGCTTCAGACGGGCGGGCCTTTCTTCGGGTAATACTCTTTATGTTATGTACCAGAACATCTGTGCCTTTATGGTACCCGACATCCTTACACATGTTAATTCCGTTTTTAGTAGGAAAAAACTCTTATATACGTAGTATATTCTATTCAGGGAAACCATTTCTGCCCACGAAGAGAATGTTTCCCATTCCACTCATCCATCTTCTCTTGGAGCAATATCTGATTCTAAAAAGGTTGTGTGCGTTTCTCGAAAGACTTGACATACCGTAGTCTTAAAGTGAATTCTCTACTACATCCATCTTCTCACTAAGCATGTATTCTAATAAGCCATGCTTTCGTAAGCATGAGAGCATTATATAATATAATGTTCTGCTGTGTTAGAATCCTTTAATAATGTTCCCTACGGTAAACAGCATTGAAAGGTTATAATATCTTTCTTATTGAAAGCTTCTTAGCAAAAGGCAGACAATATTTTATTTATGTTAGCTTAACTATCCCCTCCATTCGAGACTAAGTCCATGATTGTAGGGGGAATATACTGTTAACCATTCGATCCCGTTGGAGAGAGAGAGATGCAACCAACTGGTAATGACCGAGACCTGGATGGTACTGTATTAGCCTTACGCTTACAATGACAGCCCGGCCGTCTCGCTCGCTGCCTGGCTGCATTCATCGTTGAGTTGCCAGTTACTTCATTTAATGAAGGAATATAATAAAATTATTCCCGAGCCTAAGGAAGCTCTCAATAATGCCAATTTAAGCCAAACAACCTTTGTTAAATACCGAAGCTGAGTAGGTATTGTCGTAACAAACTTTTTAAGCGAAGTCCTTACCAGGAAAATCCTGTAAGGATATAGATAATTTCGTAGCGACCACAAAGGCAACTATGGTATGCGTATATGACTTGTCATTCAGCAGTCGTATGCAGCAAGTCTTCCTTCTACATTCTTTCTTCTCCGATGCGGAGAGAGAATGGAAATTTTGCCCTCTCCGTTCTTTTCGTCAATAAACACGAATTAGCATTAGTCGAAAGAGATCGCAATGAAAACTCTCGGATCGAAGAGAATCCTCAAATTTTTATTCTCTTGGAGATAAGCCGTATTCTACGCCTCTATTATCTGGAAGAGCCTCTAATCAATGAATGAGAGCTCGTACGAACCTTGTTCAATTTGCAAACGATTGCCACTCTTTCTGTAAATGGTTGGTTGGTTTGCATTATTTTAGAAGGAGGAAGATTTAATATCGTCTTATTAGTAATGAACTAATTTTCAATAAAAAAAAAAGGTCGCTAAGGTCTTTATAAAACTGAGAGACCTGCTCCCTTATTGGCTTCCAATTCCGATCTATCTTCCATTTCCTGTCCATCAAGTTGGGAGAAGAATGAGCAACCGGAGGAGAGCGCCTCCTTCCGTAAGGTGAAGGGCTTTTAGCAGTACCGATTCTAACCTGACAAGGGCTAAGGCCTCCTGTGCGACATCTTGAGTCCCCGCCAGGAAAAAAAAAACCGATCTTGCTCTTGCCATTACTTGCATTAAGACTATCCTGAGAAGGGCGACGGCCGCCTGTGCAACAACTCCCGTCCTTATCAGGAGAAATCCTCGAATGTCTTTCACCTTACGCAGAATCAGGATCTAACTCCATATACGATGAAGATCCTGGTTTATAGCTTCAGGCGCTTAGCGCCTCATCTCAGGCGCTTTGCTCCTCATTTCAGGCGCTTCAGGCTTTCAGGCGCTTTGCGCCTCATCTGAGGCGCTTCAGAAGCCTTGCGCATCGTTTCAGGCGCTCCAGGCGCTTTGCACCTCATTTCAGGCGCCTCAGGCGCTTTTAGCCTTGTTTCAGGCGCTTCAAGCGCTCCAGGCGCTTTTCGCCTCGTTTCAGGCGCTTCAGGCACTCCGAGCCTGTTTTCAGGAGCTTCAGGCGATTTGCGACTCCTATGAGGAGCCTCCGACGTTTTTTCGCCTCTCTTCAGGCTCTTCAGGCGCTTTGCGCCTCGATTCAGGCTCTTTAGGCGCTTTGAGCCTCATTTCAGGCTCTTTAGGCGCTTTTGAGCCTCATTTCAGCCTCTTCAGGCGCTTTGCGCCTCATTTCAGGCTCTTCAGGCGCTTTGCGCCTCGTTCCAGGCTCTTCAGGCGCCTCGAGCCTTGTTTCAGGCGTTTCAGGCGCTTCATGTCCGAGGAGCTAGAAGCTTAAAAATTATATATGTATGTTAATCATTAAACGAGATCCATAATTCATTCGATCAACATATATTCTTTAATATCTAATTCGTTCTTCTCAGAATAGATATATTTTCATATAAATGTACGATGAGAATTTGTTGAAATAACTCTTTCAAACCCCATGGGATAGAGCCTCCGTCTATTTGTACGGGGGACGAAACAGGATAGGTGGCAATGCCTCTACCGCAACTGTTATCGAAAGATCTCTCTCTGAGGTTCCGATATCTACGACGAGATTATCTTGCATCTTCATTGAATCTACGCCGTTGAAACTTTCTTCTCCTTATCCGTCTAATAAGGGGAACACATTACATTAGGACGCCTTTCCAATGGCGAACTTGGCAGTCTGGGACGTTCTACAGAACCTGCCGAGGGGACGCCTGATCGGTGGGGATTCTCTGAAACCCCCCTGCGGTTGTCGACATTCCTTCTCCTCTGGGCTTGTGAGCTTGGAAGAGGTCTAGACCTGGGAGCGAGACACAGCCGATCAGACGCACCCTCCATTGCAATGGGGGAACACTATATTCACTTCTTCCTTTTAAAAGCTTGCATTTGAGCTATCCATTTATCTTCAATTTGCATATATAAATTTGTAGTTTCTGAGGAGTAAGAAGGTGATGAGGATGCAACAACTACTAGTACTGCTAATACTCTAACTGCTCGTTAGCACAAACGCTATTAAAGCTTATAAAGTAAGCGTATCTAGTTATATGCTTTTCTGACTTCCTAAAGTAGGAAATTAGAGTTTAATATTTCCTTTAATAAAGTTGTAACCTTTATTACATATAATAATGAATAAATATTAATATCTCTTTATGGCAAACTACGTGAGTGTCTACCGATGATTTCGGTAGTTTCACTTAGTATTTTCTTCGAAATTTCGAAGCGAAATTCATTAAAAAGTTAATAAAAGCGTATGCCGAACCAAAGACCAGTACTTCCCTGCAAAAGACAGCCCAGAAGATCGATGGCGATGAAACACGAAAATCAAATCAGGAGGAACCGTAAACGTATGTTTTACAGTCCAAACGATAGAGAAAAATCTGTCCTTCTAGAAGGTGATGGTTCCTATTTGACTGCCAACCCACAGCGGCAGGCCGGTAGATCACCTGACCTAACTACCTCTGTAGAGGCGGGCCTGTGCGCTAAATTCGAATTTCTATCGGGGGTGGATACGACGGGAGTCTCTAGCTAAGTATATATCTGACAGGGAAGTTGAATGTATGAAAAAGTGTTTTAAATGTCTATGACTGATAAGTGGAACATTTAGTGTGAGATACTTTATCAAATTCAAAATTACTTTGCATGAAATTCTCAGACATTAGTAATGTTCCAATTTAAAAAATAAAGGGTGACCACCTACTGTACAAAATCTGTTCCATTTAATTTTAAAAAAATTAAAAGGGATGACACCTGAGTAAAAAAATCTCTATGACAAGAACATGGAAGAGCTCTTCTGCCCCTTCTCTTTTTTGGACACTGGCTATGCAACACATGGCTGCTTACAAGTAGTACAATGTAAAAGCAGGCCATCTGCTGGTGATAGTGGAAAATACCTTTTCAGATTAGACTCATCCTTTCTGAGATCCAGTTGTAGTTCTGTCTTGAAGCTTTTTAAAATTTTAGTCTTCGGTACAGGTAGTTGTCGACTTACGACCTATGCAAGTTATGACTGATCAACTGGGAAGCGAGTCTTAGCGACGTGAGCAAGAAAATGGTATCCAGCTGAATGTACAACAGTTTTTCCCCACACACGCAGCTCACTTTTCGAGCTGCTTAATGACCTATTATAGTGCATCAGCAACAAGGGCTATAACTCCAGTAAACTTATACCATCAAACACAACCATAAATAAAATTAAGAGAGAATCTTTTTAATAAAAACTTCAGGTACTGAAAAAACACATTTTACAGTTGTTTTCACGTCAACAAAAGATAAGTAATGAAACGGTAAAGCTCGTACTACGATGAAATCAAGTGAAAATAGCGAAAGGAATCACGCAATTGGTCAACGAAAAAAATTATTTAGTTTACCCTACAAGACGTATTAAATTCATATTTCAACTTAAAACCACATCATATGACAAATTATCTTGTCTCATATAAGTAAAGTATCTAGATATTTTTGCTAACTAGAAGAAAGGAAATTCACTCCAAATTGAGTTAAACATGGCAAAATAAACTCGTATTCGCCATCAGCTGATTTCCAAACCAAAACATTGACGCTTTGTTAGTATTTAATGATAAAATAATAAGAGTATGCAAACAATATTATTGGATACAGTAATGTATAACTTATTAAAAGATTCATGGTAAAGATGCATATTCATTGTGTTTTTATTCAATTAATATATGTAGCCATGCCGATGTCAGTCCAAATCTGATCCCCGTTTCGAGTCCATTTTTTTTATATTGACTGATATCATAGTCAGAATGCATTGAACCTCCAGAATTGGCTTTTATCAATAAATTCCCAAATTATATCGTATATGCAGTAGGCTAAGCTACTGTATTTGTATGTATATGATATATGTATTACATATCATCATTATTATTGTTACCCAAGGCTAACTTGTAATGTTATTCAATTTCTTTGTATTGAATTATCATAAGTATATCTTAGTTTTAGCAGACCACTGAGCTGATGAACAGCTCTCCCAGGGCTGGCCCGAAGGATTAGATATTTTTACGTGACTAGGAACCAATTGGTTACCTGACAATGGGACCTACAGCTTGTTGTGGGATCCAAACCACATTATATCAAGAAATGAATTTCTATCACCAGAAATAAATTCCTCTGGTTCCGCATTGGCTGAGCCAAGAATCGAACTTCGGACACTGGGTTAGTAGCCAAGTGCGAAATCCACTTGTCCAACGTGGGACTTGAATTACCATAAGCCAATATGCATTGAACCTAGAAAATAGCTGAAATTGATCATTACTATGCCATACCTGTATAAAGTATACTGTGTAGAGTAGACTAGGCTACCCTATTTGTAAAGATGGTACTGATTACCCTGGTGTAGGCTAGGCTATTATAATATTCTTACGGTAAATTAACATGGGTTGACTTACGTCCAAATCGTGTTATGACTGGTTGGTCGTAACCAATTGCGGTTGTAAGTTGACAACTAACTGTAATATGAAGGGAGGGGTATAGCCCTTCTACTAAAGTTCTAGTCTCTGGCCTTTCATGGTTACAATCAAGGGCAAGGAAAACATAAAACCCTCTTCCTAATCTCAAAGTTTTGAAAGATAGTACAATTCTCCTCTGTTTGCATATATAAGGGACCTGCATACATTACTGTGCCAACTAAAAGCCTGATTACTATTCTGTTGTAAACCAAGTGCCTCTCAAAAGTTCCATTTCACTGAATATCACACCTAACAGTGTAGGATTAAACCTATTGGCTTTCTGATAATCTTCCTTAATACTAGTTTCTTTTGTAGTATCAATTGATCCTTCTATGATGACTTATATCCCTTTCTTATTCTTACCCTTTTCCTTGGAGCAAGATCTCTTGCAAGAAATTAATATACTTCATTAGCAACCATTCAAAGACTGACATGTAACTGGCAAGTTAAATAAAAGAAAGATGTATGTAACATACCTTCCATGGATTTCCTCTACAACTGCAATAAAAACAAGATCTTTCTATCCTTTAGCTAACCAATCCTAGTTTTTCAGTAGTCAAGGCAACTGATTGTTTCTTGTCCCTTGAATAATGGTCCCTCCACCTCAAAAAAATTAATTTTGAGAACCTGCAACACTTACACCTCAGAGTGAAGCCATTTGCTTGGTGTGTGATTGAATGGTTCCATGTCAATGATTGGTGTCTAATTTAACTGTTTTCATGTCACTCATTGGTGCTTGACTGAATGAAATCTAGCACAAGGGTCCCTGTTGAATGGTGATTCTATGGCAAATCTGTGCATCCATGTCCCAGATGGCTGGTAACTATGATTGCTTCAATATGTTTATGATGCAAGTGTATCAAGGTAGACGTGACAATTTTACTTCTCTTATCAACATCCATGAACATGTGAAGATCCATTTGTGACAACTGTCTCTAAACCAAATCTATGGGGGTGACTGTGTTTCATTAAATACCCACGTCCCTGAACCAAGTCTAGATGTTAAGGTCAGTTGTGTCTGACAGACACTTGATTGTGCTTGGGCTACTTGGTACTCGCAAATTGCTAAGGGTTGAGAAGAGTTCAACCTTATAGTCTCCAAAGACTAAGCCCCTGAAATTACTGATTTTTTCCAGTGCAGTCATGGCTGAAAGTCCAAAGTTGATTTGAAAGGCTGATCTAACCCATAATGGCTGTGATAAATGCTCATCCAAATCTGAGATCATGCACTTGCTACCCTTGGTAAAACAAAACTTCAAGTAATATGTAAAGCTATGTAAAGAAAACTAGCTTTACGTTGATGGGGCTTGGAACTCTTGGAGGAATCCATGATCAAATGACAGACACACAACACACTCTAAAATGCAAAGAAATAACAGGCAAACAAAGCAACTGGCTTGGGAAGGAGAGCGCAAAGTGCCTACTCTCCGAGGCGGTCCAAGAAAGGCCGATGCATCACAAGATCCCAAGCTTGGTCGGTGACCAGCTTCCACCTCGTATACATATGGGTTACCAGATGCCATACATTCCTTGCTTTACAATATTTGATTGTTTTTAACTGGTTTCAGCTGGCGCTAGAAGATTATCCTATTGTTAACTTAAGACTGAAGGTTTGTTCTGCATATGAACTTAAAATGTGTAATGACCTGCCCTGATAATAAATGGACAGTAGGGTACCAAGAGGATCAAGTCAGTGATGAATCTGGGAAAGTCTGAGTAGCACAGGCTAGATTTCTCTTGACTTCTAAGAAACAGATTTTGCTCAGCAAAAACATATAAAACTCAAGACTTACACAAAAGTGCATGCAAATTATGAGCAAATCCTTTTATACAAAAAATACAGTTTGATAGCAATTGGGATCATGATTGTTAAGGAAATACCACTAAACACTTGTAACAGGCAAATACACAACCAAATATAATTAAAAGAAAAACAATAACTGTCAGTTGAATAGCAGCAATATAACTCCTCATAGTGATGTCAAAATTAAAGATGGACATAAAAAGAAGAATGTGTACAGTATCTATGTTTGTTTGTATGGTGTTTTTACATTGCATGGAACCAGTGGTTATTAAGCAATGGGACACACGGCTTTATGTGACTTCCAAACCACATCAAGAGTGAACTTCTATCACCAGGAATACACTTCTCTAACACCTCAATGGAATGCCCGAGAATCGAACTCGCGGCCACTGAGGTGGCAGGTCAAGACCATACTGATCACACCACTGAGGCACTTGTACAGTACCTATGGTATTGTTGTTAAATACTGACAAGTGTAAATTTCTACATGCTTGTGGAGCATGGCAATTCCACCCACCTCTAATTCAGTTACCAAATCACCCCTAGAAAGGTGAATGACCTAATACCATCAAGGAACTTGCTATTCCTCCAGATGTATGGTAAGATTGTCAACTATATTTTATTACCCAATACTCAATATAGTATACAGAAACTAGTATTTAAAACCAAGACAATTATTTACCGTAGATTAAGATGTCAACATCTTACCTGTATGATATATGTACTGTATTTAAAAAAAATATTTCCCTTCGAAGATGGGTCCCTTAACTACTAAACTGATATTTGCAATTAACTAAAATATAGTAGTAGTACTAAAACAGGACAAATTGTACAAAATTATTTGTATTTTCCCACCTGGGGTACAAACCACAGCTTTCATGTAGGAATAGCCTTTCTACTCATGTTGAAGGATACTATGCCTAAACAAAATGTGATGGCTTATATTCAGTAGGAACAAATAGTGACTGCATTGCAAAATAAGTAGTAATGAATACTCATATTAACAATATTTGTAAAGTGTACTTGAAATATTACAAAAAATGAAAAAAATCCAGGTTTTGGATCTGTTACAATCATCACATCAATAAGTTGATTTATAGTAATGACTCTATAATTATCACTAAAAGCAATATCCTAAATCGGTGCATTTACAGCATAGTAAACCCTTGCCAACCATGATCTAAACAGCTGGCGTTACACTCATATTTAGGAACTAAACTATACATGGTACTCTAATCTGTTAAAGGATGTATTGTTTTATGTAACAATCATTTCAAGAATGAACACCAGAGAAAACCAGCTATAATATGGCAAGCAAAAAATAAGCCACTTCAAAGGACAAAGTGCAATCTTTCAAAAAAAAACAGTGAAGTGTTTAACAGTGAACAGGAGGATTACCATTGCAGTTGTTCTTTAATGCAAATAAGTGTGCGCAATGCTTATCAATTCACTTTTACAAAAACAAAGAAATAGGCCATAAATAAAAAAAATTACAGATTTACTAGAAACATATAACATAATAAAAAACCATATGAATGTTGGTATTCAATGTGATATTACTAACACCCTTTCTATTCTTTGCACTATGTAGGTCCTAGTTTTTTATTGCCCAACATAAAACTTCTTCTTCACTCAACCTTAACTATGCATAGTAGATTTCTTACATTAAAAAATAAAGAAAATAAACTGACTGTAACAATGAAAAGCATTTTCAGAGGTGAAAAACTTCTTGGCTGGCAATAGAATAGTAGACAGTGAAACCCCCATAACACTACAGGTACACACTACATGCTGTGCATAAGTATCAAATCTACTTCTTGTTTCCTCCAAAACTTAAGATTACTAACATGTTTCAGCACTTAGATTAGCAACTATGTTATTGAAACAAAAATACTGCCAAAAGACTAAAACATCCACAGTGATACAGTATAAATGAAGTTGGATAATGAAAGAACTCTGCAGATATAAAATCAACATTAAAGACTCCTTGTACAGTAAGTTAATAATTTTCTACAAATTTTTGCAGGCCTCAATATTTCTGCTGATAATCAAAGACTTTTATTATCTAATGGATAACCATTAAGACTTCCTTAAATGGAAAGAATTTTGACAAGTAGTAGTTTTTTTTCACACTAAGAATTCCTTTGAGAAATAATGCATAGCATCTATCTACTTGCTATATACTGTCCACTGGTACCTGTTCTATGCTTTCTTGCATGCCTTTCTATCCATTTGATATCTTCAGTTTTGTCTAGACTACCTACACAGCAAAGGTAATTACTACCACAACTGTTTAAGGATTAATTTTTCCTACAACATTCAGCACAATTATATTATTCTGATAATTTTACAATTCTATGTAAGTGAACAAATCTAACCAGATACATCAAATATCTGCTCTACTTGAAAAAAGTATATATATATATATATATATATATATATATATATCTATATATATATATATATATATATATATATATATATATATATATATAGAAAAATTACTAGCATTCAAGATTTGACTAGCTGTGACTAAGTTTCAGTGTCACATCCCTCCTGATCAATGCTGGTATAAAATTGCAATTTTATATCGATAAAACTTGGTAAATATTCCATCTCTCTTCTATTATTCAATGGAACCAGTTATTGAACAAATGACATTGAGCAGCAAAAAAAATTTGGTTTTTGATCTAGTCTGTACGGCTTTCTGCTAATAAAAATTTTGTCTCAAGCCAAGCACTGGGACACTTTTGGCCATTAGCCTAAACAATCAGACAGAGAAAAGAGGGAGAAGGAGTTGTTGGGCAGCAAAATAAGAGACCCATTGAATAATGAATAAAAATTACAAAGATCTAAAGGTAGAGAAAACTCTTAATTTAAATAATAGTTAGAGGGGTTGGACAGAAATGTTGAAGATATCAGGGAATTAAGTAATGTAAAAGGCTACACATATGGTGTTGCAATGATCTGAAAGAATACTGTAAATGCCCTTTGGTAGTGTACACAAAGCAACACGTGAGGTACAGTGACAGCAGTAGCAATTTACAAGTTCTAAAGTGTATGTAAGGAGATGGATACATCATCCCATATATAGGTATACAGCAATATTACAGTTTACAGTGTAAGGTAACAAGTTTGTTTGAATGGATTTAACTGTTAAATTTGCATATAAGAGTCCAGTCCTAACATCCAACTTAAGTCCCAAATGTTACACAACAAGAAAGTTAACTCAAACCACAATACCCAACATAACACTCCTATCAGCCTACAGTATGATACTCCATTAAATAGCACCTAATTCTACATCTGTTTTTAATAAAGGAAGTCAAAGTAAAAATCTATGATAAGGTTTGAAAAGAACTTTATAACATGGGAGGCATTGCTACACAGTACCCATGTCTTTTCCATCACTTGTTGAAACTCAAGAAATATGTTATTGTTATTATACAATTAAGTTTGTTCATACTTACCTGGCAGATATATATTATAGCTGTATTTTCTGACGTCCGACAGAAATTTTCAAAACTCGCGGCACACGCAGTGGGCGGCCAGGTGGTAGTACCCATCCCGCCGCTGGGAGGCGGATATCAGGAACCATTCCCATTTTCTATTCATATTTTATTAATGCCTCTGTCTCTGAGGGGAGGAGGGCGGGCACTATAATTATATATATCTGCCAGTAAGTATGAACAAACTTAATTGTATAATAACAATAACATTTTGTTTCATGCCACTTACCTGACAGATATATATATAGCTGAATCACACCTTCGGATGGTGGGAACAGACAGAATAGGATTTTTTGGGAAACTAAAATTAAGTAGATGATATACATCTTGGTCCTTACCTGTTTGCAAAGTAGACTATGTGATTACTGTCACGTAAGGCTGCTTTTGCTTAATAACAGAGTTGCCAGCCAGGTGGAGACCTGTAGTGCTGGTGCGCTCTGGATGATCTGTCAACGGGTGCGAGACCTCAGCGTGACAAGATCATCGAGGCCATACAAATGAGGGCAACGAAGCAACTGACCACCACCTGACCAACTATACACAAACCCCTTAACACTAGCTAACGGATGGGAGATCTTCACATAAGACTCACCACAACCTAAAAACACCACAACCTAACTTAACCTAACTAGGGAATAGGGAAAGAGCTACTTCCGGACCCCAATACTGTGTCCGCAGAAACGTATGGCCCCAGTGCATTACAATCGTCATAGATCGTTCTCATCATCCCGGTTAGGTAATGTGAGGCGAAGACGGAGTTTGCTCCTCCAAAAGGTACAATCGAGGATGTCCTTGATTGACATGTTCTTTTGGAAGGCCAGAGAGGTAGCGACGGCTCGTACTTCGTGCGCTTTTACTCGGAAGAGGCTCAAATCAGTCTTCTGAAAAGATGTGAATGAGCCCTCCCGAATGGTGTCCCTTAAAAAGAAAGCAACTGCATTCTTTGATAAAGGTAACTCTGGCCAATCTTCACAGAGCACAGAGGTTACCTGAGGGACCTCTAACCTCTTTAGTTCTATGCACGTAGAACTTGAGAGCCCTTAACTGGGCAAAGGACTCTCTCTGGTTCTTGGCCCACCAGACTTGACATCCCTTTGATCTCAAAAGTCTTCGGCAAGGGTTCGAAGGATTTTCGTTCTTTGCCAAGAAAGATGGGTTCAACGAGCAGACAGCATTGTCCCCTTTGAAGCCCATTAACTTGTTAAACGCTTGAATTTCACTAACTCTCTTAGCCGTCGCAAGAGAAGTTAGGAAAAGAGCCTTCCTTGTCAGGTTCCGAAGAGACGCTGTTTGCAGCGGTTCGAAAATGTCCGACATCAGGAATTTCAGAACTACGTCAAGATTCCATGATGGAGGTCTCGGTTGAGGAACCTTCAAGGTCTCGAAAGACTTCAAAAGGTCATGAAGATCCTTGTTGTCAGACAGGTCTAGGCCTCTGTGCCTAAACCGCTGACAACATACTTTTGTATCCCTTGATGGTAGGGACCGCTAATTTCTGCACATTTCTGAGAAATAGCAGAAAATCAGCTATCTGGTTCACAGAGGTCGAGGAAGAGGAAACTCCCTCCTTTTTACACCATGCCCTGAAGGAAGCCCACGTTCGACTGGTAGACAGCTCTTGTGGAAGCACGTCTCGCATGTGCGATTGCTCTTGCAGCTGCCTTCGAAAAACCTCTCGCTCTGGCCAACTTTTCGATAGTCTGAACGCAGTCAGACTCAGAGCGGAGAGGTTTTTGTGAAACCTTTCGAAGTGAGGCTGTTTGAGTAGATCTTTCCTCCAGGGCAATGTCCTTGGAAAGTCTACTAGGAACGACATGACCTCTGTGAACCATTCCCTTGCTGGCCACATCGGAGCGATCAGGGTTAGCCTGTCCCTTCCGAGGCCGCAAACTTCCTCATGACTTCCCCCAGAATCTTGAATGGTGGGAAGGCATACAGGTCCAGGCCCGTCCAATTCCAAAGCATCGCGTCCACTGCGATTGCCTCTGGATCCAGGACCGGGGAGCAGTAAAGAGGAAGTCTCTTGTTCCTTGACGTTGCGAATAAGTCGACCAGTGGACGTCCCCACAGCGTCCACAGGTCTCGACAAACGTCCTTGTGCAAGGTCCATTCCGTCGGAAGGACTTGGTCCCGACGACTGAGGAGGTCTGCCCTGACGTTTTGCACACCTGCAATGAACCTCGTCAGGATCGTTACCTCTTTCCTTTTCGCCCACAGCAGAATCTCTCTCGCTAGGGAGTACAACGCTCTGGAGTGTGTACCTCCCTGGTTTTTTAAATAAGCGAGTGCTGTGGTATTGTCCGAGTTTATCTGAACAACCTTGTTCTCCAAACTCTTCTCGAAGAACTGCAGGGACAGAAACACTGCTGCCAGTTCTTTTACATTTATATGCCAGGCTACCTGTTCCCCTCTCCAGGAGCCTGACAATTTCCTTCCCCCTAGTGTTGCTCCCCATCCTGTGATGGAAGCGTCTGAGAACAACACTAGGTCGGGGCTCAAAAGACTTAGGGACACACCCTCTTGCAGCTTCTGAGGGTCCAACCACCATCTTAGGTGGTTCTTGACCTGAATCGAAACTCCTCAATACTGCATCGAGATCGTCTTTTGCCTTCCACTCTTCTGCCAAGAAGAATTGGAGAGGCCTGATGTGCAGTCTTCCAAGGAAACAAACCTTTCCAGCGAGGAAATGGTCCCACAGCAGACTCATCCATTCCCTCGCCGAGCAAGTCTCTTTCCTTAGAAAGGCTGAGATTTTTTCTAAGCCTAGCCGCTGACGTTCCTGGGACGGAAACGCTCGAAAAGCCACTGAATCCATCTGAATCCCCAGATACACGATGGACTGTGTTGGGGTCAGATGCGACTTTTCGAGGGTTGACCAGAAGTCCCCAGGGACTTCGCTAAGGCTAAAGTGAACTGCAAGTCCTTCAGACACTTCTCTCTACGACGCGTCTGATCAGCCAGTCGTCGAGGTATTAGGGGGAAACCCTTATTCCCGAAGAGTGTAGCCACCTCGCTACGTTCTTCATCACCACTGTGAACACCATCGGAGCCGTGGTCAGTCCGAAGCACATCGCTCTGAACTGCCAAACTTTGTTGTTCAAGACAAATCTTAGATATTTTCTTGACAGAGGGTGGATCGGGATGTGGAAGTACGCGTCCTGCAAGTCCAAAGATACCATCCAGTCGCCCGGTCTCAACGCTCCAGAACAGAATGAGGCGTCTCCATCGTGAATTTGTTCTTTTCCACGAAGAGATTGAGCCATGCTTACATCTAGAACTGGACGCCAACCTGACGACTGCTTTGGTACTAGGAAGATTCTGTTGTAGAAACCCGGAGACAACCCCAGGTCCGCGACTTGTTCCACCGCTCTTTTGTCGATCATCTGGTGAAGGAGATCGAACAAGACTTTCTTCTTTTCTCCTTGGTAGGATGGAGAAGGTCTCTGGGAGTCGTAGAAAGAGGAGGAAGATCTAAAAAGGGGATTTTGTACCCCTGCTCCACGATCTTGAGGGACCAAGAGTCCGTGTCTCTCTCTCTCCACGCTCCCGCAAAATACTTCAGTCTGGCTCCGACTGGTGTCTGAAGGACATGCCTTTTTCACTTAGAATGTTTTGGTTTAAAAGGAGCTCTTCCTCGTGAAAACCCAATCTCCCTCGAGGAGCGCTGCTCGAGGGGGGGAGCCCCACGAAAGGGCTTTACTTTCTTCGGCGGGCGAACTGCAGCCGACGAAGTGGAAGGTCCGGCCGACCGTCTCGTAGACTGGGCCAAAAGATCCTGAGTAGCCTTCTCTTGTAGGCTGTTCGTCAGGTCCTTTACCAAAGTCTGGGGAAGAGATGGTTCGAAAGAGACGAGAACAACAAGTCCGCTTTCTGAGCTGGCGTTACTGACCGAGCTGTGAAGTTGCACAGCAAACGCTCTCTTTTTCAACAAAGCTGTCCCAAAGTGCGATACCAGCTCTTCCGAACCATCCCTGACGGCTTGTCCATACATGCTAACACGCTGGACAGCTCCCCCAGACTAAGGATTCTGGGCTTCTTGCTTGTAAATCCAGAACTCCCAAACACCAATCGAGGAAGTTGAAGACTTCCAGCGTCCTAAGCAGACCTTTCAGATGATGGTCTGTCTCCGACGCGGTCCAAGTTACCTTGGCAGAGGGTAAAAGTGACCTCCTCTGTAAGTCTACGAGGCTGGAGAAATCTCCTTGCGCCGACGAAGGATACGAACTCCCACTTCGTCCTTGGTCTTATACCAAATGCCTCCTTTCCCACTAAGTTTAGTAGGAGGCAAGGCGAAAGTTGTCTTGCCTTGGTCTCTCCTTCTTAACATCCAGTCTTGGAGCTTCTTGAAAGCCCGTTTCGTCGATAGAGAAGTCTTCATCTCTACGAACTCCGGAATTTTCCCCGTTTTCGATGAAGAAAACTGTGAAGGAGGAGACTTGGGAGCTGCGGGCTGAAATTTGTCCTCAAAAAGCAGAACGTAACAGTCTGACTAGGACTTTGTAATCCGAGGTAGAAGGGGCTGTAGCAGGCTCCTCTTCACCCGATTCAGCTGAACTATCCATTTCTCCTTCTTCTCTCAACGGAAGAGGAGAATGTCTGTCAGGCGAAGGCGTCCTATTGGGGTGGGGGTCTTAACAAGATCAAAGGACCCCTATCCTTGCAAGATGCAGCCTTCTCACGGCTATCTTCTTTTTGACGCTTACTGCTCGCTAATGACAGAGCGTCCTGAGGCGGACGAGCGTCTTCCGCGCCCTCCGCGGCAGTCTCACCTGCTCGAGAAGTGTCTTTACTTCTCTTTGCTGGCATTACGTGCCTGAGCGCGTAACAAAGTGTCTGGGTAAGAATTCTTGTTCTGAATCCCCGAAAGCGTCTTGAAAGGAAGCCTGAACTTCCTGGCGAGCTTCTTGCCAAGCGTCCTGTCTAGCGTCCTGGAGAGCGTCCTGCCGAGCGTCCTGTGTAGCGTCCTGGCGAGCGTCCTGACGACCGTCCTGCCTACGTCCTGCCAAGCGTCCCTGACGAACGTCCTGCCGAGCGTCCTGACGAAAGTCCTGGCGAGCGTCCTGACAAGCATCTTGCCGCACGTCCTGCCGAGCGTCCTCGCACAAAACGTCTTCAAAAGCGTCCTGTCGTAACGTCCTTCTATACGACGAACGAGATCTGCGAATCGCTGAAGGAGCAGCGATCGGCGAACGAGACTCAGGAGGCGACGGCAAAGGAGACTGCTTAGTCCTCTTGACAGGCAGTCTAAGGTCCTTCCTCCGCTTAGGCTCGACTGCTGCTGGGCGAGTCCTCTGAGCCATAAGCGAGGATAGCTGGTCCTGAAGGGACAAAAGAATGTTCTTCGTTGGAGAAGAATGAGTCGAGGAAGCAGGACTGGTCCTGTGAGAAGACGAGGGGCGAGGGGACGCCTCCTTCCTTCTCAAAGGAACAGCTACCTGTTTCTCAGGTGTACGCGCCTGTGCGCGCAACCTAGCGTCCTCATCTGAGGAGATCCTACCTCTCTTCTGAGGCGGAAAGACATGGTAAGCGTCTTCCGACGAAACAGGCGAAAGAGGACGTGAAGCGTCCTCCGCCAGAAACGTCCTCTTTAACGGACGAGAGTCTCTCCGAGCGCTCCACCCTTGCGCGGGAGGACGCTTCGGAGGACGAAAAGCAGTCCTTCAAGACGCGTGCTCGTGCACGGTCTTTGGCAGCCTGGGTCTTTGCTACAAGGCCTGCCGAAGGGACGCCAGATCGGTGGGAAGCCCCCCCCGTAACCCTCTTGCGGCTTTCGACATACCTCCTCCCTGGGTCTTGGGAGTCTGATAGAGGTCTAGGCCTAGAGGCATTATGGGGCCGATCTGACGCCCCCTCCACAACACTGGGGGCACGATCACACACTTGCACCGAGCCATTTCCAAGGCTTTTACTTTGGTCTCCAGAGTGCGAAGGGACTCCAAAATCATAGAGAGAGCATCCGCTCCTCCCGACACAGAATCAGAGCCCGAAGGCAACACAGGTTTAGGGGTTGTAAACACTACAGGTGTTAGTGCAGGAGAAACGTTAGTCTTACCTTTGGAAGAACTTCTTGAGGAAGACCTCCTGATCCTATCGCGCTCCAATTTAAGGCGATAGGACTCATATGCTCTCCATTCATCATCAGTCAATCTCTCACATTCCTTGCACCGATGATCAATTAAACAATGAAGCCCCCTACAACTCATACATACTGTGTGGGGGTCTACCGATGCTTTCGGTAGCCTCACCTTACAATCAGCACTCTCACACACACTCTGAAACTCACACACTTGATCCAGACATATCTATTAGAGAAAAGTCAATCCAAAATCAAAAAACGGTCCACTATCGCGCATGCCAATCCAACAATCCAATTCAATACCAACAAAATATGTTATTGTTATTATACAATTAAGTTTGTTCATACTTTACCTGGCAGATATATATATAGCTGTATTTTCTGACGTCCGACAGAAATTTTCAAAACCTCGGCACACGCAGTGGGTGCGGCCAGGTTGGTAGTACCCATTCCCGCCGCTGGGAGGCGGGATATCAGGAACCATTCCCATTTTCTATTCATATTTTATTAATGCCTCTGTCTCCTGAGGGAGGAGGGCGGGCACTATAATTATATATATCTGCCAGGTAAGTATGAACAAACTTAATTGTATAATAACAATAACATTTTGTTCATGCCACTTACCTGACAGATATTATATATAGCTGAATCACACTCTGGATGGTGGGAACAGACAGAATAGGATTTTTTGGAAACTAAAATTAAGTAGATGATATACATCTTGGTTCCTTACCTGTTTGCAAAGTAGACTATGTGATTACTGTCACGTAAGGCTGCTTTTGCTTAATAACGAGTTGCCAGCCAGGTGGAGACCTGTAGTGCTGGTGCGCTCTGGATGATCTGTCAACGGGTGCGAGACCTCAGCGTGACAAGATCATCGAGGCCATACAAATGAGGGCAACGAAGCAACTGACCACCACCTGACCAACTATACACAAACCCCTTAACACTAGCTAACGGATGGGAGATCTTCACATAAGACTCACCACAACCTAAAAAACACACCACAATTAACTTAACCTAACTAAGGAATAGGGAAAGAGCTACTTCCGGACCCCAATACTGTGTCCGCAGAAACGTATGGCCCCAGTGCATTGCAATCGTCATAGATCGTTCTCACATCCCTTAGGTAATGTGAGGCGAAGACGGAGTTGCTCCTCCAAAAGGTACAATCGAGGATGTCCTTGATTGACATGTTCTTTTGGAAGGCAAGAGAGGTAGCGACGGCTCGTACTCGTGCGCTTTTACCTCGGGAAGAGGCTCAAATCAGTCTTCTGAAAAGATGAATGAGCCTCCCGAATGGTGTCCCTTAAAAAGAAAGCAACTGCATTCTTTGATAAAGGTAACTCTGGCCTCTTCACAGAGCACCAGAGGTTACCTGAGGGACCTCTAACCTCTTTAGTTCTATGCACGTAGAACTTGAGAGCCCTTACCGGGCAAAGGACTCTCTCTGTTCTTGGCCCACCAGACTTGACATCCCTTTGATCTCAAAAGTCTTCGGCCAAGGGTTCGAAGGATTTTCATTCTTTGCCAAGAAAGATGGGTTCAACGAGCAGACAGCATTGTCCCCTTTGAAGCCCATTAACTTGTTAAACGCTTGAATTTCACTAACTCTCTTAGCCGTCGCAAGAGAAGTTAGGAAAAGAGCCTTCCTTGTCAGATTCCGAAGAGACGCTGTTTGCAGCGGTTCGAAAATGTCCGACATCAGGAATTTCAGAACTACGTCAAGATTCCATGATGGAGGTCTCGGTTGAGGAACCTTCAAGGTCTCGAAAGACTTCAAAAGGTCATGAAGATCCTTGTTGTCAGACAGGTCTAGGCCTCTGTGCCTAAAAACCGCTGACAACATACTTTTGTATCCCTTGATGGTAGGGACCGCTAATTTCTGCACATTTCTGAGAAATAGCAGAAAATCAGCTATCTGGTTCACAGAGGTCGAGGAAGAGGAAACTCCCTCCTTTTTACACCATGCCCTGAAGGAAGCCCACTTCGACTGGTAGACAGCTCTTGTGGAAGCACGTCTCGCATGTGCGATTGCCTCTTGCAGCTGCCTTCGAAAAACCTCTCGCTCTGGCCAACTTTTCGATAGTCTGAACGCAGTCAGACTCAGAGCGGAGAGGTTTTTGTGAAACCTTTCGAAGTGAGGCTGTTTGAGTAGATCTTTCCTCCAGGGCAATGTCCTTGGAAAGTCTACTAGGAACGACATGACCTCTGTGAACCATTCCCTTGCTGGCCACATCGGAGCGATCAGGGTTAGCCTTGTCCCTTCCGAGGCCGCAAACTTCCTCATGACTTCCCCCAGAATCTTGAATGGTGGGAAGGCATAAAGGTCCAGGCCCGTCCAATTCCAAAGCATCGCGTCCACTGCGATTGCCTCTGGATCCAGGACCGGGGAGCAGTAAAGAGGAAGTCTCTTGTTCCTTGACGTTGCGAATAAGTCGACCAGTGGACGTCCCCACAGCGTCCACAGGTCTCGACAAACGTCCTTGTGCAAGGTCCATTCCGTCGGAAGGACTTGGTCCCGACGACTGAGGAGGTCTGCCCTGACGTTTTGCACACCTGCAATGAACCTCGTCAGGATCGTTACCTCTTTCCTTTTTGCCCACAGCAGAATCTCTCTCGCTAGGGAGTACAACGCTCTGGAGTGTGTACCTCCCTGGTTTTTTAAATAAGCGAGTGCTGTGGTATTGTCCGAGTTTATCTGAACAACCTTGTTCTCCAAACTCTTCTCGAAGAACTGCAGGGACAGAAACACTGCTGCCAGTTCTTTTACATTTATATGCCAGGCTACCTGTTCCCCTCTCCAGGAGCCTGACACTTCCTTCCCCCCTAGTGTTGCTCCCCATCCTGATGGATAGCGTCTGAGAACAACACTAGGTCGGGGCTCAAAAGACTTAGGGACACACCCTCTTGCAGCTTCTGAGGGTCCAACCACCATCTTAGGTGGTTCTTGACCTGAATCGAAATCCTCAATACTGCATCGAGATCGTCTTTTGCCTTCCACTCTTCTGCCAAGAAGAATTGGAGAGGCCTGATGTGCAGTCTTCCCAAGGAAACAAACCTTTCCAGCGAGGAAATGGTCCCCAGCAGACTCATCCATTCCCTCGCCGAGCAAGTCTCTTTCCTTAGAAAGGCTGAGATTTTTTCTAAGCCTAGCCGCTGACGTTCCTGGGACGGAAACGCTCGAAAAGCCACTGAATCCATCTGAATCCCCAGATACACGATGGACTGTGTTGGGGTCAGATGCGACTTTTCGAGGTTGACCAGAAGTCCCAGGGACTTCGCTAAGGCTAAAGTGAACTGCAAGTCCTTCAGACACTTCTCTCTCGACGACGCTCTGATCAGCCAGTCGTCGAGGTATAGGGAAACTCTTATTCCCGAAGAGTGTAGCCACTCATCGCTACGTTCTTCATCACCACTGTGAACACCATCGGAGCCGTGGTCAGTCCGAAGCACATCGCTCTGAACTGCCAAACTTTGTTGTTCAAGACAAATCTTAGATATTTTCTTGACAGAGGGTGGATCGGGATGTGGAAGTACGCGTCCTGCAAGTCCAAAGATACCATCCAGTGCGCGGTCTCAACGCTACCAGAACAGAATGAGGCGTCTCCATCGTGAATTGTTCTTTTCCACGAAGAGATTGAGCCTGCTTACATCTAGAACTGGACGCCAACCTGACGACTGCTTTGGTACTAGGAAGATTCTGTTGTAGAAACCCGGAGACCCCAGGTCCGCGACTTGTTCCACCGCTCTTTTGTCGATCATCTGGTGAAGGAGATCGAACAAGACTTTCTTCTTTTCTCCTTGGTAGGATGGAGAAAGGTCTCTGGGAGTCGTAGAAAGAGGAGGAAGATCTAAAAAGGGGATTTTGTACCCCTGCTCCACGATCTTGAGGGACCAAGAGTCCGTGTCTCTCTCTCCTCCACTCTCGCAAAAATACTTCAGTCTGGCTCCGACTGGTGTCTGAAGGACATGCTTTTCACTTAGAAGGTTTTGGTTTTTTAAAAGTGGGAGCTCTCCTCGTGAAACCCTCTCCCTTCGAGGGGAGCTGCTCGATGGGGGAGCCCCACGACAAAGGGCTTACTTTCTTCGGCGGGCGAACTGCAGCCGACGAAGTGGAAGGTCCGGCCGACCGTCTCGTAGACTGGGCCAAAAGATCCTGAGTAGCCTTCTCTTGTAGGCTGTTCGTCAGGTCCTTTACCAAAGTCTGGGGGAAGAGATGGTTCGAAAGAGACGAGAACAACAAGTCCGCTTTCTGAGCTGGCGTTACTGACCGAGCTGTGAAGTTGCACAGCAAAGCTCTCTTTTTCAACAAAGCTGTCCCAAAGTTGCGATCCAGCTCTTCCGAACCATCCCTGACGGCTTTGTCCATACATGCTAACACGCTGGACAGCTCCCCCAGACTAAGGGATTCTGGGCTTCTTGCTTGTAAATCCAGAACTCCCAAACACCAATCGAGGAAGTTGAAGACTTCCAGCGTCCTAAGCAGACCTTTCAGATGATGGTCTGTCTCCGACGCGGTCCAAGTTACCTTGGCAGAGGGTAAAAGTGACCTCCTCTGTAAGTCTACGAGGCTGGAGAAATCTCCTTGCGCCGACGAAGGGATACGAACTCCCACTTCGTCCTTGGTCTTATACCAAATGCCTCCTTTCCCACTAAGTTTAGTAGGAGGCAAGGCGAAAGTTGTCTTGCCTTGGTCTCTCCTCTTAACATCCAGTCTTGGAGCTTCTTGAAAGCCCGTTTCGTCGATAGAGAAGTCTTCATCTCTACGAACTCCGGGATTTTCCCCGTTTTCGATGAAGAAAACTGTGAAGGAGGAGACTTGGGAGCTGCGGGCTGAAATTTGTCCTCAAAAGCAGAACGTAACAGTCTGACTAGGACTTTGTAATCAGAGGTAGAAGGGGCTGTAGCAGGCTCCTCTTCACCCGATTCAGCTGAACTATCCATTTCTCTTTTTTCTCTCAACGAAGAGGAGAATGTCTGTCAGGCGAAGGCGTCCTATTGGGGGGGTGTCTTAGCAAGATCAAAGGACCCCTATCCTTGCAAGATTGCAGCCTTCTCACGGCTATCTTCTTTTTGACGCTTACTGCTCGCTAATGACGGAGCGTCCTGAGGCAGACGAGCGGTCTTCCGCGCCCTCCGCGGCAGTCTCACCTGCTCGAGAAGCGTCTTTACTTCTCTTTGCTGGCATACGTGCCTGAGCGCGTAACAAAGTGTCTGGGGGTAAGAATTCTTGTTCTGAATCCCCGAAAGCGTCTTGAAAGGAAGCCTGAACTTCCTGGCGAGCTTCTTGCCAAGCGTCCTGTCTAGCGTCCTGGAGAGCGTCCTGTGTAGCGTTCCTGGCGAGCGTCCTGACGAACGTCCTGCCTAGCGTTCCTGCCAAGCGTCCTGACGAAACGTCCTGCCAGAGCGTCCTGACGAAAGTCCTGGCGAGCGTCCTGACAAGCATCTTGCCGAACGTCCTGCCGAGCGTCCTCGCACAAAACGTCTTCAAAAGCGTCCTGTCGTAACGTCCTTCTATACGACGAACGAGATCTGCGAATCGCTGAAGGAGCAGCGATCGGCGAACGAGACTCAGGAGGCGACGGCAAAGGAGACTGCTTAGTCCTCTTGACAGGCAGTCTAAGGTCCTTCCTCCGCTTAGGCTCGACTGCTGCTGGGCGAGTCCTCTGAGCCATAAGCGAGGATAGCTGGTCCTGAAGGGACAAAAGAATGTTCTTCGTTGGAGAAGAATGAGTCGAGGAAGCAGGACTGGTCCTGTGAGAAGACGAGGGGCGAGGGGACGCCTCCTTCCTTCTCAAAGGAACAGCTACCTGTTTCTCAGGTGTACGCGCCTGTGCGCGCAACCTAGCGTCCTCATCTGAGGAGATCCTACCTCTCTTCTGAGGCGGAAAGACATGGTAAGCGTCTTCCGACGAAAAAGGCGAAAGAGGACGTGAAGCGTCCTCCGCCAGAAACGTCCTCTTTAACGGACGAGAGTCTCTCCGAGCGCTCCACCCCTTGCGCGGGGAGGACGCTTCGGAGGACGAAAAGCAGTCCTTCAAGACGCGTGCTCGTGCACGGTCTTTGGCAGCCTGGGTCTTTGCTACAAGGCCTGCCGAAGGGACGCCAGATCGGTGGGAAGCCCCCGTAACCCTCTTGCGGCTTTCGACATACCTCCTCCCTGGGTCTTGGGAGTCTGATAGAGGTCTAGGCCTAGAGGCATTATGGGGCCGATCTGACGCCCCCTCCACAACACTGGGGGCACGATCACACACTTGCACCGAGCCAGTTTCCAAGGCTTTTACTTTGGTCTCCAGAGTGCGAAGGGACTCCAAAATCATAGAGAGAGCATCCGCTCCTCCCGACACAGAATCAGAGCCCGAAGGCAACACAGGTTTAGGGGTTGTAAACACTACAGGTGTTAGTGCAGGAGAAACGTTAGTCTTACCTTTGGAAGAACTTCTTGAGGAAGACCTCCTGATCCTATCGCGCTCCAATTTAAGGCGATAGGACTCATATGCTCTCCATTCATCATCAGTCAATCTCTCACATTCCTTGCACCGATGATCAATTAAACAATGAAGCCCCCTACAACTCATACATACTGTGTGGGGGTCTACCGATGCTTTCGGTAGCCTCACCTTACAATCAGCACTCACACACACTCTGAAACTCACACCACTTGATCCAGACATATCTATTAGAGAAAAGTCAATCCAAAATCAAAAAACGGTCCACTATCGCGCATGCCAATCCAACAATCCAATTCAATACCAACAAAATCAATCAGATACTTAGAAACGAGTCAAATTCCAAAAAATCCTGAGCAGAGGTCTGTAAACAGATGTTTACCGACCGGCGACAGAAAAAATATGAATAGAAAATGGGATGGGAATGGTTCTGATATCCGCCTCCCAGCGGCGGGAATGGGTACTACCACCTGGCCGCCCACTGCGTGTGCCGCGAGTTTTGAAAATTTCTGTCGGACGTCAGAAAATACAGCTATATATATATCTGTCAGGTAAGTGGCATGAACAAACAATCAGATACTTAGAAACGAGGTTCAAATTCCAAAAATCCTGAGCAGAGGTCTGTAAAACACAGATGTTTACGACCGGCGACAGAAAAAATATGAATAGAAAATGGGAAAATGGGAATGGTTCCTGATATCCGCCTCCCAGCGGCGGGAATGGGTACTACCACCTGGGCCCGCCCACTGCGTGTGCCGCGGAGTTTTGAAAATTTCTGTCGGACGTCAGAAAATACAGCTATATATATATCTGTCAGGTAAGTGGCATGAACAAAATGAAGATATATATAATTTTTGTAACATTTATCAATGACACTCTGAACCA
>NC_087205.1:81945280-81976978 GCF_015104395.2 Macrobrachium nipponense
TGGTTCAGAGTGTCATTTGATAAATGTTACAAAAAGTATATATATCTTCATATTTCTTGAGTTTCAACAAGTGATGGAAAAGACATGGGGTACTGTGTAGCAATGCCTCCCATGTTTATAAAGTTCTTTTCAAACCTTATCATAGATTTTTACTTTGACTTCCTTTATTAAAAACAGATGTAGAATTAGGTGCTATTTAATGGAGTAATACTGTAGGCTGATAGGAGTGCTTATGTTGGGCATTGTGGTTTGAGTTAACTTTCTTGTTGTGTAAACATTTGGGACTTAAGTTGGATGTTAGGACTGGACTCTTATATGCAAATTTAACAGTTAAATCCATTCAAACAAACTTGTTACCTTACACTGTAAACTGTAATATTGCTGTATACCTATATATGGGATGATGTATCCATCTCCTTACATACACTTTAGAACTTGTAAATGGCTACTGCTGTCACTGTACCTCACGTGTTGCTTTGTGTACATTACCAAAGGGCATTTACAGTATTCTTTCAGATCATTGCAACACCATATGTGTAGCCTTTTACATTACTTAATTCCTGATATCTTCAACATTTCTGTCCAACCCCTCTAACTATTATTTAAATTAAGAGTTTTCTCTACCTTTAGATCTTTGTAATTTTTATTCATTGTTCAATGGGTCTCTTATTTTGCTGCCCAACAACTCCTTCTCCCTCTTTTCTCTGTCTGATTGTTTAGGCTAATGGCCAAAAGTGTCCCAGTGCTTGGCTTGAGAACAAAATTTTATTAGCAGAAAGCCGTACAGACTAGATCAAAACCAAATTTTTTTTGCTGCTCAATGTCATTTGTTCAATAACTGGTTCCATTGAATAATAGAAGAGAGATGGAATATTTACCAAGTTTTATCGATATAAAATTGCAATTTTATACCAGCATTGATCAGGAGGGATGTGACACCTGAAAACTTGGTCACAGCTAGTCAAATCTTGAATGCTAGTAATTTTTCTAATCTATATATATATATATATATATATATATATATATCTATATATATATATATATATATATATATATATATCTATATATATATATATATATATATATACTTTTTTTCAAGTAGAGCAGATATTTGATGTATCTGGTTAGATTTGTTCACTTACATAGAATTGTAAAATTATCAGAATAATATAATTGTGCTGAATGTTGTAGGAAAAATTAATCCTTAAACAGTTGTGGTAGTAATTACCTTTGCTGTGTAGGTAGTCTAGACAAAACTGAAGATATCAAATGGATAGAAAGGCATGCAAGAAAGCATAGAACAGGTACCAGTGGACAGTATATAGCAAGTAGATAGATGCTATGCATTATTTCTCAAAGGAATTCTTAGTGTGAAAACTACTACTTGTCAAAATTCTTTCCATTTAAGGAAGTCTTAATGGTTATCCATTAGATAATAAAAGTCTTGATTATCAGCAGAAATATTGAGGCCTGCAAAAATTTGTAGAAATTATTAACTACTGTACAAGGAGTCTTGAATGTTGATTTTATATCTGCAGAGTTCTTTCATTATCCAACTTCATTTATACTGTATCACTGTGGATGTTTTAGTCTTTTGGCAGTATTTTTGTTTCAATAACATAGTTGCTAATCTAAGTGCTGAAACATGTTAGTAATCTTAAGTTTTGGAGGAAACAAGAAGTAGATTTGATACTTATGCACAGCATGTAGTGTGTACCTGTAGTGTTATGGGGGTTTCACTGTCTACTATTCTATTGCCAGCCAAGAAGTTTTTCACCTCTGAAAATGCTTTTCATTGTTACAGTCAGTTTATTTTCTTTATTTTTTAATGTAAGAAATCTACTATGCATAGTTAAGGTTGAGTGAACAAGAAGTTTTATGTTGGGCAATAAAAAACTAGGACCTACATAGTGCAAAGAATAGAAAGGGTGTTAGTAATATCACATTGAATACCAACATTCATATGGTTTTTTATTATGTTATGTTTCTTGTAAATCTGTAATTTTTTTTATTTATGGCCTATTTCTTTGTTTTTGTAAAAGTGAATTGATAAGCATTGTGCACACTTATTTGCATTAAAGAACAACTGCAATGGTAATCCTCCTGTTCACTGTTAAACACTTCACTGTTTTTTTTGAAAGATTGCACTTGGTCCTTTGAAGTGGCTTATTTTTGCTTGCCATATTATAGCTGTTTCTCTGGTGTTCATTCTTGAAATGATTGTTACATAAAACTACATCCTTTAACAGATTAGAGTACCATGTATAGTTTAGTTCCTAAATATGAGTGTAACGCCAGCTGTTTAGATCATGGTTGGCAAGGGTTTACTATGCTGTAAATGCACCGATTTAGGATATTGCTTTTAGTGATAATTATAGAGTCATTATTATAAATCAACTTATTGATGTGATGATTGTAACAGATCCAAAACCTGGATTTTTTTCATATTTTGTAATATTTCAAGTACACTTTACAAATATTGTTAATATGAGTATTCATTACTACTTATTTTGCAATGCAGTCACTATTTGTTCCTACTGAATATAAGCCATCACATTTTGTTTAGGCATAGTATCCTTCAACATGAGTAGAAAGGCTATTCCTACATGAAAGCTGTGGTTTGTACCCGAGGTGGGAAAATACAAATAATTTTGTACAATTTGTCCTGTTTTAGTACTACTACTATATTTTAGTTAATTGCAAATATCAGTTTAGTAGTTAAGGGACCCATCTTCGAAGGGAAATATTTTTTTTAAATACAGTACATATATCATACAGGTAAAATGTTGACATCTTAATCTACGGTAAATAAATGTCTTGGTTTTAAATACCAGTTTCTGTATACTATATTGAGTATTGGGTAATAAAATATAGTTGACAATCTTACCATACATCTGGAGGAATAGCAAGTTCCTTGATGGTAGGTAGGTTCACCTTTCTAGGGGTGATTTGGTAACTGAATTAGAGGTGGGTGGAATTCCCATGCTCCACAAGCATGTAGAAATTTACACCTTGTCAGTATTTTAACAACAATCCATAGGTACTGTACAAGTGCCTCAGTGGTGTGATCAGTATGGTCTTGACCTGCCACCTCGGTGGCCGCGAGTTCGATTCTCGGGCATTCCATTGAGGTGTTAGAGAAGTGTATTCCTGGTGATAGAAGTTCACTCTTGATGTGGTTTGGAAGTCACATAAAGCCGTGTGTCCCATTGCTTAATAACCACTGGTTCCATGCAATGTAAAAACACCATACAAACAAACATAGATACTGTACACATTCTTCTTTTTATGTCCATCTTTAATTTTGACATCACTATGAGGAGTTATATTGCTGCTATTCAACTGACAGTTATTGTTGTTCTTTCAATTATATTTGGTTGTGTATTTGCCTGTTACAAGTGTTTAGTGGTATTTCCTTAACAGTCATGATCCCAATTGCTATCAAACTGTATTTTTTGTATAAAAGGATTTGCTCATAATTTGCATGCACTTTTGTGTAAGTCTTGAGTTTTATATGTTTTTGCTGAGCAAAATCTGTTTCTTAGAAGTCAAGAGAAATCTAGCCTGTGCTACTCAGACTTTCCCAGATTCATCACTGACTTGATCCTCTTGGTACCCTACTGTCCATTTATTATCAGGGCAGGTCATTACACATTTTTGTACATGAACTTTCCTGTCAGACATATACTTAGCTTACGTCTCTGACGTCACGACAGAATTCAAAACTCGCGGCTAACGCGACAGGTAGGTCAGGTGATCTACCTTACCCGCCGCTGGGAGGCGGGTGTAAGAACCATCATACCTTTCTTGTCAGATTTTTCTGTCGTCGGTGTCGACCACACCTGTTGTCGGTACCTCTTGACAGTTGGATTCTTTTCTCGTTTTCGCCCTGGATTGTTTCTACGGACTTTTGGTGAAGTACCCGATCTTTTGGCCTGGCTTTCGCGATTTGTGGACAGTTATTGGAATTTTCTTTGGATTTTTCTTGGATTCCATGATGTCTGATGTTGATACTAAAAGAAAACTGCTATGTTTAGAGTTTGTTGTATGACTGATTGTAAGGTGAGGCTACCGAAAGCTTCGGTAGAACCCTCACACGGTATGTTTGAAGTGTAGAGGGAATGAATGCACCTTTAAAATAACCCTTGTAATGAATGTGAAAAGCTGATGAGGATGAATGGAAGTCTTTGTCTTCCTACTTGAGGAAGCTTGAAAAGGATAAAGTTAGGAAAGCTTCTTCCAGGAGCAGTAGTAGATCTCGTATTAGCGAGTTGGATGTAGATAATCCTATTTTAGAAGTAGCTCCTTTGTCAGTTTTCAGCTCCTGCTCCCTGCACCGAACGCCGAAGATACGCCTTCGGAAGTGGCCTCAATGAAAGCCACCATTCGCAGTATGGAGAGGAAAATCAAGCAACTAGAAGGTAAGAGTGATTCCAATAGTGATTTGTGCAGTGAAACCAGTGCAGTGGAGGGTGCGTCTGATCGGCGCCCTAATGCTTCCAGGCCTAGACCTCTTCCAGACTCCCAGTCCCAGTGGAGGAGGAAAGTCGCAAAGCCGCAGGAAGGTTAGGGAGCATCCCCAACGGTCAGGCGTCCCCTCGGTAGTTCCCTGTTGATCGTTATCCCAGGCTACCTTGGATCGACTCCAAGTGAGAAATTTTGCGCCAGTGCTTCTCGTCGTCGCCTTCGCCTTCTCCTAAAAGAGGATGGAGCTCTTCGGAAGCCTCGCGCCCTTCGAAGAGAGCCTGGAATTGCTCCCTGCGCCCGCCCTTCCAGCCCTGAAGTTTTTTCGGAAGAGCCTGAGGTGGAAGCGAAGAAGCGTAAGAGATCTCAGGAGTATCGTTCACCGAGCGGAGATCGAGCCTCTTCTCCTGTTCACGAGTTTGTGAGTTCTCCTGCAAGGGTGTTGGCTAACCTTCAGGCGCAGATTTCGGCTCTGGCTGGCTCTCTTTACGGGTCTTCTCGTCGCAGGAAGGACGTCTCGCTTCCTGTAAAGAAGTCCAAGCTCCCCTCTCCTGACTCTCGCTTAGAGGCGCGCTAACTGTCGTTCGGATTCTCGCAGGAGGCTCTCTGCTTCGGACAAGATCAAAATCTGCGTATAAGCGACATTCGCCTGACAGACAAGTTTCTCCTT
Source organism: Macrobrachium nipponense (assembly GCF_015104395.2). NCBI lineage: Eukaryota > Metazoa > Arthropoda > Malacostraca > Decapoda > Palaemonidae > Macrobrachium > Macrobrachium nipponense. The sequence goes on from NC_087205.1 coordinate 81,950,415, forward strand.
CAGACAAGGAGCAAACTGCGCGTAGGAGATCCTCACCCTACAGACGCTCTTCTCGAGCAGGATCGCTCCCCTTGACGGGCGCCAAGAGCCTAGTAGGCACTACTCACCTCGTAGCAGCTCCTCGTCTCGCCTCCACTCTCCGGCTGACAAGCGCCCTAAATCGGACAGGCGCTTTTCGCTGGACAGGCGTCAATAGCTTGTTAGGCGCGTTTCGCCTGGCAGGCGCTCTTCTCCTGACTTTTACTCGCCTCGAGTCAGACGCCGAGAGCCTAGCAGGCGCTTCTCCCTGGTAGGCGCTCACCTGGTAGGCGCTCGTCGCCAGAGATTCTCTCGCCTCGGTTCAGGCGCCAAGAGCCTGGTAGGCGCTTTTCGTATGACAGGCGCAGTTCGCCTGGTAGCCGCTCTCCTTTGGATAGGCGCCAAGAGCCTGATAGAATTTCTTCTTCAAACATGGGCGCTCTGCTCCTGACTGCGCCTGAAACCTCCCTTTACTAGGCTTCAAGATCTGGGAAACCGGCACTCCTCCAGACAAGAAGGATGTTGCAAGTAGACACTTGCCTGAAGCATTGTCTCCAAGACGTTTACGTCTATCTGCCTCTAGAGACTCCTTTAAGAATAGTCGCGCCTCTAAGGATCAGGAAGGCTCTTCGGCTCAGGAGAACAGGACCTCTCAGAAGAAGAAGGAACAAAAGACGCCTCAGTTTCCTCCTATAAGAAACTTACAGAGTTACTCCTGCAAGAGTTTGGAGATATCCTTTCTCCTGTGGCTCCCCCCTTCTCCTCTTTCGTTATTCTCCACTTCGAAGACGTCGAAGGTTTCGTCTTGTGTTAGGATGAAACCTACTGTTTCCATGAAGAAGGCGCTGAGAGGTTTGGAGAATGGCTCCTTTCGAAGGAAGAGAAAGGGAAGACGGTTTTTTCTTTCCCTCCGTCTAAACTGACCGGCAGATTGGGATTCTGGTACGAATCGGGAGAACCTTTAGCCTCGCTCTCCCTTCGTCTGCGGACTCGGACTTCTCTTCATTAGTGGATGCTGCTCGTCGTTCCGCCCTCTTGTCCGCCAAGACTACGTGGGAATGAAACGAACTTGACCACTTACTGAAGGGAATGTTCCGAGTCCTGGAAGTTTTCAACTTCCTTGATTGGTCTTTAGGTGTGCTGGCTAATAAGACCAAGACTCCAGATGCTCTGTCTCCTGAAGATCTTAACTGTGTACTCACTTGCATGGATAAAGCAGTGAGAGACGGATCGAGTGAAGTCTCCTCACTGTTTGGAGCTGGAGTGCTTAAGAAACGGTCGGTCTACTGTTCGTTTCTCACGAAGGCAGTGTCTCATGCACAAAGGGCATCGCTCTTGTATGCTCAACTCTCTCCTCTTCTGTTCCCCAAGAATTATCCAAGATGTCTCGAGTGCCCCTTTTCAGCTAAGGCTACTCAGGATATGTTAGCCCAGGCGGCCAGGAAACCTCGCTCTGTCTTCCAACCCAAGACCAAGAAAGAGACTCCTCTGAGACAGGAGCCCTTTCGAGGAGGACCCGCTGTCAGAGGTTCTGCAACCAAGAGGGGGACTAGGACCCTTTTAAGAGAGGTAAAACCTTCTCGAAGTCAGTCAGAGGGAAGAAATAGCGGTCAAGGACTCCAGACATCAGTGGGTGCCAGACTACTCGAAATTTGCCGACAGTCTGGGCCCACAAAGGGGCGGACAATTGGTCCCTATCGATTGTCAGAAAAGGATACCTCATTCCCTTCTCGTCAAGACCACCATTGACGACAACTCCGAGGGAGTTGGTAGCCAAGTACAAGGACCCCATCATGAATCAAGCCCTTTCTCTAGCAGTAGATTCTCATGCTAGAGAAGGAGGCTATAGAACTAGTGAAAGATCCCCGCTCTGCGGTCTTTTACAACGACTGTTCCTAGTTCCGAAAGAACTCAGGAGGATGGAGACCGGTGTTGGATGTAAGCGCCCTGAACGTCTTTGTGGAAAGAGGAAAGTTCGCCATGGAGACAACTTCCTCAGTGTTAGCGGCTCTTCGTCCAGGGGACTGGATGGGTGTCTCTAGACCTTCAGGACGCTTACTTTCATGTGCCGATCCATCCTTCTTCACGGAAGTATCTAACGATTCATGATGGGAGGAAACATCTTCCAATTCAAGGCCTTGTGCTTCGGCCTATCAACTGCACCCCAAGTTTTCACGGGTTAATGAAGAACGTGGCGCAGTGGCTACATTTGGAGGGAGTGAGGGTGTCGCTTTATCTCGACGACTGGCTTAATCAGAGCAGAGTCTCAAGAAAGATGTCTGGAGGACCTTCAAAAGACCCTTACATTGGCAAGTTCGCTGGGACTTCTGGTGAACTTCCAGAAGTCTCAATTAATCCCCAGTCAAGAGAGGATCTATCTGGGGATTCGGATAGCTTCTCTGGCTTTTCGGGCTTTTCCGTCGCCAGAGAGGATAGCTCGTTGCTACGAGAAAATAACGACCTTCCTAGAGAAAGATGCATGCCACAGCGAGGGAGTGGATGAGTCTGCTGGGGACACTCTCCTCGCTGGAGCAATTCGTTTCTCTAGGAAGGTTGCATCTCAGGCCTCTACAGTTCTTCCTATACCAGAACTGGAGCGTCTCTCCCTAGATCTGGAGTTCTCCTTCAAGATCTCAAGAGGAATCAAGAGAGACCTTCGGTGGTGGAACGACCCACTTCGATTTGTGGAAGGAATGTCTCTCTACATGCCGAACCCCAGCCATGTGTTGTTTTCCGACGCTTCGGAGGCAGGTTGGGGAGCGACACTCGGGACAAGAGAAGTGTCAGGCACCTGGAAGGGGGATCAGGTGTCCTGGCACATCAACAAGAAAGAGTTGATGGCAGTCTGGATGGCTTTGAAAGCCTTCGAACCCCACGTCCGGAATGCAGTAGTGCAGGTCAATTCCGGACAACACAACAGCCTTGGCGTACATCAAGAAACAGGGGGGGACGCACTCCTTCTCCCTGTACAAACAGCAAGGGATCTTCTGCTGTGGTCTCAAACGAGGAAAATCAGTCTTCTCACCAGATTCGTACAGGGAGAAAGGAACGTCAGGGCCGATCTCCTGAGCAGGAAGAATCAACTCCTGCCTTGCGAGTGGACCCTCCACTCAGAAGTATGCCAAGACCACGTGGAGAAGATGGGGCAGACCTCACATTGATCTCTTTGCAACAGCAAAGAACGCAAGAATCGAACTTTATTGCTCCCCGATCTCAGACCCAGGAGCAATTTCAGTGGATGCGTTTCTCCTAGATTGGACAGGGTTAGACGTCTACCGCCTTTCCCCCCCCCCCCTTCAAAGTACTAGGACAAACCCTCAAGAAATTTGCTATCTCGGAGAGGACAAGAATGACGCTAGTAGCTCCGTTCTGGCCCGCCCAAGATTGGTTCACAGAGGTACTGGAATGGTTGGTGGACTTTCCAAGAGCACTGCCACAAAGACAAGATTTGCTCAAACAACCCCACTTCGACAGGTATCACAGAAACCTCCCGCTCTCAATCTGACTGGCTTTCGACTGTCAAAAGTCTTGTCAGAGCGAAGGGTTTTCGACAAAAGCTGCTAAGGCTATCGCCTCAGCTAGAAGACCTTTCGACCCTTAAAGTCTACCAGTCGAAGTGGGAACGTCTTTTCGCCGTTGGTGCAGGAACAAGAAGTTTCCTCTTCCAGTACCTCTGTGACTCAGATAGCAGATTTCCTAGTTTCCTCAGAGAAAAACTGCGGTTTGGCGTAGTCTACTATCAAAGGATACCGAAGCATGCTGGCTGCGGTGTTCAGACATAGGAATTTAGATCTTTCGAATGAAAAGATCTTCATGATCTATTAAGAATCTTTTGAATCTTCCAAGAAAACTTCGAACGAAGTTCCAAGTTTGAATCTGGATGTGGTTCTTCGCTTCCTGAGGTCCGCTAGGTTTGAACCACCACATTTTAGCCTCCTTCAAAGATCTCACGAGGAAAGCTCTCTTTCTCATGGCTTTAGCATCTGCTAAAAGGGTTAGTGAGATTCATGCCCTAGAAGGAAGGGTAGGTTTCAAAGGAGATTCCGTAGTTTGTTCCTTCCTTCCTTCGTTTTTAGCAAAAATGAGAACCCCTCAAATCCTTGGCCAAGGAGCTTTGAGGTTCGTGGTTTGTCTGCCCTAGTAGGGGAAGAACCTGAAAGAACTCTTTGCCCTGTTAGGAGTTTAAAATACTACCTTCAGACGAAGAAAACCCTTAAGGGCATTGAGGACAGACTATGGTGCTTCTGTAAAGGACCCCATCAGACCATTTGTCCGAAAAATGCGCTGTCTTTCTTCATTAGAAGTGTTGTGAAAGAAGCACATAGATCTTGTGATGAAGAACATTTCAAGCTCTTAAAAGTCAAGGCTCATGAAGTGAGAGCAATAGCAACTTCCTTGGCCTTTAAGAAGAATATGCTCTTCAGAATCTGATGAAACTACATTCTGGAGATGTAATTCAGTATTCGCCAACCACTACCTAAAAGACGTCAGTATTACGGTATGACGAGTGCTTCGCGTTAGGCCCGTACTATCGGCGGATTCGGTGCTGGGGCAGGGAGCTGAACATATCCTTAGTAGTTTTTTTTTTTTTCCCCTTGTTTTTTTTGGTAATTGAGTTCATATGGTTGTATGAAAAATGATGCAGGTAGGCATCTTTTTTCGTTTCGTAATGCTAATAACATTAGTTTGGGTTATGTGATCGGATTTGGTTTGAAGCTCCCTTGCGTTGGTAGTGGACAGGTTCTGTCATAGAAGAGGGCGAACCCCCATTGACATGATCCCGACTTGGATTCTACTAAGTAAGCGGATATCAAGTCCCATTAGTAGACCCAAAGAGTCTTTTTCAGCTGTAGGTCACGCCCTCGCTGTAGCTCTTATGGCTATGCAGACTAATAGACAGTATCTATGAAGTCTTCAGCCTAAACAGGTAAGAACCAAGGTTATGTTTATCCTACAACAGGTGTTGTTTACCTTTTCTTTGTTATTTTCTGTCTTGTACCCTCCACCAAGGGTGTCAATCAGCTAAGTATATGTCTGACAGGAAAGTTCATGGTATCAAAAATGATATTTGTTATTTTACAATAAAGTTTTGTACATACTTACCTGGCAGGCCCATATACGATTGATGGCCCACCCAGCCTCCCCTCAGGAGACAGGTTATAATAGAGAAAAATCTGGCAAGAAAGGTATGATGGTTCTTACACCCGCCTCCCAGCGGCGGGTAAGGTAGATCACCTGACCTACCTGTCGCGTTAGCCGCGAGTTTTGAATTCTGTCGTGACGTCAGAGACGTAAGCTAAGTTATATGTCTGCCAGGTAAGTATGTACAAAACTTTATTGTAAAATAACAATATCATTTTTAAGTTCATATGCAGAACAAACCTTCAGTCTTAAGTTAACAATAGGATAATCTTCTAGCGCCAGCTGAAACCAGTTAAAAACAATCAAATATTGTAAAGCAAGGAATGTATGGCATCTGGTAACCCATATGTATACGAGGTGGAAGCTGGTCACCGACCAAGCTTGGGATCTTGTGATGCATCGGCCTTTCTTGGACCGCCTCGGAGAGTAGGCACGTTGCGCTCTCCTTCCCAAGCCAGTTGCTTTGTTTGCCTGTTATTTCTTTGCATTTTAGAGTGTGTTGTGTGTCTGTCATTTGATCATGGATTCCTCCAAGAGTTCCAAGCCCCATCAATGTAAAGCTAGTTTTCTTTACATAGCTTTACATATTACTTGAAGTTTTGTTTTACCAAGGGTAGCAAGTGCATGATCTCAGATTTGGATGAGCATTTATCACAGCCATTATGGGTTAGATCAGCCTTTCAAATCAACTTTGGACTTTCAGCCATGACTGCACTGGAAAAAATCAGTAATTTCAGGGGCTTAGTCTTTGGAGACTATAAGGTTGAACTCTTCTCAACCCTTAGCAATTTGCGAGTACCAAGTAGGCCCAAGCACAATCAAGTGTCTGTCAGACACAACTGACCTTAACATCTAGACTTGGTTCAGGGACGTGGGTATTTAATGAAACACAGTCACCCCCATAGATTTGGTTTAGAGACAGTTGTCACAAATGGATCTTCACATGTTCATGGATGTTGATAAGAGAAGTAAAATTGTCACGTCTACCTTGATACACTTGCATCATAACATATTGAAGCAATCATAGTTACCGACCATCTGGGGGGGGGAACCACGGATGCACAGATTTGCCATAGAATCACCATTCAACAGGGACCCTTGTGCTAGATTTCATTCAGTTCAAGCACCAATGAGTGACATGAAAACAGTTAAATTAGACACCAATCATTGACATGGAACCATTCAATCACACACCAAGCAAATGGCTTCACTCTGAGGTGTAAGTGTTGCAGGTTCTCAAAATAAATTTTTTTTGAGGTGGAGGGACCATTATTCAAGGGACAAGAAACAATCAGTTGCCTTGACTACTGAAAAACTAGGATTGGTTAGCTAAAGGATAGAAAGATTTTGTTTTTATTGCAGTTGTAGAGGAAATCCATGGAAGGTATGTTACATACATCTTTCTTTTATTTAACTTGCCAGTTACATGTCAGTCTTTGAATGGTTGCTAATGAAGTATATTAATTTCTTGCAAGAGATCTTGCTCCAAGGAAAAGGGTAAGAATAAGAAAGGGATATAAGTCATCATAGAAGGATCAATTGATACTACAAAAGAAAACTAGTATTAAGGAAAGATTATCAGAAAGCCAATAGGTTTAAATCCTACAGTGTTAGGTGTGATATTCAGTGAAATGGAACTTTTGAGAGGCACCTGGTTTACAACAGAATAGTAATCAGGCTTTTAGTTGGCACAGTAATGTATGCAGGTCCCTTATATATGCAAACAGAGGAGAATTGTACTATCTTTCAAAACTTTGAGATTAGGAAGAGGGTTTTATGTTTTCCTTGCCCTTGATTGTAACCATGAAAGGCCAGAGACTAGAACTTTAGTAGAAGGGCTATACCCCTCCCTTCATATTACAGTTAGTTGTCAACTTACGACCGCAATTGGTTACGACCAACCAGTCATAACACGATTTGGACGTAAGTCAACCCATGTTAATTTACCGTAAGAATATTATAATAGCCTAGCCTACACCAGGGTAATCAGTACCATCTTTACAAATAAGGTAGCCTAGTCTACTCTACACAGTATACTTTATACAGGTATGGCATAGTAATGATCAATTTCAGCTATTTTCTAGGTTCAATGCATATTGGCTTATGGTAATTCAAGTCCCACGTTGGTCTAGTGGGTTTCGCACTTGGCTACTAACCCAGTGTCTGAAGTTCGATTCTTGGCTCAGCCAATGCAGAACCAGAGGAATTTATTTCTGGTGATAGAAATTCATTTCTTGATATAATGTGGTTTGGATCCCACAACAAGCTGTAGGTCCCATTGTCAGGTAACCAATTGGTTCCTAGTCACGTAAAAATATCTAATCCTTCGGGCCAGCCCTAGGAGAGCTGTTCATCAGCTCAGTGGTCTGGTAAAACTAAGATATACTTATGATAATTCAATACAAAGAAATTGAATAACATTACAAGTTAGCCTCGTGTAACAATAATGATGATGATATGGTAATACATATATCATATACATACAAATACAGTAGCTTAGCCTACTGCATATACGATATAATTTGGGAATTTATTGATAAAAGCCAATTCTGGAGGTTCAATGCATTCTGACTATGATATATCAGTAATAAAAAAATGGACACGAAACGGGGATCAGATTTGGACTGACATCGGCATGGCTACATATATTAATTGAATAAAAACAATGAATATGCATCTTTTCCATGAATCTTTTAATAAGTTATACATTACTGTATCCAATAATATTGTTTGCATACTCTTATTATTTTATCATTAAATACTAACAAAGCGTCAATGTTTTGGTTTGGAAATCAGCTGATGGCGAATACGAGTTTATGCCATGTTTAACTCAACTTGGAGTGAATTTCCTTTCTTCTAGTTAGCAAAAATATCTAGATACTTTACTTAATATGAGACAAGATAATTTGTCATATGAACTGGGTTTTAAGGTTTTCGAAATTTGAAATGAATTTTAATTACTCCGTCTTGCAGGGTAAACTAAATAATTTTTTCGTTGACCAATTGCGTGATTCCTTTCGCTATTTTCACTTGATTTCATCGTAGTACGAGCTTTACCGTTACATTACTTATCTTTTGTTGACGTGAAAACAACTGTAAAATGTGTTTTTTCAGTACCTGAAGTTTTTATTAAAAAGATTCTCTCAATTTTATTTATGGTTGTGTTTGATGGTATAAGTTTACTGGAGTTATAGCCTTGTTGCTGATGCACTATAATAGTCATTAGCAGCTCGAAAAGTGAGCTGCGTGTGTGGGGAAAAACTGTTGTACATTCAGCTGGATACCATTTTCTTGCTCACGTCGCTAAGACTCGCTTCCCAGTCGATTTAGTTGCGCATGGTCGTAAAGTCGATCAGTCATAACTTGCATAGGTCGTAAGTCGACAACTACCTGTACCGAAGACTAAAATTTTAAAAAGCTTCAAGACAGAACTACAACTGGATCTCAGAAAGGATGAGTCTAATCTGAAAAGGTATTTTCCACTATCACCAGCAGATGGCCTGCTTTTACATTGTACTACTTGGAAGCAGCCATGTGTTGCATAGCCAGTGTCCAAAAAAGAGAAGGGGCAGAAGAGCTCTTCCATGTTCCCTTACAATAACCAGCCAATATTAGACAACAGTGGTTCTTGTCATAGAGATTTTTTTACTCAGGTGTCACCCTTTTATTTTTTTAAATAAATGGAACAGATTTTGTACAGAGGTGTCATTCTTTTATTTTTTAAATGGAACATTACTAATGTCTGAGAATTTCATGCACTGATGTCTGAGAATTTCATGCAAAGTAATTTTGAATTTATAAGTATCTCACACTAAATGTTCCACTTATCATTCATAGCATTTAAAACAATTTTTGAACTTTATCACCAAAAATAGTTTACCTAATTGATGTAGTGTTTTAAAGTGTTTCATCCACTTCATCCCATGAGGTAAATTTGTTAGTTTTAGTTTAACATAATGGTAGTCTCTTATCGATCACATGTGAGTTAAAGCTCCACCAGGGAAAAAGAGAGCCTATGTATTTATTTCCTATTTGAATTAAGAGCTTACATTTACTTGTTTGCAGTATGGTGTTGTGAAAGGAGTGACTAAGTCATACTTGTTTTTGTTATTCAGATCTTTTTCCTTTCCAAGATACTTTTAATTTGACATTCGTACTTGTTTTCCTGGCCTATTTTTGTTTGTTGGACAGACACCAGGCTTGTTAATCTGGTACCTCACCTTAAGGCAAGGGCAAACCAACCAACCAGTCATTTCAAAGTGGTTATCATATTGTGAATTTAAACATATTTTTATTATACCCATGAAAGTAAAGGAAGTCAAGTCAGGAAAGTGGCTGTGTGATTGCTGGAAAGATGAGTGGGTGAACTCGACCATACTGAATGTAACAAATACTATTGTTAGAAGAGGTGCTCAGGATTACAAAATAGTATATGTCTATTACAAGAGAAAAGAACCGAGATAGATCAAGACCCAGACCTGATAAGAGTTCAGACAAAAAATTACTGGACAGAAGAGAGAAATAACTTATTGTATGTCTGGCCCCATAAAGGGAAAAGCCAGTGTAAACAATTTATGGTGAATTTTACTTCTCCAAATTTTGCTATGATTGAAAATGCAGACAAATAATCAGTAACTATGACACCAGTAATTTTGGGAGTTGTAAGATGGAATACATTTGTGAATACCAAATCGGCGTCAGTGACCAGCTTCCACCTCATATACGCTAGAGTTGCCGATGCCACAGATTCCTTGCTTTACAATCTTGTATTGTTTTTAACTGGTTTCCAGCTGGCACAAGAAGATTGATTATCCTATTGTTAAGACCAAAGGTTTGTTAGCTATGAAAAATACAAATTGATTAAAAATTTCATTTTTTTTTATCCATTGCATAGTCACAGGGATACATTCATGATGCATCCTACACAGAATATGTCAATTGAACAAATATCACCACAAAAACAAGAGGCTATAACCCACTTGGGGTATGTACCTTAAGATAGGGAAATGCGTCTGTGAGGAAGTGACGCTATGTAAAGCAAATTCATCTTGGCATTAATAATGTTTTGTATTTTTATTCTGAGAGTCTATCGTTTTTTATATTTTTGATGCTTGGTTGTTGCTCAAGATTTATTTTTTGAAGGATGGCAGCATTTCTTCACAAAGGTGATTTATGAGGTGGGTTCTGCTAGTGGGAACAGGTAATACAGGCTGCTCTCGGTATATATGTATACTTGAGATTTTGTGCAATTTGCAATCCAACTGAGGGTCTTTGTAACAACTTGTAGGTTTTAGCAGCTTCCATTCAGTTCTGTAACCACTGGTAGGTTTTAGCAACTTCCACTCAGTTTAGCAACTTCCACTCAGTTTAGCAACTTCCACTCTGTTTTGGTAGGGGTTCTGAGACCCCTAAATGCGCTGTCACACTAGTGAAATCGTCGACTTTCCAAAGAAGTCGACGTCATTCCGTACTCTGGTTGTCACACACGTTCTTCTTCGTACCGTTGTTGTCATCGTCAAAACGTAAACAAACCATTTGAGCTGTGACTTTCTGGAATGATAAAACAACTATGCTTTATAACACAAAGCAACTAGTGGGTCGTGCTTGCATGTGTTTAATGGTGCTCTAGTGCCCAGATGGATCTGGTTAAAAAGCAGATGAAAGCAAGGAATCTTGTGATATCTGGCAACGCATGCGTAGCTCGGGCCAGGAGTGGTCAAGGATGGCGCCGTTACGCTAGTCTTTTCTTTGACCGCCTGGACGAGAGTTGTGTTAACCTCTCTTGCCCTTTTCCCAGTTCATTGCCCGTTTCATTTCTTTTAGTGTGTGTTTGCCTGGTATTATGGCTTCTTCTGCTCCTTCTCAGTGTCAGCGCATGTGCCCCGAAGATCCTGGTTTTTCATGTTCTCGTTTTTTGGCTTCGGCAGCGATCGACCCTCACATCACATGTAGTAGGTGTTGTTCGAATTTGTGTACTATTACGAATCCTTGCACGGAATACTGGGCATGGCCTAAGGAGCAGTGGAGGTCATTTTATGGCAAGAGAGAGCATCGGAGAGTTTCGACTCTTCCTTCTTGGGAAGGTTTTGTGCCTATTCCCGATGTTTCGTCTCCCGCAGTAATCAACCCTAGTAGTGTTGTCTCTGCATCTCTTTCCTTTTCTTCCATTGATTCGTCGATGGAAGTATCAGGAAGCCGCCAGGGTAATGTTTGTATTGTAGCCCCCTCTTCCTCTGGAGTTTATTTGGTTCCCGAGAAGGGTGAGGCTTTTTTATCAATCTCTTCTCTTCCAGTGTCGGAGGCGTCCAGAATGGCGGCTATTTGGAAGACGCTTGGGCTAGGGTATACCCCGTACTTGGAGGGGTTGCTAGCGTATTTTGTGGATGGCTCACATCCCCCCCCCCCCCCCCTTCCCGGTCCCTGGCCATGGCCATCCCCCCTCCTCCCAGCCTCGTCTTCATGGGTAGCAGCAATCGGCCATCTTGTATTGCTCCGCCAGTGTCTGCCACCACTTCTAGTCAGAGTGACGCTGTGGCGTCAGCCCGTTGATGACGTCACGGGGTCCATCTCTGTGTATTCCTCTGCCAGTGGCGTCTCTTTCCCCCTCGCACCGAGGGGAAGCCGTGATGTCACTCCACATCGATGACGTCTCCCAGTCGTCTCCTCTGCTCCGCCTTGCTCAGCCGTGACGTCATCACTGCTGCCCAGTTCGCTACATCTCCCTTCCTTGTCTTCAGAGCTTCTCTGGCACATCAGTCCTGAGGTCATATGCCAGACAGTGAAAAGTTTTATTTAAAAAAATAAGCTAGGGCTAGGTTAGAAAGGCTATTCGTAACCTTGTTTACACAACCACAGTCAGACTTTTATAAATTAAGCTAGAGAAACACTGCAAAAATTTTAAAGATTTTTGTTTATATTATTTGCTAATGCAAAAAAAAAAAAAATGAGAGCAGACCTAGGCTATATAACAATCTGATAATCACGATATAGCATGCTTATCTGTTATAATAGGATAGTTAAGTTTTTAGGAAAGTTCTCCCTGAGTCGCATGGTGATCTCTTGGTAATTTTTTCATTCAAGACCCTTTTTCATAAAACTATCATGCTTTTGGTCCCATAAGCATCATCTCTCCCCCATATCTTCGACCAAAACCTGTTCTGCCAACCTTGTCCACTGTACCAAGAACTCCATCTTGCATCTGATGACTTGAAATGCGCGCTCTCCGAGATATAAACAGTCAACGGTAGCGATGGGTTGAATTCGATCGGTACCATTTTCAAAATTCGTGACGACGACACCAGAAAGTCGTTGTCAAAACATGAAAGTCGACGTCAAATTCAAAAGTCAACGGAAATTTCACTAGTGTGACAGTGCATTAAGCCTTACTGATCTCCTGCATGAACACTTGAGTGTTATATATGAGTGTGCACATGATCTAAGTATAAACACTAATCTAAAAGTTTTGTTGTAGTAGATTTAAACCAATTTTGTGATAAAAATATTTTGTAGTTTATTCAATTAAACTATAGCATAGAAGATTTGGGGCTATTTCATTGTTTTTTTTTTTCCTTTAAATCTTCAGGTGAAAATCCTAATGGATAGAGTCAACAGACTATAAACTCAAGAGGGCTCCAGAGGGAAATCAACCTGCATAGAGAAAGTTATAAGAAAAGGTGATAAATATGTACATAGTGTAAGGGCTTAGGAAATAAATCACACACCTGAACTTCAGGAGACAACAGCAGAGGCTGAAGTAATTTGCTCCATGCTTAAATAATTGAGATCAGAAGAATTCACACGTGCATTAGGCAAACTTTGCTACATTTTAGTTGTAGCCAAGATACAACTCCTAGCAAAATAAGTAGCCTTATGCTAGAAAATAACACACAGGTTGCTGCAGTAGCCTGCCTAGTGTTGTGAACAAAAACAGCCAGGTCAGGTGAAGAAGAGTTTGGTAAAATAAACTTGACTGATGACAAAACTATCCAAGAGCTTGAGTTGACAGTCAGCACCTGAAGACCACACTGGAGAACAGTGCTCCGAATGAAGCAGAAAGTTAAACAAAGATATAATGGTTCATCCCAAAGCATTCTCCACAAGATGCCAAGTTTTTGAGAAACAGAGAAATCAGTAGTATTACCGATACGCTTCCCACTTGTAGGTTAAAAGGTCACTCTTCAGTGGCAGAGGCAAGGGACACACTATTGCACATATACTACACTCTCTTCTCCCCTCAAGCCATATCATACTCCAGTAGCCCATGGAATCAGTAAAGTTAAATTTTAATTATGAAATCTGTCGAGTGAATTCAGAATTAAATCTATCAAGTGGGTTTTGGACCATCACATTATGAAGTCCAGGTGAAACCATCCCAAGTCACTATGGCCTTTTAATATTGTTTTTCCTAGTGTGTCCTCCTGAATGTTAAAAGAATTAATTTCATACCTAACAAACATTTTGCTGACATTTGGTGTTGTACTCATTACATTTTCTTCTATTAGGATACACATTTATAAAATTGTCCACTGCCCCATACTTATCAAACATGACTTATTGGATGTTTTGATTTTCCATGATGGCACACTGTAACATGTAATATAGTATAAATCTTGTCTAAAGAAAATGCCCTTAACTATCCAAACCTGGTTACACTTGTAAAGATGTGGTTTTTTAAAAAGGATCTCATACACTTGCTTAGTGTTGAAATAAAAAGAATTATATATTAAGACTTAATTCTTAACAAGACAGCCATGTGCTCATTGATGCCATTGCAAAAGTTAAATCCTTGATGTAAGTAAGAGAATGCTTTTGTAGTCCAGAGAGACTACTCACACCCATTGATTTTAACAAAAAGCGATAATTCAACATTTCTTGAGAAGACACAAATAGAACTGGAAGGTGTTAATGTGACAGAACTAGTCAGTCTCACAATTACTTCCTCAATTGATGGTGTGGGTGCTCAGGTTTGCGGTAGCACATGTAGCACAGCGGTCAATCAGACAGATTCCAGGATGATGGATGTCTGACATACAAGTTTTGGTCACTGGGGTTAGTGTTAGCGACTGTTGGTCTTGATTTTTTAAAGAATTGTTCGATCTAGGAAGACGGTCAAATAGTCCTTCAATCTCTACACTCCAAATCTGTTACTTTTCAGCTGTCAGCCATGCCACATTGAAAATACTGCTTCTCATCCAATCAGTGAAGTTAGCATTGAGGTTGGGTCAGGTCAGTCAGTACTTGGATAGGTACCTCCTGGTATTACCAGATTATTTTGACATCTAGGAGACATCTTTCACATCCATGGTTAGAAACATTGGGACTAGTCATTACTTGGATAAGTGACCTCCTAGAAACTTCAGGTGCTGTTGGCACCTAGCAGACATCTTTTGCATCCCTGATTCAAGTCTTGGACTTGAAACTTACTATCGTTCTGCCTGATTCGTTAGGAGGTCATTACCACCTCCAAACTAAGTTCCAACATCACCTTTTTGGTTCCTACTCAGTCAAGAAGTGGTGTCCAGAAGCTCCATTTCTTTTGACGATGTAGTTACACTCTTCATTTGAGGAGTGAGACATGTAAGCAGTAACTGATGCTGCTGCAATTACCAGTTGATCCAAAACCCAAGTGGGAGAGAATGTTATGGTGGTCTTAAGACAGTTTCAGGAGTCTCAGGGTCCGAATAGGAACTCCTTTGATAGCAGCGACACCAAGGTAGTGCCAAGGATACACTATCCTCCAGAGATTTTCCATTCTTCGAAACATTGAGCAGGGCAGCAGGCTCCTACAGTTTACCACTACATGTTTCGAAAGTGAACAGTGAGATGGATCATTCCATTTCTATGTTCCTGTTGTTCCAATGACAGTATGATATCTGTGTTGCCCCCGTGAAGACTAGACTTTCAGCCCAATGCCAACGACTTGCTTGTTAGCTTCAAGTAGGCTGAGAAACAGTGTCCAATAGTCATTTCTCTGACTAGTGAGATGATCACCTGGTGGTTTCAGGCCAGATCTTTCAAGGCCAGGGGGCATCAGTCTGTCCATCGTATTCACAAAGAACCTGTCAGTCGAGTACTAGGATGGAATGTAATCGTGCAGATCACATTAATCTCCTTTTGCCCTTGGATGTTGCCTATAGGTCCTTGGACTCCTTTTCCTTGGATCCCATGGTGGATGCTCAACAAGTCATGAAGTTCACCAGCTCCTGAGGGACAGGTTGCATCCCACCTAGGTGTGTGACTGAAAGAAAAAGGTGTGTGTAGGGGTGGCCTCTTGCATGCGGGTGATGTAGATGTCTGAGTATCCTATCTATAATCTAGCTCCATTTGGATTTGTATATGCAAATCCTTCCTTTTTATACATTCACCTTCCCTGGCAGATATATACTTAGCTATAGACTCCGTCGTCCATAGCTAAGTATATATCTGCCAGGTAAGTATGTATAAAACTTTATTGTATCATGACAATATCATTTTTTCTAGCAAGAGGAGAGGGACTGACTATTGAGCAAACCAGTTGGTTATTCTTATCTTTATAGTCTCCAACACTGTTGGTTCATCCAAGCCTTTTCAAATCAAGGATACTTAGTACATTTCCTTTAATTCAAAATGCCCTGAAGTCTGACAGTATAACATCTCTTGTTCAATAGAACAGAGGTATGGTCTCCTTCCTTTGATGTTTCATGACCAGGAAGAGACTACCCAGGTGAGCCGAACTGACTCTGAAACCTTCCTCCAAAAGTAAATCTCCCATATGTAAAGACTGAGGGTTTGTATTTGTGTAGGAACAAATGACATTTTTAGTAATTTGTATTTTTCCTAACAAACAAACCTGAGCTCTTTACATAAATGCTCAACCTCTTACCACCCTCATTCCCTTACTGGGCCCAAAAGGTAAACTGCGTTAAATTGAATGCATTCCGACTTGGTTAGCAGTGCTTCCTCCTCTACCATTGGTAGCTATTGCCATAATCACCTTGCAAAAGTTGAACAGTCTGATTTCTTGCTCGCTGAAAGTTAAACCCATATGTAAAGACCTCAGTTTGTACATCAGGAAATACTATACAAATTACTTGAAAAATTTGTCATTCTTCATTGGAAGGAAGCCACTGCTGCTTATGTTCTCTGTCCAGTATAACAGTTCCATTAGTAGTAACATTCACAAAAACTGGTAGTTTGTCACAGTAGAATTGTCCTTTTCAAATTCCACATTGACAAAGCCTGCTTCCTGAGGAATTACATTTCTAAACTTCAACAGCTTGAATGATTTGGAAAATTGATTTTTAAATGTTGAGCATCAAGATAAAGAACAACTTGAACATTTTGTGTTCATAGGCAGATAGTTCTTTGTCTTGTAAAGAATGGTCTTCTGGAGTTTTCTATCTTGGAGACTAGTTCTCTGTTATTTGATAACAGAGGCATTTCTAGAAATGCCTTTTCCAAATACCTTAAGCCTATGCAGTAGACAATCTTTCTAGTGTCTTCATTCATTAGGAATTGAAGCTGTGATATTGAATATAGAGGTAATTAGTGGTTATCTGTAGGGAATCTGGGGGTTAGATTAGATAGCAAGTTCATTTGTAATTTGTCATTAGTCTCACAGTTGATTTAAATGAGAATACCACTCCTGCCATGTCTGAACACAGAATTAGTTCAACTGAAGGTGGGTTCAGAGCAGTTAATCACTGCACTTGTCCCATTGTTTTTAATTGTTACACAATGTTCTGCACCAAGGAACTTTTATTGCTCTGAGTTTCCAGGAGTAATTCACATAGTGTTATTATTGAATAAGTTATATCATCTGTATCTGATTATAAACTGTATCTGCTCATGAAGATAGATATCCTTTTTCTTCAGGGTTGTACTGTACTCTGAATGACTTTACTTCTTGTCATTGCTGAAATGTTACACCAGTGTTATGATGTCCTTTCCATTGTACATGCAGTCTAATAAGTGAGCCTGAAAATGTTTAGACTGAAAAAATTAAAATAAGTTTGACTTTGAAGAATTTTGATTTAAGATAATCTTATGATTAATAAAAATTGGAATCTTCACAAATTTTCCTTATGAGGAAAAGATATATTTTGAAATTTTGTTTTTGTACAAGTAACTTACCCAGCAGATATATACTTAGCTATAGACTCGGTCGTCCCGACAGAATTTCAAAACTCGCGGCACACGCGACAGGTAGGTCAGGTGATCCACCATTCCCGCCGCTGGGTGGCGGGGTCTGGAACTATTCCCGTTTTCTAAGCCATAATTTCTCTGTCGGTTGAACGGACAACACCTATTGTTCGTTCCTCCATCTTGGATTTCAACTCGTTTGCCGAGAATTTGGATTGGTTTTTTGGTGACGTATTCTGTTTTTTCTCTGGCTTGGCATACGCTTATTGTGGACTGTTTTTCGACTTTGGTTTTGACTACTCTTTCACGATGTCTGACGCTAAGGCTTCACCTATGTTTAGAGTTTGCAGTAGGGAAGGTTGTAAGGTTAGGCTGCCTAAATCGGCATTAGATCCTCATAGTATTTGCGCTAAATGCAGGGAGAATGAATGTTCTTTTATTAACACCTGTGTTGAATGCGAGAACCTTACGGAGCTTGAATGGAAGGACTTATCATCATATGTTAGGAAGCTTGAGAGAGATAGAGTGAGAAAGGCTTCAGCTAGGTCATCTAGTAGATCTTGCTCCTTTTAGAAACAAGAAGTTAACTCTCCTACTAACAATTTTCCCTTAGCCTCAGCTGCTTCTCCCTGTTCTGAATCCAAAGATTCTTCGTCAGAGAGGGAACATGTTAAAGCTTCAATTAAGAAACTTCAAGCTCAGCTACGAGCTCTAAACCAAGGTAAGAGTGGTGATAGTGACTTGTGCAGTGTCCCCAGTGCAGTGGAGGGGCGTCTGACCGGTTCCTCATTGCTCCTAGGCCTAGACCGCTTCCAAACTCCCAGGACCAGGGGAGGAGGATGTCGAAAGGCGGCAGGGAGGATGCAGAACATCCCCAACGGTCAGGCGTCCCTTCGGCAGATCCTGTTGTTAAGTCCCAGCTGCCTCGGATTGCCGCAGAAAAGGCGTCCTAAGGGAGTGTTTTTTCGGCCTCAGACTCTTCCTCTCCTAAACGAGGATGGAGTTCGGCCTCTCTCTTTCGCACCCTTTGAAGAGAGCCTGGAAGGCTCCTAAAGGAGACGCGGCTGACTCCAGCCCAGAGCGTTTTTCCCGAGGATTGCCTTCGGGACCTAAGAAGACTAAACAAGAGGAGCCTTCTATTCAGGATCCACGAAGAAGTTTTTGATTAATCTGCAAGAGCAGTTAGCTTCTCTCGTAGGCTCTTTTGCTAAGGACTCTACAAGGAGGAAGGATGTCTCGCTCCCTGTTAAGAGTTCCGCTAAGCGCCCTCTTCGTATAGGAGAGAACCCTCACGATCTCCAGGGCGTTTATCGCCTTCGTCGAGAGACTCGTCTGATAGGAGTTGTTCTCCCGAGAGAAGAGGCCTTTCGCCCTATAGGCTGGTCTTCCCCGAAGCGCCCTCTGAGACCCCGCCGCGAATCGAGCAGAAGTCTCGATCGGTTTAGGTTCAAGGAACCGGAAAACCGATTTAAGTATCAGGATCCTTTGGGTCTGCAGGACCAGGATCCAGACAGGCGCAAAGAGGCAGCAAGACGCAAGAAAGGGGCGTCAAGAGCCTCTTCAGAACACAGGATTCAGGATGTCAGGATTCTGCTAGAAGGCAGTAATCAGGACGCCATGAGGCCAGGGGACGCCCATGAGTCAGGACGCCAGGAGTCCAGGGCGCCAGGAGTCAGGGCGCCAGGAGTCAGGGCGCCAGGAGTTTAGGACCGCCAGGAGGCCAGGACGCCAGGAGTACGTTAGGCGTCAAAGTGTTTAGGGCGCCAAGAGCCTGTTAAGCGTCAGGAATCAGGACGCGGGGATCTTTTCAAGCGCCCTGAATCAGGACGCCAGGAGCCTAGCAAGCGCCACGAACCTGGCGAACCTAGACAACAAGAGTCTAGTAGGCGCAAGAGTGTTTTCCGACAGGCAGGAGCCTCACTCTCGTATAGAAGTGCTAATGTTCCGCGCTCCCCTTCTCTCGGGAAAGGAGTTCTTCTCCGGGAAGAGCCAGATCACTCCAAAACGGTCTCCTTCTGTGGATCAGTTGGACCAGGTATCGGAAGACGACGAGCCAGTAGATGTAGGCAGTTTTTCTGACTACAAGAGACTTTCTCTTTTTGCTGCTAAAGGAGTTTCGGAGACTCCCTTCATCCTGCGGACCCTCCTTCACCAGGATCCTTGATGTCTAGCACTAAAGCTCTCAAGTCGTCTTCCTTCGTCAAGATGCGCCCCGCTCTGTATGAAAAAGGCATTAAAGACTTTTTCAGAGTGGTTGACTTCCAGAAGGGAAGCGGGCAAGACAGTTTTTTCCTGCCCTCCTTCCAAGTTAACAGGCAAACCAGGAAGGTGGTACGAGACCAAAGAACCTATGGGGTTAGGCCTTCCTTCTTCTGCAGATGCGGATTTTGCTTCCCTTAGTGGACTCTTCTAGGAGGAAGTCTTTGCTGTCTGCTAAGGCAACTTGGGGCATGTGTGAGCTAGACCACCTTCTAAAGGGCCTCTTTAAACCCTAGAAGTCTTCAATTTTTATGGATTGGGCTTTGGGAGCTTTAGCGAAGAGAGCTCAGGACACTGACTTTGTTTCCATGGAGGAACTTTCGAGCGTCCTGGCTTGCCTGGACAGAGCGGTCATGGACGGTTCCGTTGAAGTTGCCTCTCTTTTTGGAACGGGAGTATTAAGAAGAGATCGGTCTTTAGCTCTTTCTTAGCAAGAGCAGTATCACCTTTGCAAAGGACATCTCTTCTTTTTTGCACCGTTATCCCCCGCACCTATTTCCACAAGAGACTGTTAGAGTTTTTTGGTTTTCTAAATCTCTTACGGAGAAGGCAACTCCAGGATCTCCTCACGCACTCAGCCAAGAGTTTTAGGCCGGCAGTGCCTATAGAGAAAAAGAGAGACCCTCTTTTGTACGCCCTTTCGAGGTGCCTCCTCTTCTAGAGCCCCTCTTAGAGGTCGCAGACCAGATAGAAGGAGTAGACCATCTAGAAGGTCCTTCGGGAAGTCTAGATGAGCAGGAAGTCCTCCAGAACGAAAGTAGGCGCCAGACTACTCCCCTTTTGCCAAAGTCTGGGCGCAAGAAGGGTGGAGCGGACTCCTGGTCCCCCTCTCTATCCTGAAAAAAGGATACTTGATCCCCTTCAGGGAAAATCCTCCCTTGACGACAACCCCCAAGGGAGTTGACCGCAAGATACTCGGATCCGGTCCGAAAGCTTGCTATTTTGCAAGCAGTGGAACAGATGATTTCCAAGGAAGCGGTAGAACTGGTTCAAGATCTCCAGTCTCCAGGATTCTACAATCGGCTATTCCTGGTACCGAAAGCATCGGGGGGATGGAGACCGGTTCTAGACGTCAGTGCCCTGAATTTTCTTTGTATTGAAGAAGAAAGTTTTCAATGGAGACGTCTTCCTCTGTTCTATCTGCTCTTCGTCCAGGGGACTGGATGGTGTCCCCTGGACCTTCAGGATGCGTATTTCCATGTGCCAATTCATCCGGCAGCAAGGAAGTATCTGAGGTTCATGTTCCAAGGGAAAGTGTTCCAGTTCCGAGCGATGTGCTTCGGACTTTCGACTGCCCCTCAAGTCTTTACGGACATCATGAAGAATGTAGCTTATTGGCTACATCTGGAAGGGATCAGGATCTCGTTATATCTGGACGATTGGCTAATAAGAGCCCAATCGAGAAAAAAATGTCTGGAGGACCTATTAGTTTACTCTAAAGTTGACAAAGTCCTTAGGACTTTTAGTAAATCGCGAGAAATCCATGCTGACGTCCCCAGCAGAGTATTGTCTATCTGGGGATTCAGATGGATTCTCGGGATTTTCTAGCGTATCCTTTCGCAGGAAAGGAGAGAACGCTGCTTAGAAAAGGTGGCAGTCTTCTTAAGAAAGAACATTGTTCCGCGAGGGAATGGATGAGCTTACTGGGGACCCTCTCCTCGAGGGAACAGTTCGTTTCCTTAGGAAGACTACACCTACGACCCCTTCATTTTATCTGAAGGAGAAGTGGGATTGGAAGTCCAACAATCTAGGAGATACATTTCCAATCTCGAAAGGGATCAAGGAGAATATCCGTTGGTGGTTAGATCCACAGAAACTAAGCAAAGGAATCTCCCTTCGCTTACAGAACCCTCGCCTAGCGTTGTTTGCAGACGCCTCAGATTCATGGTGGGGAGCGACCCCTAGGTTCGGAAGAAGTGTCGGCACTTGGGAAGGAGAACAAGTGTCCTGGCACATAAAAGCAAAGAAAGAAAGCTAACAGCCATTCATCTAGCTTTGGTTCATTTCGAGGAACAGGTCTCAGGTCTGGGGATTCAGGTTCACTCGGACAACACAACAGCCTCGCTTATATAAAGAAACAAGGGGGGACGCATTCCTTTTCCCTGTACGAATCAGCAAAGGATCTGCTGATTTGGGCTCAGGAAAGGAAGATCTCTCTCCTCACAAGGTTTGTGCAGGGAGAGAAAAATGTCCGGGCAGATCTGTTAAGCAGAAAAGAACAAGTCCTACCCACGGAATGGACTCTCAATCCTCAGATTTGCCAACAACTTTGGCATCTGTGGGGAAGGCCCAATATAGCCTGTTCGCGACCAACAAGAATCACAGATTAGAAACCTATTGCTCCCCGATCTCGGATCCTCAAGCAGTAGCAGTAGACAGCTTTCTGCTAGATTGGACGGGCTTGGACGCATACGCCTTCCCTCCTTTCAAGATAGTAGGAGAAGTATTGAGGAAGTTCGCTTGCTCGGAAGGAACAAGAATGACCCTCATCGCTCCCTTCTGGCCGGCGTCTCGATTGGTTCACAGAGGTGCTGGAGTGGTTAGTGGATTTTCCAAGATCGCTTCCACTAAGGAACGATCTTCTCAAACAACCCCACTTCGACAGGTTTCACAAAAACCTCCCCGCTCTAAGTCTGACCGCCTTCAGACTGTCGAAGGACTTGTCAGAGCAAGGGGCTTTTCACGAGAAGTGGCGAAGGCTATTGCAAGAGCCAGAAGAGTCCTCCACTTCTAAAGTATAACAGTCGAAGTGGGGAGTTGTTTAGAAGATGGTGTAAGGGAAAGAAAATATCCTCCTCCAGTACCTCTGTAACTGAAATCGCAGAGTTTTCTCCTATATTTGAGAAAAGACTGTAACCTGGCAGTTGCAACAGTGAAGGGTTACAGAAGTATGCTGGCCTCAGTTTTTCGACATAGAGGAATAGATCTGACGAATAATAAAGATCTTCATGATCTTATAAGGTCTTTTGAGACCACGAAAGAACATGTAATCAAGAGCCTAGCTGGAACTTGGATGTGTCCTCAAGTTCCTAATGTCGGAAAAATTTGTACCGTCTCACGCAGCTTCGTGTAGAGACTTAACGAGAAAGTCATTATTCCTTTTTGCGTTAGCAACAGCCAAGAGAATTAGCGAGTTGCAAGCTTTGGAAAAGTAAAGTGGGGTTTAAGAAGGATTCAGCGATTTGCTCCTTTAAACCATTTTTCTAGCAAAAAATGAAAATCCCTCAAAGCCTTGGCCAAGAAGCTTTGAGATAAAAGGACTATCTTCATTAACAGGGAGAGAACTAGAAAGGACTTTGTGTCCAGTCAGGGCACTCAAGTTCTACCTGGAGAAGAAGAAGTTGCTGAAAGGTACAGAAGAAAGTCTTTGGTGCTCTGTAAGAGATCCGAAAAGATCGATTTCTAAGAACGCCCTTACATATTTCATAAAAGATGTAATAAGGGAAGCTCACCTTAAGTGCGAAGAAGAGCATCTCAAGGTTCTCAGAGTGAGAGCTCATGAAGTGAGAGCCATAGCTACGTCTATGGCATTTCACAAAAACATGGTCTCTTCAGGCTCTTATAGAGTCGACATTTTGGAGATGTAATTCGGTGTTCTCCTCGAATTACCTAAGAGACGTTAAAATTTCGTACGAAAAGTGCTTTGCTCTGGGAGCGTATGTTTCGGCGAATTCAGTGTGCTGAGAAGGGGCTGAGGCTAATCCTTCCCTCTATTTAGTTTAATGCTTAAATTACTGTTTATTGGTGGTTGTTTTTATTGGTTAATTGTCAGAGGGAAATAGGGAACCCCTCTTACAATTCATTCATAGATTATAACAATACTAAACATGGTCAGGTGATCGGATTGGCTTCAGTGCTCTTTGTGAAATTTTTTTTAATACCTTACTCTGTCATGTAAGAGGGCGAGTCTCCATTGATATGACAAAAGGTCAAGGCTCTACCATGTAAGTGGGTCAGCCCCCATTGGTACGATCCAGTATAGGCTCTGTCGCGTAAGCGGGCTAGCCCCCATTGACACGATCCAAAGAGTTATTCAACCATAGGTTCATTCCTCGTTGAAACTCTTGAGGCAAGCAGACTCATCGACAGTAGTCATGAAGTCTTCAGCCCAATCAGGTAGGAACTATGGATTATGTTATCCAAGAACATAGGTTTGTTTTTTTCCCTGTTTTTTAATGTATTTAGTTTAAGTATTATTTTGTTTTTAGCTGTCTCTTGCCCGCCACCAAGGGTGCCAATCAGCTAAGTATATATCTGCTGGGTAAGTTACTTGTACAAAAATGATATTGTTAAGATACAATAAAGTTTTGTACATACTTACCTGGCAGATATATACGATTAATGGCCCACCAGTCCTCCCCTCAGGAGACAGGTGGAAGAGAAATTATGCTTAGAAAAACGGGAATAGTTCCATCCCAGACCCCGCCACCCAGCGGCGGGAATGGTGGATCACCTGACCTACCTGTCGCGTGTGCCGCGAGTTTTGAAATTCTGTCGGGACGACCGAGTCTATAGCTAAGTATATATCTGCCAGGTAAGTATGTACAAAACTTTATTGTATCTTAACAATATCATATTTCTTCAGGACTTTGGGAACTTACTTATCTCAGGGAAGATACCTTTGTGATGTGTAGACATCATTTATGTCTTGACATACATTAATTTTTCCAGACACTTTTTAGTGTAGGTAATCTTATTTGTAGTCTTAGATGGATTGCCTTCGATGAAATCAGGGTGGTACATGCAATTGCCTGATATCTCTGTTAAAAAAATTTAAAACATGAATTTTAGACCAAGTTCAAAATACTTCTTCCCAGTTAATTATCTCTGTTATATATTTATACTAAGAAATCTGTCATTGCCTGCTAAAATTACAAATTTGATTATAGAAGGTTCTGATTCCTGTGTGGAATGAAATAATTCTGCTGATATTTAAAATGAAAAAAGATTACTTTTCTCATTGGGTATTTTTAATTTTTATGTT
Source organism: Macrobrachium nipponense (assembly GCF_015104395.2). NCBI lineage: Eukaryota > Metazoa > Arthropoda > Malacostraca > Decapoda > Palaemonidae > Macrobrachium > Macrobrachium nipponense. The sequence continues at coordinate 81,974,938 of NC_087205.1, forward strand.
TGTGACATCAAAGAGTTTTGTAAACAGATGGAAAGGGAATGCCTTTGTGAATCAAAGTTAATGTTTTTAGCCAATAATTGTGGCTATATATGGCTTTTCAAGTGAGCATCAGTGGTGAGTAATGATGCATGACTAATTTTTTTTTCTTGGAAAACTTATTCATGGCCTGATTTTGTTTTGAAAGGTATAAAATTATTTTGCTTCATTGTTTGTTTAAAATACAATGTTGCAAACCACTGCATGGAATTTGCGAATATTTGGCTGTGTTATATTACGTGTTGGTTTCGATATCATGAATTGATGCAAATTTGAAATAAGCATTATATGGCAGGTGAGCAATTTTCTTACTGATTGATGTTAAGTTGCAAGTTTGGCATTTGTGGTAGAGTGTAAAAAGGTCTATTGGCACGTTAGGTTGCTAAAGGACTTTGTAAATCTTGTAAGCTAGTGCTCCTTTGAAGCATGGGAATTAGTTAAAAGATCTAATATACATATGTGTATAAAGGTAATGCCACAGAGGAAAAGAAAATAAGAGAACTGCCGAGATCTTTCAGTCTTAATGACCCTTTACTTAAGGCAAGACAGTTCTGATCAAAGAAAAACACATTACGTATAGGTAAGCATATACAAACGAACATTACAGGATTAACAAAAGGTCCAGTTCACTTTAAAGAAACAAAAAAAATGCCCGTTGGCTAGATTAAACATTTTAAAAGTAGCCACTCACATGTGGTCATAGGTAATTTAGCCAGAAAACAATCTTCTTTCTTTCTTTCTTTATCTTCCCGCCACTGGCCAATTGCATAAGGCTGATACAGTTCCTCTCCATCTGTCTCTATCCCGAGCCATTTCCCTTGCTTCCTCTAGGTTATGGATTTCATCCTCAAGATCCCTGACAATTATGTCTATCTAACACGTTCTTGGTCTATCCAGCGGTCTTCTTCCTATTTGTACTGCTCTCAATGCTCTCCTGGGGTCTCTATTCCCATCCATCCTCTCAACATGTCCAAACCATTTCAGCCTTCCCCTCTTCAGCCTGATACTGACTGGCCTTTGCCTCAATCTCATCCTGTTGTCTTCATTTCTAACATAATCACCCCATTTAATGCCAAATATCCTTCTCAGCAGCTTCATCTCAAAAGCATCCAACCCTCTCTCCTCTGTTCTGGTCAGTGCCCAGGTGGCCGAACCATACATCAGGACTGGTAGTACTACTGCATTGAATATTCTCGTCTTAGTTTTCAAGCTGATTTTATGCCTTGACCAAACGTTTTTTCTCAGAACCTCAAAAGCTCTTGCTGCTCCTAGCTTTCTTCTTTGTATATCTTCAATTTGCCTCCCATCTGCTGTTACCACACTTCCCAAGTATACAAACTTCTCAACTTGCTTGAGTTCCTGTCCTCTGATTGTCATATCCTCCATGTGCACCCAATCGTCATCTTTACTCACAACCATGATCTCGCTCTTCTTTGTGCTGATGTTCAAGCCAAAATTCTGTGTCTCTGTCTCCATCCTCATTACCATACCTGCCAGCACCAGCCATGTATCAGCAACCAATGCAACATCATCAGCAAAGTCCAAATCCATAAAAACTTCACCAATACTAGCCCCTCTGTTTTCATTCTCCATCACTCTTCTCATTATATGGTCAATATACGTATACATTAAACAAGGTGGGTGACGTAACACATCCCTGTCTTAGCCCACTTCCAACTGGGAACCAGTCACTTTGCTGTCCATCCAGCTGTACACAGCTGCACACTCCTTGGTACCAGTTCTTTAGTATCCTTATCACTTTCAGTGGTATACCATAGTGTTCTGCCACTCTCCACATTCCATCTCTCCATACTGAATCATACACTTTCTCCAAGTCTGTAAAAGCACAGACTATTGGCTTTGCATACTCCCATCTCTTCGCAATTATCTGTCTTAAGGTGGAAATTTTATCCACTGTTGACCTTCCACTTCTAAATCCACACTGCTGTTCTCTAAGTTTCTCTTCTACTATAGGTCTTATTCTGTTAAGTATTACTCTCATGAA